>NC_091823.1:95507558-95853391 GCF_038994185.2 Dermacentor albipictus
AGCCGAGGTCAGAGGCCTTTTGGACGAGAAAGAGTTGCAAGCAAGTTGGACTTATGCGACGAGAACTTGTCACTGGTAGTGCCTTAAAAACAAACAAAAGGACCTCAGCGTACTCTGATAGACAGTGAGCTATACACATCATTTTGATGTGAATAGCATTCATTGCCTACTTCAGCTGTTTTAAATCTATCTATCTATCTATCTATCTATCTATCTATCTATCTATCTATCTATCTATCTATCTATCTATCTATCTATCTATCTATCTATCTATCTATCTATCTATCTATCTATCTATCTATCTATCTATCTATCTATCTATCTATCTATCTATCTATCTATCTATCTATCTATCTATCTATCTATCTATCTATCTATCTATCTATCTATCTATCTATCTATCTATCTATCTATCTATCTATCTATCTATCTATCTATCTATCTATCTATCTATCTATCTATCTATCTATCTATCTATCTATCTATCTATCTATCTATCTATCTATCTATCTATCTATCTATCTATCTATCTATCTATCTATCTATCTATCTCATCTTCTTAATGATCCATGGAGCAGTGGCTCAAGTTATCTATTTGCTTGGGCCACTGTGTGCTCCTGGTCGTGCTGCCGTCGTGGTCGTTTCATTCTCGTCATTCCAGCTTCGTGGCATTTTAGCCTCGTTTTGTCGTTCGTCGTCGCGCCATCTATACCGCGACCGATGACCTAAGTTGTTTATTAGCTGGGGCCACTAGGTATGGGCTAGGGTTAGTGATGGCGTCGTAATCCTTGCATCACCCTCATTCCAGCTTTGTCATTCGGCACTCGTCATGCCGTTGTCGTCACGCCATCGTCGTCATACAGTCGTCGTGCATTCGTTGTCACACCGTCAGTAATGCTGACGTGTGCGTTCAATGGTTATCATTCCAACTTCGTGATCTGACTTTGGTCATGTCCTCCCCACGCCTTCTGCTCCGACCCAGTAGTCTTAAGCTGCAGCTAGGGCCACTAGGTATGTATTTAGGGTCGTGGTGCCGTCGTGGCCGTTGCAACGGCGTCATTTCAACGTAGTCATCTGACTCTCGCCATGTCGTTGTCATCATCACGCCATCCTTTTATCAGTTTCACTTCAGTAACGTCATTTGATTGTCGTCAGGACGTCGTGTTCATGCCCCTTTCGTCGTTCTACGGACCTCAATCTTTCTTCGTCATTGTATTGTAACAATACTGACGTCATTCACTCGTGATTATTCCTCCCGTGTCATGTCCTAATCGTCAGGCAGTCGCTATCATGTCTTCAATTTCAGACCGTCGTCGTAATGCGGGTGTAGTCGTGCCATCATCGTCACTGCAGCTTCGTCATCCGACTTATGCGTGCCATAACGTTATTACTTAAAAACTTAATTAGTGCGTTTTGTCAATTAGTTGATTATGCATTTCAGTGTATCGTGCAAGTAATGTCCGCCTCTTCAAGTCGACCAACTCATGGATTAGAATTTCACTATCTGCCACAGGCAGTATTAAAAAAATTTTGAAAATGTTAGCTAGGATCAAAGAGGAATCGCATGGTCAGTTACCAGGAAATAACACTACAGGTTAGCCAGGGCAGTGTACTCGTAGCACACAAATCGCTTAACAAGTGACAAGAAGTAGTTTGTAGACGACTTCAGACGAACACCTACCCCCAACCCCGTAGCTTATCACTACTACTATACCCGGATTAATACCCTAATAGATGGAACCGTTGTAAGAAAAAGGCGGATCTGTTCCATATTATGTGGTCTTGCCCAGCGGAAAATCACACAAATCACGAAATAAGTAATACTGAGCAGTGGGAGGCCGTGTTGCTAAGCTCCCACCCTGACATGGAGGCCAAGGCCATCACGAGAGCTGAAGAAGCCGCCCGGGCCCAGGGGCTCGTGGCTGCCTAACAACAAGGTCACCCGTCAATACCTTGTTTTCAAATAAAGCACTCACTCACTCACTCACTCACTCACTCACTCACTCACTCACTCACTCACTCACTCACTCACTCACTCACTCAC
Source organism: Dermacentor albipictus (assembly GCF_038994185.2). NCBI lineage: Eukaryota > Metazoa > Arthropoda > Arachnida > Ixodida > Ixodidae > Dermacentor > Dermacentor albipictus. Next base: position 95,509,603 of record NC_091823.1, read on the forward strand.
TCACTCACTCACTCACTCACTCACTCACTCACTCACTCACTCACTGAAAATGTTAGCTGAAACACCCGGTATTCAGATAACATCAGACACGTTATAAGAACGAACTTGATGTGCTACCACCACTTTAGAAAGTACTCTAATATTATCGTCATCAACGTAAGGTTGCACTGTGGCCTCCGTGAGATCGCGTGAGTACACCCCTAGAAGATAATGAAGGAGCATGGCATCAGACAGATAGCCTCGGCAAGGCAACCTCATCTGTCCATTTGGGTCCTCTCTGCGTTTTTATGCTTGGAAAATGGGCCGAACACTCGGATGCCGGATCTTTCAAGGCATTGTTTGGCTATTGGCAGAGCTTTTTTGTGGCGCCCGCGTCGCGATCGGCCATACACTCCGCGCGCTCAGCGACCATAGAAATTACCGCTTGCCTATCACGTACAGTAAGCACCTGTTTCCCAACAGCTTTCCTTTGTGTGTTTTAGAGCGCGACTCCTAGGCGCCCGCCTAGCGTCGGCGTTGTCCCTCGTAACCGAACGAACGAACACAGCGAAGGATGAAAGCGAACGCAGAGCGCAGCCGCAGATGAAAGACGGCTATATCGAAGAGAGCGCGAGGAGGAAAGCGGAGGAGGAGGGTGCAGCGGAACCATGAGACCGAAAACCGAGGAGGAGGGTATGGCGAAAGCGTCAGAAGAAAAAAAAAAGCATAGTGCTGCACAAGAGGGGCTTTGAGGAGGCGATGGATACGAGGTGGCACCAGAGTAGCGCGCGTCGTCCGTATGGAAACAAAGCGCTGCGTAAGCAAAGGTCTGTCTGTGGCGACTGCTGTGAATCGCGCTCACGCGTCGCCCACGCGCCACCGCTCGCGATCTCCCGATTAGCGAGGCAGTCGTGCCACACATCACTCCGTTTGCAACGTGCTGCATGCATGAGACAGAATGTCCGCGCCAGCCAAATATATCGGGAAATGAAAACACGTATACAACTGCGCACAAATCTCGCATTAGGAAGTACCGTAATCGTCGGCGAATTTTTTTTTTTTTGATGGCTAGACATCAAAATCTTCACGTGATGCTGCCTCCTAGTCGCTGTGATATGCACTATACCATGGCACGCACAAATATGTGCGTGACGACGCCTTTGCTGAAAAACATGTAGCTTGTCTAAGCTATACATGGTGAACCCAAGTGAACCATACACGACGTTCCTCTTGCTATACTTCTCTGTTCCTCTTCGCGTCGTGTTTGTCCGCTGTCACGTGACGCTCGGGCTCAGCGGCTCTGACATGGAGCGCTTCGTGGATCGGTGTCGGTCGAGCGACCTCGTCTGTATGTGCGAGTGGCGCCGGGACCCTATCCGACAAATGAGTACGACTTGTCGCGGTGTCGTTTGAACGCTTGCGTCGAGAGTTGTTCGGGGAGGGCAGAAGCATGCAGGTGATCGTTCTCAATCCTTGTCGCGGCGTCGTTCTCATTATACGGAGGCCATTTGTGCTCGGTATAAGAATGACAGGAGATACGATGGCTGAGGCTGACCACAAACGTTAGCTTACGATTTTTGATGCCAGAGTAAGAGATTTGAAAAGAAAGAAAGAAAAAGAAAGACGCATATATGCTTGCGTGCGCCGCTATATTATAATGTAATGCTTTCTTGAGGAAAGAAAGTAGTTGTGCCGTAGGTGCTCTTCTAGTGCGCGGGAATACTTTCACTGGCCTTTGAGGGCCATTCATCTGAGCCCGCCGAAAGAGCAGATAAGTCCGCCACGGTAGGTGAATCGTACTTCTCTCATAATAATCCATGCATAGTATAATGCTCCGTGTCTAGGGACACGGTTTCGTTTGTCACAGATGGAATTGGATGTCCGTGTTCCATAGAAGGTACTATTAAGTCGTCAATTGTTAATGACTATCCGTGACATTGCATGGCTGAGGGGTCATGCAGCAGCTCTCGGTAGACTCCGTCCGCACTTAAGACTTAAAAAAAAAAGATGAAAAGAGGCACTTCTGTTGGTTAATTCTTGTCTACAAAACAACTTCGTAAAGTTCTAGCTCGCCAAGTGACTATATGCCGCGGACTTACGCGTACGGGAACTGATCTTGTACTTCCCTATAATAACCGTCGTAATTAAACGTCAGCGATCAAACCGACACTGATTGCACGGATCCTTGTATCACTAGAAATCCGTTACAAGGCGGGGTCACTAGGCGTGTCCTAAAGCGCCGCAGCATTTCCGGTCGCAAACTGTGTTGTCGAGGAAACGGCGCACGCCGTTTCCCTGACACGCGCGCGGTTATGTATAGGAGTGAAGCCAGTCTACGCACGTCAGCGTGCTTGTCAGGAACACGCTTTATTGCCGCGTATCCCAAAGCCGCGGGGCGGCCTCCCTTGCGGCGTCGTTTCTTGCGCCAGGAAGCCATCAGCATACAGCCGGAAGACATTCGCAGGAAGCCGTGTGAGCTTTTCATATATGCGCACGACGACTATATGAGCTGTCATATGTATATATTTTTTTGTGCACCGTCGCGTCGCGTGACCTGTTTAGGCCCTGCATGTGGCGCGTATAATGCGACAGCCCATTTCGCGCTGCTCTGAGTATGTCTGTCATATTGGAAACGGAATATGATTAGCGCATACGTCTGTGCGGCTGTACGTCTGCTCTGAATGTAGCATTTTCATCCGCGCATTGCTTGTAAGTTCTTTCTTTCTTTCGTACTCGGGCAACGTTTCGCATGAATTGATGTTAAGCTGAAAAAAGAAAGTTAAAGTGGGCAAAGTTGAAAACGTCATACCATATTACTTTTTAAAGCCATAAAAGGCAGCGTCATCCGTGTTACTATGTGCGAGGGGACAATGACGCGAAAACGCATCACGGAAGCTCCATTGCGACAAAGTTATGCCGGGGCTTTAGTGCGGTCTGTGATTGTGAATTGGCTGCTTGCTTACAAATTAAAACATATGCGAAATAGCCTATACGGAGGCTTTAGAGATTCTGAAATGGGTTTATCCGGATCACCTGTTAAAGGAAGCGTGATCTGCATAGGGTAGCTTTGCTGTCACGGAGGAGGAGGAGGAGGAGGAAGTAAACTTTATTACTCTAGAAAGAGTAATACAGCGGTCGGGCCGGATGTCTTGATCTTCTATTGGTTGATGAAGATCTCCGGCCTGCATGGTTGTCACGAAGTTCTTGGACATTGCATGGTGCCTTGATTCAGCGGCGTTCTGCGTTCCATATGTCGAACAAAACTCTGTTTCAGCGTCTAGCGTCAGTAGCGTGTAAGACCGCGTGTTTATGTATAATACTGGAGACACTTATTTATTTACAATCCTGCTGCTCGCATTCAAGGGCTTGGCGGTTGGGCAATACCATATAAGTCCATATTCTATCAGTCCCCATTAGCAGTACCACTATAGCTATTTCGTGTCAGTATAATACGAGTACTGTCTGATACTAAATTATTGTTGAAAGCAGGTTCTTTCACCGATTATACTGTCTCGAGGACTGCCGTTGCACCGGATTTGGCTCTTACGTCTGTCTTGTATGGAGAGAGAGAGAGAAAGAGAGAGACAGAGGAAAACGAAGAGGGAAAGGTAGGGAGGTTAACCAAGGACGCGCCCGGTTGGCTACCCTAACATTCAGGGAAGAGGAAATTGGAAGAATAGATAAGGAGAGAAAAGAAAAATAGCAGAGTCAGTCATCCACAGAGTCAGTCGGAGAGGAATTTTCGCTGTCACAAGTGTTCGTGCAATCCAGTATCCTTCACGAAGGGAAGAAGGGCATTTGTGGCCCTTTGCGTGCAAGAATGCATAGGCCATGGCCCATGGATCTTTTCTTCTGAGAGCGCTCTACTATGTAGCAGGCTGAGTTTATATAGCTTGTAGAGTACGTCGTTGAGTGTCAAAGGATGGGCATTGACACAGAAGGTGCTCTAGAGTCTAATCGCACCCGCACAAATTGCACGCCGCACTGTTGGTCATCCCTATTAGGAGTAAATAGGCATTGGTAAATGCGACGCCCAACCACACGCGGCATAGTAAAGTTATTTCGCGACGGGAGAGTCCAGGTGGCATTCGAAGCCGCAAGTTAGGGTCGAGTGAGTGCAAGGGCGAGTTGGTGAAACCCGGTGAATTCCATCGCAGAAGCGTGATGTGGCGAGCGAGTGATTGAAGTTGCCGCTCTGCATCCGTTCATGAGAGTGGTATAGGAACCCGCTGATGTCTTGTCTTGTCTTGTGGCCTCGAGAGTGGCGCGTACCCACTATGGGGGATTGGCCAAGAAGCAGGCGGTTTTCCGTATGGTTAGAAGTAGAGACAATCTAGATTTGTATAGTGGAGCGTGGGACGAGAGTACTGTAAATTAGAAGTTTAATTGATTATTGTTAGGAATTCCAATAAAATAAGTAACCGTGAAGAAATGAAATAATATAAATTATGGATAATTTTAGAAAGTTAGCAAGGTACTCTTTTTGTGTCTCTGATGAAATTGTAAACTGCTAGAAAAGCATCCCTGTGGCTGGATCCCAGTGAAGTCGCCCCAAAAGAAAGAATGGTTGGCGAGGATAGCGAAAGGCTAAGTTTAGTAAATGAGTATTCTAATAGTTTTCTTTGTCTTAGAAAGCGGCGGCAGGAGAGAAAGTAATGTTCGACAGTTTCAGGCTCACTGCAAAAAGAACATAGAGGGGACACTGCGAGACCAGACCTGTGTAAGTAAAAATTTAGAGGAGGTATGCGACATCTCAATTTTGTAAAGGAAACTTCCAATTGCCTTGAAGGACACCAATTAGTATGCCATGGGAAGCCAAGATGGTGGAAATCAGAAGAGGGTGTTAGCATGGATATTGCAGAGTTTTGAGATATAGCGAAATTTCTGTACCTAGCCGCGGTGACATAAGCCAATGTCGGCAAAACAGATATGATTGGGCCGTTCAGGGAAGCTCGTGCGAGAGAATCAGCCATTTCATTCAAATGCAACCCATGATGTCCGGGTACCCAAAGCAAACGTACTTTTCGTAAGTACGGAGGCACCATCGAACGAAATGTTCTTTGAATTGTTGAATTTAAAGATGCAGTTAGTGCTGTGCATACAGATAGCGAGTCGGTCACAATAACAGCTAATGGGTCATTTTGGGGCAGTTTTCGTAATGCTAGTGCTATCGCTAATAATTCTGCCTGAAATATAGGCGTGAAGTCGGGAAGCCGAAGGGAGTAAGACCACTGAAGAGATTCAGAGAAGATCCCCACTCCTGCCTTCTCATTGCACACAGAAGCGTCCGTAGCTATTACATTGTCAGTGGTTAGCTGGTGTAGGTGGCCGTTTAAGATATTAATTAAATCTCGTCTTGGTAATAGCTTAGCATGATTTGGAAATATGTCATCGAACTGAATTTTGAGGTCTGGGAAGGCATCATTTGATTGGTAAACATGGTGTAGGGACACATCCAATTTTTGTAACTGTTCTTGAACGAATATTACCTGAGGACTGTGGAATCTCGACCACGATACTTGGAAAAACTCAGACGGTTCCGTGATAAATATATATTGCGTACGCCTTTTGAAATAATCGTAAATTTTTAAAAATGTCTGAACCGTAAGTATGCGGAATCTGCAATCTAGGGTGGGTATATGAGCTTCCTGATAAAGAACGACGTTGGCAACAAATCTAGGTAGGCCAAGGCATGACCGTAGAGCTTCTCTTTCTAAAAGTACCAGAGGTTTAATTTTGTAGGCCAGGCCACCGGAAAATATTACGCAGCCGAATTCTAATATGGGCCGAATATACATTTTATAGATCATCAGTAAAGTATCCCTGCGTAGTCCAGAGCATCGGTGGCTGAGCCGGCGGAGCATGCCTATGGCTCGTTCTGCCTTTGTTTTAATATATTCAATGTGACTGTGCCAGGTGAGTTTGCCATCGTAAATGACACCAAGGTACTTGACTTCGTCAACTTGGGGAATGATTTCCTGTCGGTATTGTAAAGATATATGCACCTGTGCAGTTAATGGGAAAACTAATACCGCACTTTTGCTAATATTTAACGACAAACGTAACCCCTCTAGCCATGTTTCCAGCATTCCTAAGTAATTCTGCAACGACTGTTGTAGTGAATGTATATTATTTGCGGACGTAAAAAATGCGATATCGTCGGCATAAACATAAACCCGTACTTCCGGAGACAAAGGAATTGTGCTTAGCAAAATGTTAAATAATATAGGAGAAAGAACGGAACCCTGTGGTACACCTCTTGTCTGCTTGTGTTGGGAAGTCGAAATACCGTGTTGGTAACAATAAAACTCTCTATCTCTTATAAATTCATAGATCCAAGCGGTTATATATTTAGGAAAATTCGTAGACTGAAGTTTATCGAATAAAATACCATGTTCTACAGAGTCGTATGCTTTTGATACATCTAGTGTTACCAAAGCTGCGTACTCTCGTTTGCGGCGAGCAAGTTTAATGCGGCTCTCTAAATCTACATGGGCGCACCATATGGAGTGACCGGGACGAAATCCAATCTGGCAAGGACTGAGAAGGGTATCATCCTGCATCCAATTTGTTATGCGGCCGTGAAGAACCCTTTCTATTAATTTGACTACATTGGAAGTAAGAGAAATCGGTCTTATGTTGTCTAAGTCAAGTCCTGCTGATTTTTTCTTTAATAATGGAATAATTTTAGCTATTCTCCACTCTCTTGGAACCCATGCATTTTTGAGAGAGAAATTTATTATGTTTAGGAGGTCCTGAGGCGCATAATCAAATAAAACTTTTAGCATTCCTGTTGTAATTCCATCTGGACCGGGGGCTGACGTCGGTAACGAACTAATAATGCCTTGAAGCTCTGTCACTGTTACTGTTTCAAAGTCGTCTCCTAAGGGAGGTTTCTGTAGGCCTAATGGCAATTTATGTTTGAAACGTTGCGCAAGTCCTTTAGCAATTTTCTCAAGTGATTCCGATACTTCTTTTGTTGTTAAAACGACAGAATCGACATTCACGGGCGCCGGTATAACTTTACGAGATCGAAGAAATTTAAACAGTGCCTTTTTATTGCAAGATTTCGAAAGGTATGTGTAGTGCTTGGAATCATAATCCTCCTTAGCCTTTGACACTGTTCGTTTAAATGTATTAGATATATATGTATAATCAGCCCAATTATTAGGACTTTGGTTGTATAAAAGCTTTTTCCACGCAGCTTTTCTACGTCTAAAATCTCGCTCGCAGTCCGAATTCCACCAGGGACAATATGAACCACCTTTAGTAGATTGCACGATAAACTGAGCTTTTTTTGATGTCTGTTTTAGAATTGAACATAGGCTCATTGCTTTAATATCCCTCTCCATGCCCTCCTGAGCGTGTAAAGCTGATTTTAACGCATTTTTAAATTTTTCGTAATTAACAAAAGTGCGCACATTACTATGTAAACTAGTCAATGGGGTAAGCAGTTCAAAAATTATAGGGAGGTGATCGCTACTAGTTCCGGAGTCTACAGTCATCCAGGAGGTGACAACCATGTTCGAGGTAGCAAACGTAAGATCTAGGGCAGATCGCGACTGACCCCGTACGAAAGTATGTGCTCTCGAATTTAGGCAAGAGAAATTATTCATTAAGACCCAATCCCACAACCGTTTTCCACAAGTGTCCGTTCGGAAACCCCACGACACATGATGAGAATTAAAATCTCCCACCAGTATGATGTTCTTCTGACTGCGAGCAATAGAGATATCCAGGTAGCGGGTATCTTGCACTCCAGCGGGGAAGTACGTGTTTATTATAGAAAAAGGTGTGCAGCCAGGGAGTATTATATCCAGTGCTAAGATTTCACAGTCTGGGGACATTATCTGGTATGCTATAGTAGCTCTATGGCAGATTTTTGATGACACAAACAAAACTAAACCACCGCCTCGAGAAAGGCGATCCAATCGAAAACATCGGAAATTTTTTAGATGAAAAGTCTGACCAGCAACAAGCCAAGTTTCCTGTAAAACAATAATATCTGGAGAATATTTAGAAATAAGATATAATAAATCTGTTGCAGCGGAAAGTATGGAACGACAGTTCCACTGAATTACTGTTAAAGTTCCTATTGTGAATAAATCCGAGCAGCAGAGACTGCTTGGTCTAAAACGCTCTCTTTTAAGAAGTCCTTCTTAGTAGGAATCTCTTTAACGTACTTTTTTGCCTTGGAGTTGGTGGGAGAGCTATGTTTTTTCCCTGTCGGTGACCTTGTTCGTTTAAGAGATCGGGGGTCCATATCTACATCTTGATTTTCTATCCCATCTGTGTCGGAGAGACAGGTTTGGTCGACTCTCTCAGAAGTTGATGGCTTTGATGAATTGTTATTTGTGAATGTCTGCGTGGTCGATATTTCATTTGGTGGAGTCTGCGGTACACCCGACACCAGATCCTCAATATTGGCTTTGTTATTTAATTGAAGGCACCTAGCTAGTTGTGAAGACAGCACCTGTACAAGGGAGTCGGTGAGATTTGTCATGATACGCTCCATTGCTTTCTCCAATGCCTTTTCTACGGAAGCTGCCACAGCCTCAGAGATTGAGTTTTCCATAGACAATGTTTGACGGGCCGTTATACCAGCATACCCTTGAGATCTGCTCTGAATTTCTCCAATGGCCTCACGACGAGAACATCGACGTCTATCAATTATTTCAAGGATTTGTACTTCTTTAGACCTTGCAGGGCAATTAGGCTCATCTGCTGGGTGGGAACCACTGCAAAGGCAGCAGGACTCATTTCGGGAAGAACAGTCATTTGAATGATGGCCTTCTCCACACTTTCGGCATCGTGTGTTTGACCTGCAGCCTTTTATGGAGTGTCCAAACCGCCAGCATTTTAGACACTGAAGGACACGAGGTGATAGAGGCTCTACTCGGTATATAAGTGGCCATGCCTTGACTTCCGATGGGCGGTTCATTCCAGCAAAAGTAGCAATGACTGTTTCTGTGGGTATGCGCTTATTGTCAACGACACGGCTGCAACGATACACAGAAATCACGCCTGCCGCTGAAAACATTTCCAAGATGTCTGCCGGACATAGACTTACGTCGACACCGCGAACTAGGCCTTTGGTACATGCAAGGTGATGAGGAATGAAACTGCTCACCGGATGTGTCGCGAAAACATCGCACTTCAGTAAATCTTGAACACAAGCCTGGTCAGACGAGCAGCAAAGAATGCCCCCTCGGCCGAACTGTCGAACCTCGGTGATTTGTTGAAAATTGGCCGAGGCCATCCGGAGTTCGCTTTGAATTGCTTTAGGATTCTTCATGCGAATCACACCGCCATCACTCGGAACCAAAGCCACAGGAACGCTGCTCGTCCCACTGCGTAAGAAAAGCTCCACCGGCAAATCAGAGTTAGGAACAGAAGCCGACCAGGAGGAAGCCTCCTGGCCTGGCGATGAGAGTGACATTGCAAAGAAACAAGTAATTACTCTGAAAGGTTAGCAGATATTGAAACAAAAGACCACAAACAATTACGTTAAAGAGACAGAATAAAAGAAAACCGCCAGCTACTTGACCAGAACCAGTGTTCGGGAGCTCAGGCACCAGGCTCGTCCGCAATCGAGCGCGCAATCCAGGACGGACGCAAAAACTCGAGCCGAACGCGCAGCTTCAGCTTCTTTGTCGTTGCCGACAATTCCGCAATGGCTCGGTAACCAATGAAATATGCTCAAGTAAAACTCTTGCTTGGGCTAGTTGGTTCATGCTTGAAGTGGTAAAGGCAAGGCGCAGAAGACCAGGACTCAAGAAGAAGAACACAAACGACAGGACCGGCGCCGGTCCTGTCGTTTGTGTTCTTCGTCTTGAGTCCTGGTCTTCTGCGCCTTGCATTTATTACTTCAATGAATGTTACTGTCGTGGCTTTTCTTGAGCGAGCAGTGAGGAGCGTGCCTTATTTCGTACACTACAGCTGCTCGCGTAACCCATGACGTACTACAAATTGCAGAGTTTCTAGGGCTGCTTTGGAATCGCAGAAGATCACCCAACGATTTGGTGGCTGCTGGAGCACGGAATTGAGTGCACCTTGAAGAGCCGCAAGTTCTGCTGCTGTAGACGCAATTTAAGTATTCGCACAGTACCACGTCTTGTATGGAAATTTGGCACTGCATCTAGCGACTCAAACTGTGAGAGTCAACGACCGTTGAGTTCGTTCTTGCGAAATGTCTAACATATGCAGTATCACAACCATCTTAATCCAGATCTTGGCAACTGGCAGCTTTAGTTACGGAGACTTAATCTACTGCACTCAAGTGCTTGTACAGATACTATATCGTATACATGAACAAGGTAGTAGGTCAGGCCGAAAGTACATTCTCTCAAACAAACAAACAAACAAACAAACAAACAAACAAACAAACAAACAAACAAACAAATAAATAAATAAATAAATAAATAAATAAATAAATAAATAAATAAATAGATAAACAAACAAACAAACAAACAAACAAACTCGTAAAGATTTTAAGAACAGCCTCTTGATACACCGAAAGGATTCGATGGCAATAACGGCGCCATAATGGCAAAAATATTTCGCCAGGATCGCGCCTCAACTGCTACTTCCACGCATGACACTTCATCTAACGGTTCACCGTGTCGAAACTACTCGCTAAACCCGGCATGCATAGGCATACGCTCACTGTTACGAGGCCGATCGGCGAAAGAGATTATTAATGCACCCGACGTTCGGTGTCACGGTCGCTTTCACTGTCCCAACTCGCGGCGACATGACGCGGTTCTTCGAACTAATCCCGATACGTGATCGCTATAGATATATACTCGAAGTATTCCCAGACGCAAGTACGATTTTGTGTTCTTGTCTGTTACTGCACGCGTGAGGCCGCAGCGTTGGCTCGCGCTTCTGCATTTGACACAATATGAGCGCAACACATGAAGCGAAAGAAATTGGGAAAAAAAAGAAGTAAAGCGTGTTCTTCGAAGAGGCCCTCCGATTACAACTATGATGTATGACGACCTGAATTGCTCGCTAACGAGCGAGCACCGCCGATTACTGTCGGCTACGTGCAAGTTTCGGCATTCTGTATCTTAAATCCGGGTCACAGCCACCACATGAGAGACCGTGCACCTGTAAACGAAAAAAAAAAATGCGATTGCACATTGGCGCCAGCTTGTTCGCCAGTGTGTCGTTCAATTCCCGTTGCGAAACATCTTGCACGGGGACGTGCTGAAGAAATTATTTGTCGTTAGCTGTTATTGTACGGCCGCGCGCTATTCGATAACATTTGGGCCTAACATCTGCGCCTCCGTATACTCACGTGGCAGCTGTCCGGTGACCCGTCACAATTTGACTGGTTGGCTGGTGCACTCAGACGAAGGCACTTGCAGTAAAATAACGTCGCGGTTGTGCCAAACGACTATTAACACATACCTTCTCCCTCCTTTGTTGTCTTGTCACGTTAGATATATAAAAAAAGCAAAAACAAATTTTATATGCAGTCGACGTGCTGGCTGATTGAAGAGAACGACGTCACCCTTTGTGTAGGTTGTTCGTATACATGGTGGATGTTCTCGAGCTCCGTATGAAACCTTGGTTCTGGCAGTTAATTTTCCCCCGCCACTGTAACATAATGTACACCCTTGAAAATGAAAAAGGGTGTAAATGTGTCTATAACTCACACACTTAGCATGTGATTTATATAGCTGACACCTTAAGGGTGTGAGTTATAGACACATTTACACCTTTTTTTCACTTTTAAGGGCGTAAATTATTTTACAGTACGGATTTCGAGAACGCAAGCATATAGAGTGCGAACCGATGTGTGTTGGTTAGGATTCGCGTATGTATTTATAAAATATGTATTGGGCTACATTAAACAATTTCTGACTCACTATTGCAGAATGCATGCTTTTGTGATTGCTATCGCTAATTAAAAATCCACAAGTACTGTTACCGAAATTTCCATGCGCGAGGCGTTTTCAGTATCGAAGTAATCTGCTTCAAAATTCAGCTTATATGAGACACTATACTTAAGGCAGTTGCAGTAGAGCGCTCGTGTTAATTCGTCGTGGTTTTGTCGAAGCGCGCTGCCATAGTCCATTATTCCACCGAAATTCAGATTGGCCTGCTCCAAGCTTCTTCAAAATGAAACTTAATCTGCTTCAAATTGCTCCAAAATTAAATTTAGTCTGCTCCAAAGTGCTCCTAAATAACTTTGGGCTGTGCGACCCCTGTTCCTGTCGTCATTGCCTGCAGGTCTCGGTGTTTAAATTTCTTGCATGAATCAACGGACATCTCTGGCTTGAAAGCAGAGGCAAATATCGCGAGATTTATGTTGAATACCTCGTATTTAGTTAAATCCGCATCCGCGCAGGCTTAAAGAGACGCTAACGAGCACACTTATTTGTGCTGTTTTAGTAAATTACTTTTCGACAACGCCAAGAAAACCACTCCTGCTGTGAGGAGTTGCCTGGAAATGAAGCCATAAAAGACGCAAACGCGACAGACGGGTGGCGACGCCACCTTCATATTCTTGCACTATTTCCCCGTGACGTCATGGGATATTGGCGGCCACTAGTCGCTCTGGTCTAGTTACTTTCTTATGTGCAAAGATTGGCTTCATTATGTACTAAAAGAAGTCAGGAAGCCAAAAACTGAACTTACCGCGCTTCAGAAATATTTACTGTGCCGCAAGGCCTAAAAAAAAAATGAAATTTGGCCATGACGTCACAGACGTGGCGGCGCTGGTATTTCGGCGCGAAGAAAACAACTGCAAGCTTAAATTTTTTTAATTATGTGGTTTTGCGTGCCAAAGGCACGATATGATTATGAGGCATGCCGTAGTGAAGAACTCCGGAATAATGTGGACCACCTGCGGTTCTTTAACGTGCACCTAAAGCTAAGTGCATGGGTGTTTGCACATTTTGCCCCCATGGAAACGCGGCCGCCTTGGTGGTGATTTGATAACGCGACCTCGTGCTTAGCAGCCCAACACCATAGCCACTAAGCAACCACAGCGGATGACTTTGACCGTTTTCTTTTCCAATATTCAGCCTGTTACCGCGATATAAACGGAAATTGAGTTTTAAGGAATTCTTTATCAATGTAAATAGATTTATAATGCTTCTCTTTGACACCCCTTTAAGCAAACGTAGGACCTTAACAGGGAGAGTGTAAGAGTGGAGCTGAAGATTAATATGCAGAAGACAAAGATAATGATAAATAACCGGGCAAGGGAACAAGAGTTCAAGAGCGCAAGTCAGCCTCTAGATTCTGTAAAGGAGTACGTTTACCTAGGTCAATTAATCACAGGGAACCCGGCCATGAGAAGGAAATTCACAGAAGAATTAAAATGGGTTGGATCGCATACGGCAAACCTCGTGAGCTCCTTACAGGGAGCTTACCGTTATCATTCAAAAGGAAAGTATACAATCAGTGCATTTTACCGGTGCTGTCATATGGGGCAGAGACTTGGAGATTGACAAAGAAGCTTGAGAACAAGTTTAGGACCGCGCAAAGAGCGATGGAACGAAGAATGATATGCATAACTTTAAGAGACAGAAAGAGAGCGGTTTGGATCAGAAAGCAAACGGGTATAGACGATATAGTAATAGACATTGAGAGAAAAAAATGGCGCTGGGCAGGTCATGTAATGCGCAGATTAGATAACCGTTGGACCATTAGTGTGACAGAATGGGTACCAAGAGAAGGGAAGCGCAGTATATAGGACGGCAGATGACTAGGTGGTGTGACGAAATTAGGAAATTTGCGGTTGCTAGTTGGAATCGGTTGCCGCAGGACAGGGGCAATTGGAGATCGCAGCGAGAGGCCTTCGTCCTACAGTGGACATAAATATGATGATGATGATGATGATGATGACTTCCTTTGTTCACATCGTCATGAAGCGACATACCAGCTGCTCTAGGAACAAGAAATGAATTAATAAAAAAATCCGCAGGGGTAGACGAAGTTTCATGAAAAGGAAAATTTCCTATATGAACTCTAACAGGTACTTTTTCCAGCATATATACTGCTGCTTTCCGGTATAATAGATGAAACATATTGTGTTCTTTTCCTGCAGTCAGTAGGCGCACCCACCTGCAGTGCTGAACACTGTAGTTGCCAACCCGGAATCCAGAGTCCCATCTTTTCTTCTCTGTCCCGCCCGCTGTCGCCAAAGTGTCATTTGGCACATGGCGGAATTCGGATATACTGTAGACGACGTATCAAGCGAACTCGGGTTTCCTCTTCAAGCTCGTTTGCCACGCCTGGACGGTCGCCTTCGTGCAATTCGCGTATATACGCTGAGTTCTGGGGGAACGATTTCGTGCGTCCGTACACACGTAGATATGCCTGGAGGCCGATTACTATACGACCGCAGCCACTAGTGCTTATAGCTCGAATGGGCACGCGTGTTCCTCCCGCCTCGCTGGAATCGTTCCTTCCGGCTGCCAACTTTAGGCAACGGGTTTGTCCCACGTGTCACTTGCGCGCCTCTCGTTCCAACGCCGAATTGGGCGTCCACTACTCTCGGCTATCGAACGGCTGCGGAGGAAATGAAAAAAAAGAGAACAATAATACGAGAGAGAAAGAGAGAATATGGGGTAAATGGCTGCTGCTGGAGTAGCTGGAGGCAGTTGGGTGAAGCAGCCGAACAGCGCGTGCTTGCCGTCTGTGGCGCGTTTGCGCGGCGACTTCGCGTTCCATGCAGGAAGGCAGCGGGTGCATGCGTTCTTTGGGGCCAGCTCGGCTAATGGTTGTCGCGGCGGTCAGCGAACAACTCGCACGTGTGGCCGGCTTCAGTCCCCATTGTCATTTTCTTCTTCATTCTTTTTTAACTTCTTCCGCGCTCCGTCTTGTCGGTCCAGTTGCGCCATAACGGTTCTGTGGCACGCTCCCGTACGCACGGTGGAACGCAACACCCCCCCCCTCTCTCTCTCTCCCCAGCACTTCGCACCCCGCTGTATACTTCTGTGTAGGGGCGCGTGTGCCCCCGCGGCTCACTTGTAGACCAAGAGGGCCTCGTTTCTCACCTTTTCTTCGGCTTTCTTTTCATTTCTTCTCGTCCCTGTGCGCATGCGCGCGCCCTGCATGTCCCGACCGCGTGTATATACACATCGCCCCTGCAGACAAGGACGCGCGCTCGCGCGGTGGTCGGTGGCCCATTGTGGGCCGCCGTGGTGGTCGCGCAGCGTGCCGCTGTCTTGTGGGTCGGCTTCCGTCTTTGGCTCTGGCTATTAATCTCTCTCCATTCTTCGCTCTTTCTCGGCTTGCCCACGTTCTCAACCTTGCGCCGCGAGTCACCGCTTGCACCCGACCCCACGCGCTGAGCGCCTTGCGTGACTCCGAACCGCCCTTGCATCGCTCGCTTCAGTGTTTATTATTTGTGGTGTATTTCTTCCTTTCTTTCTTTCGTTTCCGACCCAGAACTGGCGCGCGCCAAGGAATCTCCGGGGTTGCCTCTTTGCCACCGTCTTGGTCCCACACATGGTCCGCTAAGTTTCCACGCATACTTGAATATCATACGCTTATGCCTTCGCTCAGTTTATTTCCCTTCTTTTTTTTTTTTTCATGTTCGCGATCTCTCGCCACGAACCGGGAACAGCGTTAAGCCTACGCGGTTGCGCGCGCTCGCATCGCGTGAACGTATACACACATTTCGCGTGCGCGGACACCACGTGCTCCCGTTTGGGTGCGCACTCAGTTCGTCGAGCGCACAACTGACTCGAAGAAGCTTCCTCAGTGCTGACGCCTTCGGATATATATATATACCGCGTTCTCCTATTTGCGTCCTTGATTTGTTCCGTTATCCGTGACCAAACGACGCGTGAAAGCACGCGACGAGCTCGCGCGGCTGTAGCGTTGGCTCGACACTTGCTGTTGTAAAACCTCGTCCGAGGAAGCAGTTGTAGGGGTGTACATGTATGCTGTGAAGCCGTTTCTATAGCTCTTCACGTATGCGGCGTGGAACAACAGTTTCTGTTTTTTTGTTGTGCTCTCGCTGCGCGTGGCATGAGCGTGCGTGTTTTCATTAACGCGCGCCTGATGTTACTATTTTGCGCCCGCGCCTATAGCGTTTTCGCCCCGCTTCGTCCGTCGCTAAACCGCGTGAGACTTTTCGGGCGGTCGTTCGCGGTATGCGGGCCAGGTTCTGAATTCGCCTTTTTTGGAAGTGGGGCGTTATAGTATATAGCAGACCTGGAGGAAATAGCCGGTCTATAGCGCCGATGTGTGCTCATGTATATACACAGCGAATTTTGTTCAAATAGATTGGTACTGCGATGATAATGTGCACCCGCCGTGGTGGCTTAGTGGCTATATGGCGCTGCGCTAGCTACACGCACGAGGTTGCGGGTTCGGTTCCTGGCCGCGGCGGCCGTATTTTGATGGCGGCGAAATGCAGAAACTCTCGTGGCACCGTGCACCGCGCGGGCCCCGGTGCCCGTTAAATTAAGAACTCCAGGTGATGGAAATTAATCCGGAATACTCCGTTAGAGGGCGTGTCTCGTAATTAGATTGCGAGTTTTGCACGCGAAACCCAAGAAATTAGTTTAATTTAAGGAGAAAACCGCGTTTGTCGTTGCCACTGAACTTGCAGGAAAAGACAAAAGGAAAGAAAAGAAGGAAGAAGTGGCTTGCTGGCATTTTATTTTCACGTATATCATTTTGCTGCTATCATGCTGCTTAAAAGCCTGTTACATTTTGGTATTTTCGTTTGAACTCTGTTGCACTTCTGTTGTGACAATAACCGTACAGGCGCTAATTATAACCTGATCCGAACTCGGCGTCGTCAATAAATTTTACCACGGGTCGCTCCTGTTGAATGGCTTTCGATAAGAAATCGCGTTATCTGGAGCATTTCCAGTATTTAGGCGTGTGAAAAGGCACTCGGTAACTGGCATTATACAGACGAGGTACAAAACAGCCAATCGAACATTTCTCACCTGCTCGGTGCCATTTAGATACCAGCGAAGGCAGGACCCACAAGCGCCCCTCATCTATTAGGCGACGACAACACGGAAAATTGGGATACTAATGACACAGCGTCTATAAAAAAAACACATACACAAAAAAAGATAGCTACAACAAAAGAACCATCGCAGATGGAAGCCCATTCTATCAATTCATATGTTAAGGACAGTGAAGCGTTATAAGGGAGTTCTCATACCCGCCCGAAGTACGGGCAGGTTTGTCTTGCCACTGTTCGACTAAAATTTGGTGAAACTAAAATCGATCTTAGCTGAAAGGCCCAGACGCGATATCCTTGAAACTTTTTGTCGATTCTTGCCCTTCCTAGCTGACTTCCCAAAGCGAATCCGGTTAAAAGAGACGTGAGAAATAAAAATGCCAAATTGCTGGCTGAGATAAACAATAAAATAATTAGTTGTCCATTCGAGCGAGGTATATACGTAAGGTACAACCTTTATTGTGTAACTTTTAATTGTTACATTTCAAAGCGAGTTCGGGGTTTTAATGCAGTCTGAGTTGCTGGTTCTTCTTTGATTGACATTTTATGTCTAGCACGCCGCCGCACGCCGTTCGCTTTCAACATGCAAAAAACGGCCGTGGAAATCCCGTCATAACAGCTTCGTTCTTAAAAGAGAGAGAACAAAAAGCACTTTTAATGGTAAAGGAGTCGCGATGGACTCGCATAAACACAATAAAACAGCGGGAATAAGTATACGTCAAAGTAACCTTTCAGAAAGATGTGCATGCGTATTCCTTGGGGATTACGCGCATATAGGCTTTTTGGGGGGGAAGACACACACACACACACACACACACACACACACACACACACATTTAAAGCGTACAGTTTATGTCAGGACATGTAAGCCATGGCAAATTTGTCATGTCAGTGATCTCATGACATGTCATTCATGTTATGTATGCATGCGTGCCATGCCGCCCCATGCCTGTTCCGATATATATATCCGGTTGAAGCAACGACCACGACGGCATCACGACGCTATAGGAGGCTAGCTAGATAGACAGACACACTCAATAAAACGCCTGAATTTCGGAAGCAATGCTTCGCAATAAAAATAAGAGAAAAAGAACACGTAAACAGTGATCCCGCAGAAACTGCAAACTTGTACGGTTGCAGTTCGCATTCCTGTGTGCATTTTTTTCCTCCGTGAGACGTTTGAGTCTGTACAGTGCAGAGAACTTTAGTAGGTCCGTTGAGATGAGACACGGAGAAGAACGGCGAAAGGAGTGGTTCACGACTGGCACGAAGGAGATTTGCAAGCGCAACACGTATCCGAGCAATACGAGCAGTGGCAGCGAGTATATATACGCCCGCGAACCTATATAGCTCGGCGATTTCTCGCTGGCCTAGCTGGAAGCCAGGCGTGTTCTCGCTGACACGGAACAAGCCAGCGATAAAACGATCTCCGCACGAAACTAGCTCGATCTCGCGGCGATGTCGCTCTGGCCGCGGAGTATACGAAAACAAAACGATGAACCGAAGAGAGAGAGAGAGAGAAAAGAAAAGACACGAGGAGAGAAGCCGGAAGATGGAGAAGCTTACGATGCGAGGTGTGATCTCGCAACACACGAAGCGCACGATCGGGAGTATATCTCTGCGTTTTTACCCTCGCCGCTCATTTTTCTTTTCTCTTTGTTCTGGCTCGCCGTGCGCCATCGCTGGCTGGAGCGGTTTGTCACGCGCTCTCGTGGGAAAAAAGACGGAGCGCTGCGTATATCACGTGGCGCGTTTTTAATGCGCCGTAAATCCGCGGTGTACCGCCGCCAATTGACTCCTCGCCGCTTGGCGCCGCGCCGGCGTGACCTGCGCGGTCGTTGTTGGGCCACCCGAAGGAGGAAGGAATAGGCGGCTGGATAGCGCGGCTTAGCGCGCCTACAGGTATACGCTGGGAGGGACGTGCGACATAACGCCCGTGCTATGTAGCACGCATACTCATGCACACTAACGCAAGCACACTAGCTTTGCAGGAACACACACGCACACGCAAGAGGAGTCTCGCGTCCTGACACTTGTAAAGGGGGTGTAAATTAGTTTAAAACACACACCACACACACACACACACACACACACACACACACACACACACACACACACACACACACACACACACATATATATATATATATATATATATATATATATATATATATATATATATATATATATATATATATATATATATATATATATATATAAACGACAACAAAGGGGGCTAATCGAGGGACCCGATTTTTATTAGTGATATCATGAGAAGCCAACAAACACTGACACCACGGACGTTGCGAAGGTTGTGGGTTCGGTTCCTACCTGCGGCAAGTTGTTTTTTCATGCACTTTAATTTACATTGATTTATCGTTTCTTTACTTTAGTTATTATTAAGCACAAGTAACTCCCCCTATGTTGTCCTTGGTGTCAATGTTTGTTGGCTTCTCATGATATGACTATACATATATATATATATGTATATATATATATATATATATATATATATATATATATATATATATATATATATATATATATATATATATATATATATATATATATAGAGAGAGAGAGAGAGAGAGAGAGAGAGAGAGAGAGAGAGAGAGAGACGCACGCACACACGCAAACGGCAACAAAAGTTTACACGTAATAACGGCGTCTGCGAAAACGCTGAATTCCCCTCGAATTCCCTCAACACACAAATTCTAGTTCAAAGTATCAATCTCTGTAGCATGGCCTGTTGCGAGCCACGCCACACAGCGACGTATTCATAAAATTAGAAGCGTCGTGTCTTAATTCAGAACGAGAATTCGCATTCGTGGTTGAAACTCGGGTCCCTTAAACTTTTTGTAACCGACTGATCGTGCGCGCGAAAAGATAGGAAGCGCGCACGATATTGCGGGCACACGCGCGTTAACTGTGCCCGCTGCCACAGGCACACGTACACCCGTGGATAAAAGTACACGGACCAGCGATTGAGCGATGAAACCCATTTGCTCCTCCGTCTGCGAATGCAAGTTGAAATTAAAAGAGTGCGGTCCAAACTTGGCATTACGAATTCTCTTTAGTATATACGCTCGTCAGTTTCCATTTATGCACGTTAATTACGAAGAAATTTCGTATTTTCGGCCACGCTGTGGTCCGTATACCTTTGTTCGTGGGTGTACACGCGCACACCATAGTATATTATAGTAGTAGTATTGTATACACGTATGCATAGTATACACGTTTGCACACTGACACGCACAGAGACGCGCATGTAGGCGCAACCGCACGCAGCGGGCGCGCAATACACTGGTGGCGCGGGCGTCCGCTCACGTTTTCCCGCGGCGTTCCCGATTCCCCCCCCCGCGTGATGAATAGATCCAGCAGCCGCGAGCGAGCTCACACAGCAGTGCGCGTATGCATACGCGTATGCAACGCTGCATAGCGCGCGCGCTTCTACCTCGCAACCCGCGATCATGCGGCGAGTGACGCGAGACGAGGTGGCGACGGCGACGAGAAGCCGTTCACGTGGAAAAAAAGGCTGCTTCGCGGCGAACGACTCGGTCGTACGGCTTTGCGGCGTTTCCGCCTTCTCTTGTGATCTCCTCCGTCGGATACAGGGGGTTGAATCGGAGAGAGAGAGAGAGAGAGAGAGAGAGAGGGAGGGAGGGAGGGAGGGAGGGAGGGAGGGAGGAGGAGGAGCGCGGTGCGATGCATGCGCAGGGTGTTATAAGAGGGCGCGTCTGCGATGTGTGGTATATATGTATTAAGAGAATGGCCGCTTTCTTTCTTTTCATTTTTGGTCGTTGCGGTTATCTTTGTTCTCGAAATCTGGGTCTTCCCGCTTTCTTTTTCGCCCCCGATTATTTTTTTTTGTTCGCTTTTTGTGACGAAACCGGCACAGCGGCTCCTATACGCACGAGTCTCGAGCCGTGTCGGAATACTTAATGGCTGAAGCACGAACTGGACTGATATGCAGTTCACCGGTCGGCAATTCGCCCGATGAGCCGCAACTGTCGTTACTGTAAAAAAAATGAAAAATAAATAATAATAATAAAAAAAATTAAAGACAGAAGAAATCTGAATAGCGATAGGAGTTGTGTAGCAGTGATTACTATTTTATGTGTTGTGCACGGGCTTGTTATATTTGAGCCCCCGTTCGAATTAACTATGCGCTGAGACGGTCTAATTGAATATTATAAACATGATAAATAAAAAAAAACATTGCCACACGGAAAGCCTTCCTCAGTGTCTACGCCCTTCGACGACACCATTTTGGTAGGCGCTCCATTCACCGTGGTTACAGTACGAATCTACTTCCTGACCAGACGAGACTTAGCCCAATTATTTATTTCACAGACTATTAAATGCAAGAATTTGCACCCTGCAGGAACTCAAGAGACAGCTTACGGTATAAAATTTGCATGGTCCGGTTCTTTTTTTCTTTCTCTTCTTGCTGTTTTGAGAATGTCGTGGAAGGGATTATCAGGGTCGCATAGAAATACGCGTTCATCAACGCAGTTGTCATCATTTTCATCAGCATCGTTATCGTAGTTTAAGGGAACGCATAGGAGTGACCGCATAGGAGCGAACAATCCTATGTGTTAAGCTTCGAAGTGTTGCGCTAAGCCCGTCATTGAAACACTGGCAATGGCATTGACGTCAATGAAGTCCTTTGACAGCCTTACGCGATTCCCTCTCGAGCAGCAAGCTAATAATTTGATTTGATTCGTAGATTATTGGTAACTCTTCTTATATCGAGTGCTTGCTCTCAAAACTGCTTGAACAATGGCACTCGTGTATGCGCATATTAACAATGTTATCGCACGGAGGACACGAACTTCTACTACTGAACGCGGGGTCTTGATGGGACAAATTAATAACGGTTAGCTTTATATTTTGGGCTTCTTTGCAATTAGGATTTTTTTTTGTAGTCTTAATATGTGTGTTTTCGGTCTGTGCATGCGTATTATGTGGGAGAAAGGGGGACAAATAATTTTTTTTGCCTTGAACTTGGGACAGCCGGCTTTGATATACAACAACAAGCACCCGCCAAGCATTATTATGGCGAAAGCCTTATAAGTGGCTCGTTGAAATGGCCCATACCCGAAAAAAGCGGCATCTAGTCCAGCGATGCAAAAAATATGACGCAAAAAATATAATTATCAGCAATGTCTCATACCCCTGCAAGCAAAGATGCAATGCCTGAATACGAACGAAGAAACGAAAGAAAGAAAGAAAGAAAGAAAGAAAGGAAGAAAGAACCTCTACGTAATGCGTTAGGTGCTCGCATGTGTCGTTGAGGAGGTCGACCTACAGCGCCATACGTTTACTTCGCACTGCGGCTCGTTATGTCTTGCAAGAAGCCTGACCCCTCCGATCGTATAACTTAATGCATTACCACGTGTGCAGCACGCTTTCGCCTCCACGTGTTACAGGAGTTTAACATGCTGCCGGAATGTTATTTATTTATTTACCTAATTACCTCAAAATATCCCTGTTCCGAGATTTTATACTATAGGAATGGCCAAGCGGGGACATAGAAATAACTCAACAACAGGAAAGAAACGATAACTAAAGAATGCAAAATACCTATGGATAACAAATACAAAGAAGTAGCAGTTGCAACGCACGTAGCAGTAAAATAAATAAATATGGACACGTGTAATAGTATATATATAGTCTAGTAAAGTCTTAAAGTCTTATCTGCCTTGCTTTCTTTTTTCTCTCTGCGTTCGCAGGTCGGTGACCAGATCATCCGCATCAATGGCTATCCCATCGATCACTTCATCCACGAAGAAGTCCTGGCGCTGCTCAAGGCCAAGCCAAACATCGTACTCAAAGTCAAAAGTGAGTAGTCACCGCCCTCTGTCGGAAACGAATTATGTTTGTGGCGTGCCGACGTGCTGAACACTGTTCTCCCCCGTCTCTCTCGCAGGTGTCGGGATGATTCCTATCAAAGAGTGAGTAGACTCACTTTCTTCCTCCCGCAGGAATTTATTTTTCCAGCTCAAACACACTTGTATTATTGATTCGTGAATGATTTTGTTGTTGAGTTTTCGTCATGTAAACGTTGACGAAAGACAACAGGAAAAAAATTTTCTTCAAACAACTTCACCGACCCTGCTGCTTTTCCGGAGTACAGCAGCTGACACAATACTGAAGTAACAATCGCTTAATGCGTGATTTTATTTATTTATTTATTTATTTACTTACTTACTTATTTATTTATTTACTTACTTACTTATTTATTTATTTATACAATACTGCTGACCAACACAGGTCCTTGCAGGAGAGGGAAACGTATTACCAAATAGAGATACATGCAATATAAAGAATTATATGAAAACAATATAGCTAAGTTAAGTGACGAGCACAACGGTGAATTCATTATTGGTGTTCTAAAACAACATAATACAGGTAACTAATGTACATAGACTATAATAGCAGCAGAAACCTTCGCATTAGCGAAACAAGGGTTCGGAAATAATTTCGACTGCCCTGTGGCTGTGTAACATGCATTCAAGTCTTGGTACAGTAATATCCGTTGTTAAAAAAGCTCACCTAATTAGTATTTCATCATGGATTGCTGCTGAGAAAGGCGCTGAAGACAGGTAGATTACGTTGCGCGTCTGAACCTATATTATTATTATTATTATTATTATTATTATTATTATTATTATTATTATTATTATTATTATTATTATTATTCAAGAATACATATGCACGCGGAACATAGAAAAAGAAAGAGCAGGCTGGCAACTGCCACCTGAAAAGGTACAACGCTTGAGCCCACTTCAGCAGAGGGGACGAAACACAGAAATAAAAATAAAATAAAACATAAAAGAAAAATTTCATTTAATGATTTCTTTCTATCTGTTCACGCCGCCAGGTTCTCTCGGATATAATAGAGTTGGAAGCAAGCTTGGATGCAACAAAGAACAAGAGCAGAACTTTTTGTTGGGCTAGTTGGTGCATGTTATACTGAAGTACTAAAGCGCCAAACAGACGACACAAGAACAAGAGGCTACAACCCCTGTGTTCAATGCAACAGCCAGCGAAACATTTTTTTGTTGACTGTTCGCATTGCGGAAGCCACCTTTTATCATCCCATTTTCTGCCATTCTCGGCGACCTACAAGAAGTGGCAACGGGCAAAAAACACCGAAGCTGGCGTAATAAATCTTGCCAAACAAACGGATTTACATGCGACGTGAAACTGGCTGCCATTTTTAGTTTAATTAATCGCACGTGACTAGAATTAGTTAGCTAAGACGAAGTGAGCTGCTTGGCTCTGAACGAATTAAACGTGCCTGGGCGCACACTCCACCAATTTACAGTCGTGATTAAGTGTTTGGAGACCACGGTATTCGAAAAAAAGGAGAGAGAAAAGTTAATTTCATCTAGCACAGCTCTGCAACGATGAATCGATCGTATCAGTGCATAGAATTAATCCTACAAACGCACGCCTATAGGATGTGCCAAGTGATTTGATCCAGAATGCCCAAGCTGCCAAGAAAGAAAAAGAAAAAGTTTGCGGTACCGTTGGTCTCCAAACTTTTGCTCGCGACCGCGTGAATTCCCTTAATCATGGCGGCACACAAGGAGCCTTTACGCTTCGATGGTCGGAAAATTAATTTTGTTTCCTAATTTTTCTTTCTTTCGCCTCGCGTAGCAACAAGCGCGACCCCATCACGTGGAAGATGGTGGAGCCCGACCCCTGTAGCAGCGGTTCCGACGGGACGGTAAGTTGCGTCATCCCCTCTGATTGAGATCCGCGTCGCCTTGACCCGCCCGCTGTGCTGTTTTGTGCGTAAAACATTACGGTGCACCCTAAAACACTCACTCATGTCTCTCTCTCTTTTTTCTTTCTTCTTTATTGAAGCATTCCGTGAGTAGTGGTTCCAGCCTTGACGAGTTCGTCGAGACGAAGGTGTTCATCTCGGGCATCGGCGGTTCCAGTCTTGGCTGCAGGTGAGTACCTTATAACGTCTAATGTATGAATAGTCTCGATATGTGCAAACATACGAAAGCATGTACACGAATCGAATACTTCTGCTCCGAATGAAAGTGTTCTCGTCAGTGCTATAACGATTGTTCTTGCCAGCACTGACCAGTCGGACCCGTTCTTCCGAGTCCGACCACTGTTACTCGTTTCAAGTGTCCGTCTGCCCGTGAACCTCTGTCTTATTGCACAGTACTAACGCAGTATTATTCACGGTACAGTAAGTGCTGAAAGTGCGAGTAACTATAAGTACTGCTGGTGCGTGCTTTTACGTCACAAAATATGACGCGGCGGAATGTAGCGAGGCTATTCTCGGCACACCGGGGTCGTCTTTACAGTCGATTATGCTTTCGAGGAAACAGAAGAGGAAACAAGATCGCCGTTTGCGCTGCTCACAGCACGTTGTCGTGACCACCGCGAGGGTTAAACTAACGCGCCAGTACTGCTGGCTCGCGGAAACAACGCAGCCTTTCTTATTTGGCAAAGTGCGTCCTTTCCGGTCATGCATGCTACGAGACGGAAGAAGGGGCCCGGAATCCACTGCCTTGGAAGCGGAAGAAGACTGAATAAGCTTCTTCTGGAAGTGAGAATACCGTAACTTCCGGACTACAGCCCGCACCCAGTTTATCTAGACAACATGGGCCATTTCAGGCTAACAAAATATTTACGTAAAGGAAAGAAAGGTTTTGTTGGATTTCTCGCTTCCACTATGCACAGAACGCGAACCTACAACCTGCACGTAAGACGTCAGCGTTAATCTGCGAAATTTTCGCCAATATATGTGCAACTTAGTTGCTCTTTTCTATATAAGCCGTTATACCAAAAACTGTTCCATCGGTAACGAATTGTTCAGGGGCTCCTCGCGGTCCAACTCGCTGCCTTTCTCGTTGTACTCGTCTTCTTCGGTGTCAGAGGTTCGTATCCTGAGTCTAAGGAAGCGATTGAAGACAAGTTTAGATGGATCGTCTTCCTAGATTATACCGGCGCAGCAGGACAGCAGGGACCAGTACCAGCAACTAACCACTTCTGCAACGTACAGCAAAGAGTGCAACAAGAGTTGTGACTTGACATTTAAGCGTGGATAGTCAGCCGACTGTAGTTAGAAAAACGCGGTAACCTAGCCGTATATGTTGCTGCTCGCGCTCGCTCTCTGTGAAATTTAGCGGGGGAGATGAAAAATAAATAAAATAATAATAATAAAGCCGCGAGAAGGAATCCAGAAGTACGAACAGGGACGAAATTCAAGCAAACAGAAAGACAGAAATAATGCTATTTGAGAAATGAAATGGAAGCTTGCTCGTTACATTTGAGTGAAACGTGAGGAGTAGGACAGTAACGTCATTAGGAAACGAAGTTCTATTTGGACCTCCTTATAGTATGTGTTGCTCTGAGGAAACGAACCAAGGAGTCATGTGCGATGTTTGCGTCATCCTTTACTGTCACAGAGAAACGGTAATAGCTCTCTCTCTCTCTCTCTCTCTGACTCTTTCTTTTTTTGAGACATCGAGGTGCTGCCGAACGTCTTCATTCCGTGACCCGTAGCTAGTTCTCTCTTATGTCCGTAGGTAATATATGTGCCGTCCATTCAACCGCAATGCGTCTTCTCGGTTCCACAGAATGGGGCTTCATCTTGTCGCCGCACTTGAGCTGTCTTCTATACTCTTTTCTCCCGCACATACTAGGAACATAAATTATGTTGATTGCTTCACTGCCATGTACACAGCACACGGGCTACGCGATCATTGTTTGGAGATATTATATGGCAGAAAGAAAGAAAGAAAGAAAGAAAGAAAGAAAGAAAGAAAGAAAGAAAGAAAGAAAGAAAGAAAGAAAGAAAGAAAGAAAGAAAGAAAGAAAGAAAGAAAGAAAGAAAGAAAGAAAGAAAGAAAGAAAGAAAGAAAGAAAGAAAGAAAGAAAGAAAGAAACCGTGACTGTTCTCATTCGTCTTGTTGATTTCAGCGTGGTGAAGGGACCTCCCGAGCTGCCGGGCATCTTCGTACAAACCGTGAAACCGCATGGTCTCGCCGAAATTGCTGGTCTCGAAATCGGCGACCAGATCACCGAGGTCAACGGCCAGGGTTTCGTAAACGTCGAGTTCTCGGAGGTGATCAACCGTCTTTTTCTTTTTTTTTTCTTCTTCTTCTCTGCCATTCCCGCTCCGGCGCCTATAGCGTTGTATATACCTATGACGCGCGTTCTCTTTACTGAACTGGAAACCGAACCCATTTCCTCTGAAAACCTTTTTTTTTTCTTGCTCGCTGTACTTACGCAGGAAATGCCTGGCGTCGACTTGTATATGAGCTTCTTTTAGGCAAGGTAAAACACAGGGAAGGCGGGAGATGGCAATTCAAAACGACGAGCAAGACGAGAGCAAGGTGAAAGCAGGAGCTAACGTTCCGACAAGTGGACTTTTCTTCTTCTTTTTGTCTTGAAGAAGACAAGTCCACTTGTCGAAACGTTGGCTCCTGCTTTCACCGGGTTCTCGTTTTGCTCATCGTCATGTAGGCAAGGGGTAACTCGGTTTTCTCGTGATGTGATGCAAGAAATAGCTTGTGTTCCAGAAAATCTAGCTTTTCTTATTGTTTAACTCTCTGTACTTAGCGTTAAGTGCCTAATGAGGAAAAAAAGTTCATACTACGGGACCAATCTTTTCTGAAATTCCGGTTTTCCTTCTTTTTCTTTCGGTCGTTTGTTCGTTCATTTTCGTGTTTGTATATGTAATCTCCATTTGTGTGCTCGATTTAAGAACGCATAATCTCTCATTTATTTCCCTCGTGTGTTTGCGAAGTGATGTACGGAGCTAAAAAGCATTTGGGAAACTGTCGACAGCACTTGCTCACGCGGCTGTACTGCATGCGTATGTGCGCGCGCGATCGCACATCGGTGCCGTCACAGCGGCCACCTAATCCTCCCCCCCCCCCTCCCCCGCCTCCTCCCGCTTTCTATTCCCCAACGTGGTGGGGCGGTGGTCTTCAAGCGCCGCCACTGTGATGACACGCGCCCACCGCGCGTCCTCGCAGGCGATCGCCATGCTCAAGTCTTTCAAGGAGATGGCCCTGACGGTCAGGAAAGGTGCCGGCCTCGAGCTCTTCCCCGAGGAGAGGCTGCGGAGGATAAACGCGCGCCTCTGCAACCGCAACGCCAAGGGCCGTAGCAACGGCCACGCCGCCACCAACGGGAACCACACGATGCGCAACAGGTTGGCTGAGACGATTTCCGTGGCTGCATGGCGTCGCCCGAAGGCTTCCAAACACTTTGATCAGTTACACAACGCAATAAAAAAAATAAAAAACAACACTGGTAGCTAGCGGTATTTGGAGTGTAACGTCTGGAACAATGATAATAAAATCGTGGCCTCCGAGACCGCGCCGGTGCACTCGCAATCTGGGAGGCCACGATAAAGCGTGTGCGAGTCCAACGCACGTGTTGGTATTCATGGATACTCGTCGACAAACCGACCAGGCGGAGTGCCAACGCCGGGAAGGAGAGCACGGAAAGCTTCGCTTTAATAAATGAACTATGCCCTTGAAAGCGCCTATTTGTTCCAGTAAGGATATTTAGGTGCCGTTTGCTGCTCATTCGCGAAAATTCGTATAGTGAACAGAAGCGGCCACCGGCACACCTGCAGGGACAATACAGATAGGGCTAAACGTAAGCCGATTCATATTGCAGGCGCTGTCCTGTGCGTAAGCCTCTCGGCGAGACAGCAGTGTCAGTCAAGGAAGGTTCGCGAGGGGAAACCTTCGCATTAAAATGGAGTTTCAGCCTATACTCATATACCTATTTCGGCTTACGAAGTACAGCGGCCTACCGGAGACATGAGCAGCGGTGACCCACGTCTCACCCAAGGCGGTTATCTTTTAGTTAGCTATGCTGGCGTAATGACGTATGTATAACAACATAATCGGCATTATATTCGTTATTAATGCGAAATCATTATATGTCCCACGAGGCAGAAAAGCCGGCATTGTAGGCAACAAGTGGCACCAAAAAATCATCATCAGTTACGTCATTAACGTCTTGTATGACGTCAGTAGTAATGCAGAAATGAAGCTAGAGTACGATTATTCAAGGTGGAGTAAAGTGCCTTAAGGGGAAGTAAAGTGAATGAAGGTGAATTAAATAAAGGTGGATTAAAGCGGATTAAGGTTGGTGCAAATTGGAGAAACGCATTCAAATTACGTAAGAATACCAAAGTGACTGTCAATTTTAAAATTATAATTGGACGAGAGCGCTCATGCAAGACAAGAATGTTTCTAGCGCGTTGTCGTCGGAGTCAGTGTCACACGACGTTGCAAACGACGCTGCTGTCTCCCGTACGTCTGTGTCTCGAATATCCCGTTACTCCATGAGTGGCAGCATACGCATACGAACGGGGTTCCATCGCAAACGCAAGCGACGCATTTAAAGGGAAGCTGAAGCGGTTTTCAATTTCCATGAATGGCTGGGATTTGGAAGAACATACCTAATAATTTACGGTTCCGAAATTTTTTTCTTCGTTTTGTTAATATAAGGGGCGGAAATCGCTTTCTAAATCACCCCCGCGGACACGCCCCCATCGCTTCCCGGAGCGCCGGGTGAGGAGGTTACCAGAGGAGAGAACCGGCGAGAGTGACGTCACTGGCGGGGACCGAGCTGCCGGACCGGCGTGCTGCTGGCATGCGCTGGCATGCCTCTTTCCGTCCTGCGCTTTACTGAACGACGCTACGAGAGATTTGCCGCCGCCGCCGCTCACGTTTGTTTTGCGATTTTCGTAAACTGTTCTTTCCTTCTGTGCTGCGTGAGTGCCTACAGCCAAGGGCGCCCAACATGCCCTCGTTCTGTGCAGCAATCGGCTGCGCGAACACAAGCGGGCGAGACGATGTGGTGTTTCACAGGTTCCCGAAGCACAAGAAGCTCGCAGCGCAGTGCGGTGAGGAGAGATAAGTTCGTGCCGACGAAATCAACTGTGCTGTGCTCGGACCATTTCCGCGATAGCCGGATAGCCTTACGACAAATGCGGAAACGCGTTGTTGCTAGCGTTGCTATACTCCGTTTCATACATCAGGTGCAAAGCTGTGGAGGCTTGAGATACTTCTTGCAGTGGCTGCGTTCGCACTTAGAAAAAGTTCGGTGTTTCTTGACCCGATTTTTGAGAAAACTTTTCATATATAAGCTCAGTTCTGAATAAAAAAAAAGAATTTACCCATAGATACAATCCGTGTACTTATACGGCTGCTAACACGTTCTTTTAAATCAATTTTGTTTTCGGCATTCTTTAATTGCAGTCCGTCGCGGCAGCTTCACGTGCATGCTCGCGCGAAGAAATGCCGCTGGCACGCTGCGAACCATAGACGGAAACGCGCGCAGTCATAAATTTTGGTAACCGGACTTCGTGCGTAGCTTCCACAGCATTGCACCTGAGGTATAAATTGGAGTATCGGCTTGCCTAGTGACATTCGACGTACGGTTGCAGTTATCATGTTTACCACACGGCGGTGCTAAAACTGCCTAATATCTTTATGTCAACACTAGCATGGAGCGCGCATACCGATTCTTGATCGAGCCACAATCGCAAAGTCGTCGAACCATATTCTGAATATTGCACATATAATCCCTCTGACCATCTCGATCTGGATGTGTATGATAAGCAACTTCCATGACTGTACCTCGCAGCACTGCATGTGCGCGCTTTGAAACGCGGCACTTATGTTCGCGATCGTGTATCAACGCTCAGAAAACCACGGGACTTCAGACAAGCAGCGGCAAGGTGCTTGACATCGCGGAATTGTACCCGTGTTTACAATCTAATGAGAAGTTAGTGCTTCGGCATTCTTCCAGCAGCAAGTTCCCAGTGATACTTTAGCGCATTTTTTCTCCCGTCATTGGAACGTGCAGCTACATGAAAAAAAAAAGCATACGTAACAGCTAAGATTTCCAGCGCGCGAGAAGGTGTACACATCGCTCTCGCTTTTGGCACACTCAACATCGTCGTTGCCGCCGTTGCCGCCATCGTTTTCCGTATCGGCTGTCGGTTCGAACATGTACGGCGAAAATACAAGCTAATAATAATATTTGGGGTTTTACGTGCCAAAACCACTTCCTGATTATGAGGCACGCCGTAGTGGAGGACTCCGGAAATTTCGCTCACCTGGGGTTCTTTAACGTGCACCTAAATCTAAGCACACAGGTGTTTTCGCATTTCGCCCCCATCGAAATGCGGCCGCCGTGGCCGGGATTCGATCCCGCGACCTCGTGCTCAGCAGCCCAACACCATAGCCACTGAGAAACCACGGCGGGTGAAAATACAAGCTGTCCGAGACAGCGAGAACGTTCCATAATGCTTACAACTCAGCTATGCAGCCAGAACAGAACAGCGTGCTACGCTCTCAAACGGCGGCGCCGACCGGCGACTGCCGCCACTGACGTCACAGCGGATCCGACCAATCACGGGCAACAGCGGCGTTCGCGCGATACCCTGAGGCGCTGGTGCGCGTTTTCATGAAAAAACAGCCGCTTGCGCTTGTTTCCGCCCTTTTTGAACGAGATATTCGTGTTCAGCGGACTCAAAACTGTAGAATGCCGCAGAGAACTCATTTTTTTCGAAAAGTGTTTCAGCTTCCCTTTAAAGCGTATACACAGATGCCTCAGCAACTTGCTCCTCCCACAGAACACGTTCGTAAGAATCGCAGACGACCGAGCTTCCCATGTCGGTGACAAGGGCACGATAATGTTTGCAGGGAACAGAAGGAGGTGAAAAACCGGTTTGTAGCTTCCTATCGCGCACGTTTTGAAAATCACGTACCCAGCTCGAACGCCTTGTTTGTTTAGACCTGTTCGCGTCCCTCGCAGAACCCTGTACACGAACGGCACCAACGGCACCAACGGCAAAGGCTCGCCCGAGTCTTTCCACGACACGCTGACCAACGGCTCGCTATCTGAGATGTCCGACCGGAGCACGTCGCTGTCGAGCTCGCAGTCCACTAGTCCCGTCACCAACGGACACACCAACGGCACCAACGGCACCAACGGCCTCGTCGAGTACGGCCAGAAGCTCAGGTACGGGCGTTGACGCGTCATTGTGTGACCTTGGAGTGCGGCACATGCGCTTCTTCAAGGTCATTTGTACGGGCCACTACTGCTATTTCATTGAATATATACGGTGACGAACGAAAGATGCCGGATATCACGGTTTTACAATTTTAACTTTTCCTGAATTACAGTATAATAAATGTAATAAGGCTGGCTGCAATAAGGCGCAGAATCATTAAAAACAAAAACGAAAAACGAAGCCACTTTGGTGGCCGGAAGGTCTTTCCGTGTATGGCAAGGTCCCAGAAGAAAAATAAATATCTCGTTATCCTTTTAACCTTGGATAAAATTTCCGTCGTTGCAGTGATGCGTTCGAGTGAAAAAAAGAAAAAAGAAACACTGAAAAAGAAACGTTCTTTTTTTTTTTTTAATCTGTAAGTAGCAAATGAGTGTTTTATTTTTGGTTGTCGTGCACTCATCCGTTTAATCTCTGGTCGTGACTACGCTCTCCTACGAGAAGAGAAACATATCCATGTCGTACGCCGAGCGGGCCGCAAGTACAATGGCAATCAGTATATAACCGTCATCCTAAATGATGCCGTCGTTACCCATCCGAGTGTCTATTCATGCGGAGTAAATTGACGGCGTCTAACTAGGTTTTCTTTTTCCCTCTTAAATTCGAATCCACTAAATTTAGACAGTCGCTTAGAATAAGCTAAGTGTGCATCACGACGCGGTTGAGCAAGTTTCTTCCTCTTCGTCTCGCGCCTGCGAGCATACCGCAGGGTATACAGGTACACACACGCACACACACATAACGTTGGGGGCCACCCCATTCAGAGCCACTTGCTCGCCGCATCAGCTGCGCTGTCTTTCCGCGGCTGGTCGCACGACTGCGTATATCGCCCGTATAGTATAACGTGTCCGCGCACGCGATGGCCGGATCGCTGTATAAATACAGGGGGCGCTGCGAGCACCAGTTCGCGTGACCGCGCGCTGTTGCGCCTAAGTGTTTCTCATCACGCGTGGACTGCTTCTGGGCCAGATAGACAGAGAAGAGAATTGAAGTTCACTTTGCCTGGTTGCGGATGCCGCGCCGCGTTGAAGCGTGGCTCAGTATCGCGTGGATGGGTACGCAGCTGTCGGTATTGTGGTGCACAGTCCTTGCGAAAAGTTCGTGGGCCACTCTTGAGGGCTGGTGGAGTAGTTTTACCGAGCCACGCAGTACGGTTGCTGTGAGCGGTTCTATACTCCTGATGCTTCGAAGCTGTATAAACAGTTGAAAACGCGAACATGTGTGCTTCGTAAAAAAAAAAAGGAAAAGAAAAGAAAGCTGGACTTCTTGAGGCTGTCCGCGGGCAGTGTATACTTTGCTCTTAAGAGCATTGTGAATGCGACAATGGGACAAGAGCGAAAAAGCAGTGAACCTTGGTTCACCTAGCGGCGACCAAGACAGTAAAATACGTTATTGGCACTTATGAGGTAAAAACAATTGATCATTACGTCAGGCAGCTAGCCTCGGCAATTGGCAACCTCCTCTGTCCCTCCGGAGCCCATCTGCGCACTTACTCTTGGAAAATAGGCTTGATATGGTTGCCAGACCTCTCAATGCATATTTTCGTTCGTGGTAACACTTGGTGACGCTTCTCGTCTCTCGCTCTCCGCTTTACTCTCCCCCGTGCTCTCCGTGGGCTCTACAACTGGAGATTACCGCTTGAACATCACGTGGTTGGAGTTCTCGCTCCAACTGCGACACATGTGGTTGTGAGCAAAACTTGAAACACATGTTATATGAACTTCGAACATTATTCCGCATCAAGTAACAGTTTACATGGCGCGGAAGGCCCAACAGAAACAGCTGCCATAACTGACAGCCGCGGGCCCGCCCTTTGCAGGCAGTGTTAATGGCAGAAAGTGACGGCCCTTCCTTCATGACCATCAAATTTAGACTTGCCCCTTGCACACCGCTTTGAGGCGAGTCTGGTGACGAAGCTTTGGGCCATGACGTTGCGTCTTCAATGCAAAAGACCACAGCAGCGCTGCTGCGATCTCTCCCCGCCCCCATTTCTCCCTCGCTCTTCCATATCGGTTCTGCTGGCCTATGTGACGGCCTAATTGTGGCTGAATTACGAATCGTTCAGCGTACTTGCGCTCACTTGCATGAACTTTTGTTTTCTTTCACTCATCTTTCATATCCCGTTCTACCCTTCCTCTGCGTAGGGTAGCCCACCTGGCTCTTGCCTGTAGTTAAGCTCCTCACCTTTTCCGTTTTTCGCTTATCTCTGTGTGTACTACGCGCGCCCGCCGATGAACGCAGGTCGCCCGAGAACGGCACGCACCACCACCACCACCACCTGTACGGCACCAACGGCCAGCACCTGCTGCTGGTGCCCAAGCTCAGCCTGGTGGGCGCCGAGGAGAGGCAGCGGCTCGAGGAAGAGAAGCGGCGCCTGCTCGAGAAGGAGCAGCTGCTGCAGCTCGAGGCCGAGAAGCTCGCCGAGGAGCGCCGGCAGCTCGAGGCGCAGAAGCAGCTCCAGCAACAGCAGCAGCTCCAGCAGGAGCACCAGCAGCAGCAGCCGCAGCACCCGAGGCCCGCGACCATGCCCGCCGCGCCGCCGGCTCCGCCGCAGATGCACGTGTTCGCCGAGCTGCACAGCGTGGCGCAGCAGAGGCGCCTGCTGCGCGAGAAGGCCGCCCTGAACGGAGACGCCGCGGCGGCCAGGAAACCGGGGGGCATCAGGCCCGGTGAGCGCATGGAGCCGCACTCTTCGTTTTATATACATACGCGACACCGCTCGGGTCGCATCCAGGGCGTCGCGACTTGACGGAGTGCGATTTGCGCAAAGCACCTTGCAACGGTGGAGCGCCTATACTTGTTGGCTCAGTATTACTGTGAACGGCAGGCACTGGCCTCTTCGTTAGCGCCACTTAACAATAGGCCGCTGAGCGAAAAAAAGCGTTGGTGGGCCCTTTTGTGGACATAAGGTCAACGATGCGAGCTTCAAATTTCTCTTAGAGTCTTTACTTAGCACCGGTTTATGTTCAAGGATGTGAACGGGTCCTTCGGGCACGAACTTGTTTATAATCGCACCCTACCGTTTACCCTCATCGTAACTCCTCATCCACTTCGCTCTGAGCAGCAAAGCAAGTTAGATGGCTTATTACATCAGGCCGATCTCTCTGCATTTTTTTCGATAAGTTATCTTGTCTCCCGTTTACGTGAACTCGACGCGAGCGAGTCGATGAGCAGCTGAGCTGACCCAACCCGACCCGGTCTATGTTCAAATGCTTCTTGCCAAGTGGGTTGGGCGAGTCGGTCCACCCGTTGCAGGCGGGTCGAACGAACTCGCCTCGACGCTCGCTCACATGAAGCCGACGACCTACTTTCGACCCGACGAGCCCACTCGACCCGACTTTATCGGATTCCTGTAAATGTTTATATTATTTGTCGTTTTGCGGGGCACTAAAAGACAACATTAAAACTCAAGATGGGGAGGTGCGTTATGATGAAAACACTGTGTATCGAAACGAACGAAGCCGGGTAAATTGTCCCAGATAGGTTGGCCGGCGTTTCGATGAGTGAAAAGAATTTTCGTCAAAGGCGGATTTGTGGCACAGTTCACTGAGTACAGGCACGCGCTCGTGACAACAACAATGGCCTTGCGGACCGCGACGCTCACTATTTCGCGGCACCTGTTACCTTTCTCCTGTTTCTCTTCCCCTCTGGCGCCCTCTCCGTCGGCATTGATTGAAAAAAAATATCCTCCGACGGAACGCACGTGACTGCCCCCCCCCCCCACACACACACACGTGTCTGCTCCATTACCCACAGCCTCTCTCGGATGTAACAAGTTAACTTTCTGTATAGAGCTCGGGCTGGAACAGTCCTTACACCAGCCATCGCTTGATCCTGAGGTATTCTGCATCTGAAGACGATGCCCAATGTCTGAAGTGTTCCGCTTCGGCGTCTGCAGCGGATACCCGTGATATACTTTGGACATACACGCTGTGCGACAAACGCGGTCCCCTAAAATGCACTACGAATGTGAGCGTTGGCTCCTGGAAGACGCATTTCGCACGTTGAGGTTGCAGTATCTGTATGAAATGGGCCTACATGCTTATTTATAATCTTACTTACACATTGTACCGCGTGGAAACCGTGAAAATAAAAAGGGGGGTGGGGAGGTGATCCTCGGCGGGCTAGCCTTGTGTGCTTAGTGCCGTCTCGCGATGAGGTTAGTCTAAGCGGCAATATTCTAAAGGACATACTGAAAGAGAGCGAATGCTGGCTTGTCATATTTCTCGCTGTGATCATTCGCCCTGGAAACAGACATCCACCAGGAGATGTAGAGTGCCACACCTATTACCCCTTCCCAAAACAGCCCTTATAAAAAATATACATTCATTCGTTCATTCATCTCCGCTACTTGGCTTATTTCGTATAAGCATATCCTGCACCCGAGCCACTCCCCCTCTCTAATAACTCTAAAACATCGTGGCTCCGTGGTAACAGCAAGCACCGTATACGGCTGCCTACCGTAGATTATCGGGTAGAAAGCGCAGAGTCGGCTGAAGAAGAAGAAGGCGACAGCGTTCCACAATGCGCGCGCGCTGCGCTCGGAGGGCCCCGAGCCGTTGTGTTCGCGCAGGCCGGCCGCCGCCCGGCTGATCGGCGTTCTCCGGCCCAAAATTGACCCTTCTGCCTCTCCCTGTTTCTTGCCTCGTTTCGCCAGGGCTCAGGCCGGACGCCAAGCCTTCGCCAGACGTCCTCATCAAGCAGAAGCAGCATGGTACGTACACATCTGCCTCAAACCTTTAAGACATCTCGGGCACATGCGTAATCGTTTTTCAAAGACGGTTACTTTACCGATTGTCATGTTACAAAGGTGGAAAAAAACAAAACAATTCTTGTTTTGTTTAAATGCCACATTGGACGCGGAAGGCAGCATTTCCGCGTATACGTGGAGAAAGTAGCCTCCTCCGTGTTTTCCTGACGCAAAAAAAAAAGAAACATTGGGTTTTTTTTGTAAAGAGAGATGAACGCGTAAAATTGTGTGGTAGATTGGCATATTGATGCATACTACAACCTGGATAGTCACGTGAACTTGCGATATTCAAAACGCACTTCGATCGCGGGCGCTTTTTTCGTCGTCTGTGACGACACAACGTGGTTATAGACCAAGCCAAGTGTCAATTTTCGCGAAAGTTGAGGGCAAGAATATGTTGAAATCACTCGACGCGTACAGTTGGGCATCCATGCGACTTTATATCTGTGATTAATATTTTACCTAATAGCTTCCGAATTAATGTTGAATAGGATTGTAGTGAACGTGTGTTATAATATAAGGGCCTTTGTTTCCGGGTTTTATATTTTGCTAAACTGGGCGGGTGAAAAATTTGCAAATGTTTCACCCGCCGAGTTTAGCAAATATATAGAAGAGGAAAACCGGGGAGAAATCGTGGATTTTTGTTCTCCGGCATCCAAAAGTTCAGAATTTCTTTCTCTTGGGGGGTGGGGGGGTGGGGAGGGGAATGTTCTACAAACAATTAACACAATCAATGGTCTCCTTTTGGACACAAACCTTCAACTTAAACAAGCGAGATCACTCGCAGAAACACGTAATGGCAAAGAGAGGTGTTCGCGAATTATATGACCAAATGATCTCTATTAATCTCCGTAGTCATGCATTATTAATATATTTAAAAGAAATCACATTAACAAAAACAACAAACGGACATGGCTTTGGCCATCCCTTCGTTACAATTTTC
This sequence comes from Dermacentor albipictus, assembly GCF_038994185.2. NCBI lineage: Eukaryota > Metazoa > Arthropoda > Arachnida > Ixodida > Ixodidae > Dermacentor > Dermacentor albipictus. The sequence goes on from NC_091823.1 coordinate 95,547,311, forward strand.
TCTGCATTTCTTAACAAAGCAAAAAAAAAAGTACAAGGAGTAGTGCACGGGGGGCATGCTTCGTGGGAGGTGTGATGCTTTACCTTTTATCTCAGCAGACCTTGTTGACGTACATGACTGGTGTATGCATTGAGAATATTTATTTGTCCATCCCAGCTATAGACCTGTCAGGCCTTTCGTCCTTGTCAAACTGTATCCCTGTTGTAGCATATACACGCTCTTGCCACAGAGTTAAAGAAATATACCAGCTAGACGAGTCAGCCACTTTTCTTTGAACGCAACGTAGTTCGCTAAGTGTCCTCTTGATAACGTCAAAGCTACAGTTCGCAATGCAGAGTAACGTGACCTAGTGCTCCGTTAACTAACCTCCTAGCGAATTAATTACCCCCGTTCACATGTATGCGACGTGCGGCAAGTGCGATGCGATGCGCCATTGTCGCATTCATATATGAGCGGCTATACTAAAGAAGAACATGTTTTCGTTCACCCGATGCATATATACCATATCCGCATATTAATATCACTGTAGTAAGATATATATTGACTATACCTGCTCACGAAAAGTGGGCTTCATTGGTTTTATAACACCCGAATTTATTATAATATTTTACGAAGTGGCAAATATTAGGGGAGAAATGCGATTTACCCCGATTTTCATAAATTTTGGTCGGGGTGCAAAAATCGGGTTTCTTTATTCTTTTTTAACCCGGCACGAAGGACCCTAATCATAATGTATTACGGACACAAGAACGAGGATACACGTTATTCACGTTGATCACGTGCTGCCGCTGCGTGCGTCGGTCGCCTGCCGCCGACGCTGCTTGTCGCGCTTGTCCCCAAGGACATCGCGATATCGTGTACGCACACGCACGCATGCATCGAACCCTTGCGGGGAGGTCGTCGCTTGCCGATTAAAAACCCGCGCTCACCTCCGGCGTCACGGACCTGCGCCGGCAGTTCGCGGCGCCAGGAAACTTGTTTCTCGCGAAACTGCAGGGCAGTGTGGCGCGGACGTCGAAAATTATAGAGGTGCGCTCTTGGCCACACTACCTGTGTGTAAGCTTAAATGACGCTGTATAGCGAACCAGCCCGCTCGATCTACTTGGCGCTACCGCTCGATTCAAGTGTGCGTATACGGTCGCAAAGTAGGTCAGCCGGAATGTGCGTACACCCTGTGGTATTATCGTGCGGCAGTGCACCGTCAAGCGTGCGACTGCACCGCGCGGCCAAAAGAGTGAAATTCCTACGGTCCACGCGGGCGGGCTATGTATCGCGGCTGTTCGGGCGTTGAAATAGCCCTGCGCGTATAGAGAAATGCTGCTGCGGAAGGTTCTGCGAGATAAGCGTACAGCGCGCTGTAAGAAACACAGCCACATTCGTGGTATCATAATTCGTGACCTTGCTCTGCGAGTGCAATTTGGAAGTCCTGCGCCTCTTGCAGCCTTGATGCGTCACGTACAGCCCGTATACATTTCAAAGCGGAATGCCGACGACAAGCGCTCGCGTTCGTGCGAAGTGTGTGCTTTTGTAATTGGGAGTCTTTCAATCTATCTAGTATAGGGACGATGTCGAACCGGGAGCGCGCGGGTGTTGAAGGTATTGCATGGTTTGAGACCCTTCTGTGTGAAACAATGTCCGCGTCTGCAGCAGTTCCTGTTTGGATCACGGCCGCCTACGTTACTAGGGAGTCGATCGCCACGGCAGCTCAGGGGCTATGGACTTTTAATGCCGAGCACGCTGTACAGGTATAGTTGAACTTAATCCGGACACCCCACTACGGCGTCCCTCGTGATTTGTTGTTTCGGGACCTTAAACGCCCCAAATTTGATTTTTTGAGTTGGTTTGTATCATTCGGAGGTTCGAAAGGAAATGTAAACACGGTTTGTCCCTTCTACTGGGCCACGTGAGGGAGCCAGCAAAAAAAAAAAAAAAAGAGGGAGGGAAAGAACTAGCAACATCCTAGTCCGCCAGGATGCCGACGATGCGTTGCTCGGCGCCAGCCGTTTTGGATTCGAGCTGCGTATGCCCGCCCGTATGCTATACGCCACATGGGCAACGGTGCGCCGTGTGTACATTCATACCCTTCGCTACCGGATTTGCATCACAACGCGGCGGTGCGGCGTCGGGTCCCGGAAGACGCGAAGAATGCACGTGCGGGCGGCGCTTCCGGTCTTCGGGTCCTTTTGTCTGGCGCACCCGGCGGCGCGGATTCGGTTTGCGGCGTCAAACGAAAGCTTTTCCGGCGCGCGTGCGTGTGCGTTCGTGTGGGTGGCTGACTGCGGTGCTTTCTAACCACGGAACAACCGCGGCTGTCCTCATTACGAGGAGGCAATGCCGTTCTACTGAGCGCGTTTCAGGGGACGAGACGGCCTTCGCTGTGCAACCACGTTTATCGTTGCTAATATTTTTTTTTTTTTTAAAGAAACGGAGAGAGCGAGAGAAAAAGCGAGGCTGCGCTCGTTTTGTGCCTCTGTGTGGTTCATGTCTGCGGAATTAGGGGGGCGTGCTTTTAGGCAAACGGTGTGCAGGCCGCTACGCAACGCTTGGCGCTTGGTGGAGGTGACGTTGCGAGTAAACGCGCTGATGGGGCCGGTACGTACCGGCGCTCGTTACTAGCGAGGATTGCCGATGCCGGTGACCGTTACCGATAGGGGTCGCCATGACTGCGCGTGCGCGGAGTTTACCGTGATTCGGTAAGTTCACACGGGAACGGTTCCCGTCGGTAACCGTTACATATATCAACGAAACAAGATATAAATGTGAAATCCTGACCAAAATACAACGAAAACTCTCCCAAGTTTCGTGTGAGGGTGTGCGCAAACAGGCGATGACGCAGCACCGCGAACTGCGTATAACATACCCCTAGCAGTGGATAAGCAGGGGTTCTGTCAAGCCATGGCCACCACAATCCCCGGATCTGACGCCATTAGACTTTTGACACCATTGACACCATTAGACTGTCCGTAAAGTCATGGTGCACTTTTGGCCGGTCACAGGAAATCAACGAAACAAGATACAGAAATGTGAAATCTTCACAACATAAAAGAAAAACTCTTTATCGACACGGACACACACACACTATATATATATATATATATATGACAAAGTATAAGCGTTGTTTCGTTGTTTGTTTCTTTTGACGCTGCTAGTGCAGGCCTGGAGAGACGTACGGCATCGAAGAGGGAAAGTGTGTTGATGTCCACCTTACAGATGACGCCATATCATTGGACAAGGCATACATAGTCGCTGTACATGCTAGCATATGCAGTAACACTAGCACGGGGTAAAGCACAGGGTCATATACAGTAACTCTAGCACAGCCTTGGTTGCAGCGCCGCCGTTCAAAACTGGACTGGGCCTTGATACCGCGGAACCGTATATAGCACAGCGTTGATCAACGCTTAATTTGCGGTTGAGATTTTTGTTCCGCACTCGCCCGCGGTATTGGACATTCTGCTTCTCAGCACGAGGTTGGGGTTCGATTCCTGACCGGAACGACCACACATCGTGACTGTTCGTATGCAACAAAGCGTTCGTGTACCAGTCGCGCTTTTTGTCCATGCCTAAAAAATAAATAAATAAAATAAAAACACAGACGTTGTCATTTCGGAGCGCTCAATTAAGGCATCTCTCATATAGAACCCGTGTTAAGAGTGGAACCAGGGTGCGCACTAAGGCATAGGCACGTCAAAACATGTTCGGCCTATAGGTCTCAACGCAATGTAGTTGTAGGATATCTGGATGCATCTGGTGAGACGGTAAATTTCCGCACAGCTATATATATATATATATATATATATATATATATATATATATATATATATATATATATATATATATATATATATATATATATATATATATATATATATATATATATGTATGTATAGGCGAACTTAATTATGCATGATGTGCTCCGGAATAACGCGGCAATTAATTGGAGCGAAAGCTCTATGACTCGCATTAGGCAACCGCGACGACCGATCGTGCGAATGGAAGCCGGGCGCGCCGCACATGTGGTCAGTCTCGGGCACAGTAGATCACGCCTCTCAGCTCGCAGTTAGTTAGTGCAGCATTTCTTTTTTTTTTTTACTGCAGCAAAAGAAACCTTGTTCGTGCCATAATTGCCGCAGTGCACGTGTTTTGCAGTGCTCACAGTCAGGGCTTCACACCAAATTATGGGGTTTAACGTGCCCAAACCACCTTTGGTTATGAGCGACGCCGTAGTGGACTCCGGAATTTTGGACAACCTGGGGTTCTTTAACGTGCACCTAAATATAAGTACACGGGTGTTTTCGCATTTCGCCCGCAGCGAAATGCGGCAGCCGTGGCCGGGATTCGATACCGCGATCTCGTGCTCAGCAGCCCAACACCATAGCCACTGAGCAACCACGGCGGGTAGCTTCACCTCAAGGGGGGAGGGACACCAGGGGGGCGGGGGCAGCAGAGAAGGACTGCGTGAATATGCGTTAACGCTCTGTTTTTGTTCCTCTTCGCCACGTTTCCGCAGAGCAACTGATGGTAGAATTCCGGGAGGTCCACAAGAAGATGTTCGGTGCAACGTCCGCCGCTGTGGCCCCTTCGGAGCGCTCTGGGTCCCAGCAGTCGCATGTCGACGCTGAACTTCGCAAATCGGCGGCCTTGATCAACGCCCAAGAGGTAGGCATGCATGTTTCTGTACCATGCCACGGGCTTGTGGTCCGCGCGCGTTATATTATATAAAATGAGGCTGCGTAAAAATGCGCGGTTTATATGCAGGGACGAACGTTGTTCACGTGGTTTTCGTTGGAAATATTTTAGGCGTGCCGAGCGGCCGCTTATCTGCTTGTTTGGATGTGTTGTACAGTCGGCCACAAGAGTTTACTGGACAAGATTGCCGCGTCATGTGTTAATCTGTGTTCCGTTAAGACATGACGATTCTGATTTAGTGGAGCACTACACATGTAGGTAGCGAAGGCTACTGCAGTCTGCAACTTTGAATCCAAGGCCCAGACTTTCTATGTGTCCAGGCTTTCTATAGGGATGTTTTTTTTTTTGCATATACTGTGTGGTGTAAACTTTTGTGGTTGACTGCACGCTCATTTTGCTTTGGCACTAGATAGCCTCTTGAGATGTCATAGAACCCGGCGACGCGAGTATTCATTGCGAGCTGCGATGATACGAACAAGAGAGGCATCTTGTTTACTCGGTACATCAAGTTTATCTACATGAACAATGTGACCGTCTCCTGAAGTTTTTACACGCATAAACCGCATTTGTTCGTCTAAACACCTTGGTGAAGGCGTGTCATTGCGTGGTATATATTTATGTTCGTGCTGCATCGTGAATTTTATGTGTGACCGGTCATACAAGTGTCTCCATGCAGTTGTGACGGCGTGCTAAATTTTTCATCCCAGTTTCGTCTGCCAAAGGTGTCGCACAACTGCTGGCGCAGCTGCACTAACCTTCACTAACCCTGAAGCTTGCACACGCGTGTTCCGCGCGCTCGCTTCACGCGTCGAGATGTTCACTCGTTTTTTTTTTTTTTTATCGCTAAGAAAGCTATTACAAAACCACATACGCAGGACCACTATATACTATAGCTTTTAGCTTCGGCAGCTGAACTAGCAGTCTTGTGTTTCGTATGCGAATAAGAGCTCTGCCGGTCAATACGTTTTCTCTTCTCATGATAGAGTTTTATCATAGCGGAGACATATATTAGTCCATGTATCGTAGTTCTTATAGATCTCGCGGTGTCGTCATCGACCATGACCCGTAACGGCGTCCTGGGTTGCACGAACGACTCTTCTCCTTAGTAAAAAAAAATTAAAAAAAAAATAAAGATCGACTTCAAGATAATTGTGTTGCTGCTTGCGCATTTACGCCAGCAGGTAGTGCACAGTCGCTCGTAGCAATAAAATTTCTCCGAGCTTGATTTGCAACGCTTTCGCAAGACGTCGCCACCTGTCGTACGCCTGTGCATTGCTAAACCTTTCTAAAGAAGGGTTCCTATAAAGGTCCCCGCATCTTCAGTGGACCAGTTTAGCCTGTAGAGCACTCAGTCGTGATTATCTAGCCGCGAAAAAATTATGAGTAGCGTAATGCTCGTTCTGCGAATCTTTAATTGTTTGCCATCGCCGGGCTGCCAATGCTACTGCGTGGTGGCCGCATTCAAACGTGAAGGCTGTATGTCCAGCGGCTTGGCGAACACAGTGGCGTTTCTTAGAGCGCGGAGCGAATATCGCGTCGCCTGTGCACACTAATACCGCACTAACCAATGGACAACGGCTGGCTGCTGCTCCCCGGAACGGCGCAGGCGCAACAGGCGAAGGAGACGATGGAGCAGGCTCGTGGAGAGCAGGCTAAGACGGTCAAGGACGATAAGGCTGCGCCGGACGCAGCGGTAGGGAAGGACGTTGAGGATAAGGACAAGGTTCAGGGCGAGGACGAGTCTAAGAGGAATGCCACCGCGGTTCCCCCTGCCGACCAGCCCAGCGTGGATGGGATACCACCAGAATACCACTCGACCGTGTCAGCAGGCCCCGCGGGACCGGGCTACGTCACTGACTACGCCACGATCAGTCTACTCAGCGTAAGCACTGGACTACTGGATGGAATGCTGTCGACAGGCGCGCTGAATGTCTGCATGCATATGTGCTCTAGGTTGTGGTAGCCGTGGTTTGTTTTCTCTGTCAAGGGGTTGCATGTTGTGTCTGGCCAGGTGACGACATGCGACCGGGTGTTCACGCAGAAGTATGTGCATGAACGCGTGGGAGAGGGATGCGGGATAGTGAAACCATTTCGATTGCTAGCCCATTCGTTGCAACATAGAAGCGACTTGGCTAATAGTGTGTTCAGTGGCCGCATTCACGGACTGCTGCTGTAAAAACGCCCGATGAAAGGGTGACCACCTTGAGCCAAGTAATCACGATGTCTAAGGGCCCTATATACTGACGGTAGCAGCAAATGATGACGCGTTCATGCCGCCGAGGAAGTCGGAGCAGTGAGTTTTTTTTTTTTCATTTTCTTCAATTGCTGACGGTCTTGTGATGACGTTACGAGCCTGTGGGCAGAGTAGTCGTGTTTTGCAAAGCCCATTAGTGCCCTCAATTAGCACCGAGCTAGAGGAACCTTATAGCCGTAGGTACCAGAAGTTGGTGCGAGTGACTCCGTGAATATGACCCCTGATTGGCTGCCGACTACATGGCACCGGTATATGGCTAATCTCCGTGATCGACCAGTCTCTCGTTAGCCTCGTGTGACAGAAATACGCACGCATGTTTAGAGACCTTTATAATAGGGGCCCCAATATTTGGGGGCCCCAAAGAGCTTTGCGGGTGTTAGCGTTGGGGCACGCAGGAGGGAAGAGGTTTAGAATATGGGCTTTGCGTTTGCAGATAGCGTCTTCCGCTGACAGTGCCACTACGGCGTCTAAGAAAAACGATTAAAAATAATTAAATAAAATATACCATCTTATGATATGAATAGTAATTTTGACTTGCGTACATTCGCGTTTAATTACAATTTAGAGGTTATTCTTCAAGCAGCAAACAATTAGTTGTGCTTAGTTTGGAGCAACAAAACCAAGTTCACGTGCCTTCACCAGCCAAGCTTAGCCGTGTTCGGCCTACGAGCCATAAAATCCACACTCGAATTCGGAATCAGCGGCGTCTAATGAATCAATCTTCATAACACACGCTAGTTGAGAGAAAGTGATAACTGCAGTCACTTCTCCTAGCTTGCGAACTTCACGCATTACCGCGAATCGAACCCAGTTTGGTGCTAGCATAGAGTTTCTCACTACATTACCTAGAGGGAAATCTGGCGCTGCTGCGCTGTGGTATGCATGGGAATGCCGGTATGTTGTGACTTCGGATTGGCATCGTTCTCGTAGAGACAGGACACCTTGAAGACGCGCTTGGCAAGTACCGTTCCGTCTGTCACAATGATTCGTTTTCTACTAGCGAAGCACGTAAAAAGCTGTTTTAGCTTTATTATTACGCGAAAACATGTTTTGTTTAACTATGAGAACTTGTTATTGTGTGTACGACTACATGTTACGTAAAAAGTATGAGCTGGCCGCTAAAGTTGGAGGACAGACGACAAGGTTCGCGCTCGCTTTGAAACAGTTGGTCGTCTGATCTCGCTTTTCTTCGCTTGGTCATGCATCGTGGGTGAGTAAAGATGTAATATGCGTGAATGGAAACATTTTATGAAGATTTTACTTTGAGAACGCGTTATTTGCGTAGCCATATCCACGTTTTAGACGAAGCCTCTTACAACACCAGCCAACACGAGCCTCGCAGACACATATACCGTCATTCCCATGACGGCACGGTGCCCCCTTAAGAAACTCCCATAGACGGTGGCGCCAGATTACCCTCTAGGTGTTATAGTGAGAAACTCTATGGGTGCTAGGTTAGAGCCGTCGCTTCGATGGGTGCCGCCATGTTTGTTGACGCAAAGCTTTTGGGAACGCTATTTGAGCTCCCGCTAAATCGGTGAAATAGCGTTCCCAACGCAAAACCCAAACGCAGTTTGCGTCTCGCGCATGCGCAGTGGCTTCGACGCTATTTCTTTGGGGCCCCAAAACGTTTGGGGCCACTATTCTAAAGCTCTCTATTTTCTCGGAGAAAAAAAAAAAAAGATTGCAGCCAGGAAAAATGTAACGAGGCTGAAGAGAGTGCATTCGATCTTAATTGAACATGCTTGAACTTTACATGTGACCGTGCCCAGTGCTCTGAGGACTGGCGTTCCCACAATACACGTGTCATAGAACAATGTTACGCCTTTAAGATATCGCATGTTTTCACGGAAGCAGTAGAGTGGGCGGCTGCATGTTATTTTATATATATATATATACCGAGGAGAGGGAGGCTCGCTCTTGACGAACGTGTGTGTGTGTGTCCAGTGGCGGTCACTAACGACCGGTGTCGTGTGCGTCGGGCTGCTTGTCTTGCTTGCTCCAGGAGGTCTCGTCATCGGTCGATCCGTCCAGCGAGCTCGGCGGCACCGGCGGCGGCAATCGCAAGCGCCACTGGCCGGCCTACGTGCCGCCCACGCATCCTAACCCGCACATGTTTATTCAGCCGGCCAACGCGGACAAGGGCCCTAACGGCTTGGTAAATGGACGCCTATGCTTGCCCCTTCTCCTGTCCTTCCTCATTAACCCGCCTGCTCTGCCTCTGTTCGCTTGGTGGCTGCAAATGGCCGTGACTCGCTTTCAAGGGAAAGGGGGGTGCTCGACTTTTATGCGATGAGTACTTAGCTGAGAGCTAGGACTAAACATTGCGGGGACACTGAAATTGTACGACCATTTAATTTTGTCCCTCTAAGTTCGCGAATATTCAAAGGTGGTGTAGCTGCAATACCGGTGCGCGAGCGGAAAATGTACTAGAGTCGCGCATGCATGGAGAATCGGGGTGTGCCGGGCTAAGCATATCGCATGCTGTGCTAAAAAAAACGTTCCATATATATCGTAAGTGGTTCTGTCGCTTGTGTTGCTTGTGCTGCCGTCGCACTGCCTTCAAGGGATTTTTTTTCCTTTTAACACAAATACTACAGTAATCAATATCCGTGACAGTATGGATATGTACCACTTCAGATCCGCCAAAGATTCCGTTCCACGTGCGATGATGGTGCAATGGCTGAACTAACGAGTGACATGCTGTTGTCGAGTTCATGGGCGAATATTCACTTCGGTTTTAATCAAACGTAGCTGCCAGGTTGCATCAACGGGCACCGCCGATGGCAGAAGCTTTGACATGACCGAGCCGCGTGAATATGTAAATGGATAGATGGTACCTGAATGTAACCCCTCGTATGAGAACGCCAGCTGCACGCATGCTCGATACTTTGGTGGCGCGTAGACTGTAACCAAGTGTTTCCGTTTCCTCAAAATTGCCTGGGAAATACACTCACATGTCAGTGCACATACTACGCAGGACACATACGTGCTCGTAATAGTTTGCACGGGGCATGGCCACTGTACTGAGTTGTACAGTACTGAGTTGTACTGTATATGACGCCGGCCGGTAAGCTGTGCGGTTCATGGTTTTCCTTGCGGTAATGGCCTCTAAATTATGAACGCGCCATTCGGTGTAACTGCAAGATAATTCGCCAATTTGGTATCTATTGATCCCCTGTAACGCCACTGACGTCGCGACGTGTTTCTAGTGATAAATGTAGTCGCTTTGCCGTTCTACAATTTTATGAATACGTCATGACTGCAGGGAAGCAAGACAGGATATTCTTGTTGGGTGCTTGCGTTAACACGTGCTGGACTTGCTTTTTAATGCACGTGGCTTGCGCACAACACATCACGACAGAAAACTGTTATCTGCTAATTAATCGTGCAGCAACTCACCGACCTATGTTGGCAACCGGTACATTTACATACGTGGTGATTAAGACATGTTCACGGCGACAGATGGATGATGGCAACAACGACGCTCTAACGCTTGCTATGCGCCACTGCCGCTGCATTTCTCGTTGCTACGCTTTGCGTATGGCTGGGAAGCACAGACGACAAGTAAAAATAAAGCATTTTACTAGGCTAGTTGGTTCACGCAAAGATGCTAAAGGGAAGTCTCTGGCCGTCTGCGGCGCCATTTTGATTCAAAATGTTCCGGTACGAAGATAACGCTATACTTAGTCTGGGTACAGCAAAGCTGTTCGATAAACAAGCATTCAGGCGACCTAAATGTGTCTTAGCACAGGGCAAGAATAGTGCATCGAAGGGAAGCAATTTAAACGTAGCTGTTATCGTCTTCCCGTGTATTCTCGATTTCACTGCAGCCGTATCCTCTGATTCCTCATAAGATATTGTCATTGCGTAATTTCAAGGGGAAAAAGAAAGAAATTGCGTTCAAACTGCAAGTGCCCGACTCATAGTTACAGTCAGGATCGCGTAAAAAGTAAGGGTGGTCGCCTGCCACATTGCAACGACGGTGACGGCGCCACTGTCAAGGTGGAGGCGTGGGAGTGTTGCAAGCGAGCAGGATATGGGGGAGGGATGTGGAGTTGTCGTTACTCTTGTCTCATCGTGATATTCTACGCTGCCCGTTGCCGGGAAATGGCGCCACAGATGACGCCCTGCTCGCTTGCCAGAAGAACCAGGGCCCGGAAGCCGAAACATGTTTCCTCTGAACCACATGGAAGACGAGTACACAAGGTTATGCGACTACCATGGTACACGGTTGTGCATGGGACACGGTAATGGCGTGGCCGTAGCCATGACATCACCGACTTTCGGCGACGCAAAACCGCAAATGCCTTAGAAATGCGTTTCACAAGGTTACCGTTCTAATCTCTATCGTGTTTTCATACAAGTCGCACCTGCAGGGCTTGTTTTCAGTTTCTTCTGCCTACACTGAAACTGATGGCATCGCAGCTGTACATTCTTTACGTTGCGAGCAGATTGTCTGCATACGCAAATGCGCGTAATGTGGAATTGAGTTCACGCTTGTAATTTTGACATGAAAACTAACTCTCTTAGCATGTTTTTGTTTCCTTCCGGCGAATTTCCCGACTCTCACAGTTTGACCTAATTAATGTTACTTCCATTGTACGTTCTCAAAATGGTTAGACCTTTATTTTGGTCTGTACGCAGTAAACATTAACACCCACAAGGATAAGGGAAATAAATGGATGTTTTTTTTTAAATCTACACTCTAAAGCGTTTGCACCCTTTGGGGTGTATATTTGTCACACTACACTCTAAAAACGGTTGCACTCTTTGGGGTGTATATTTGCCACACAACAATAATCGTCATCTGTCTTGTCCGCATTTTCTTTCTTTAACGCGGTGAGCCCGGTACTTTCCAGTAACGAACGGCATGCGCGTTATCGGCATGGCATAGCATTCCCGACAGGAAAGTAGCGGGCGCGGCGTTTTCAAGAAAGGAAATGCGGGCAAGACAGATGACGATTATCGTCATCTATACACTCCAAAGGGTGTAATTACACTTGGTGTACTATACACTCCAAAGGGTGTAATTTTTTCTTAATGTGTACAATAATCGTAATCTGTCTTACCCGCATTTCCTTTCCTGAAAACGCCGCGCTCGTTACTTTCCTGTCGAGAATGCTCTATCATGCTGATAACGCGCATGCCGTTCGTGACTTGGAAGTACCGGGCTCGCAGCGTTAAAGAAAGAAAATGCGGGCGAGAGAGATGACGATTATTGTTGCGTGACAAATATACCCCCCAAAGGACGTAACTGTCTTTTTTTTAGTGCCATCGTTATCTGCTATGCGTGCTTTTTCTTTCTTTAACGCTGCGCGCCCGGTAGCTGCAGGTCACGAACGGCACGCGTGTTATCAGCGCAACAGCATTCCTGGCAGGAAAGTTGCGAGCGCAGATTTTTCGAGGAAGGAAACGCAAGCTAGCCAGATTAGGATTAATATTGTGAGACAACGATAAGCTTCAATGGGTGTACACTCTAAACATTTAGTGTGTATTCACGTACACTCTTACATAAGTGTGCACCTTTTGGGGCTTGTCTTTTTCCACAACAATAATCGTCGTAGCCTATCTTGCCCGCATTTCCTTTCCTGAACGCTGCGCGCCCGGTGCTCCTGCAGGTCACGAACGGCGTGCGCGTTATCAGCGGGACAGCATTCTTCACGGGAAGGTAGCGAGCGCAGAGATTTCAAGAAAGGAAACGCAAGCAAGGCAGATAGAGGAGATTATTGCTTCCGGACTACGTATGCCTCAGAGGGTGCAAACCTTTTATTTTAAATAGTGGTTTGTATCGCAGACAAAAATCGTATTCCAGAATATTTTTGCGTTGTATAAGTTTATTCATTTCTTGCAATGCTGTTGGCCACGTCAGAGCTTCCTTGTCGGCATTTCGGTTGTCTGTACCCTGTAACTTAGTGCTGCCGTCAGCACGCATAGCATTCCTGGCAAGAAAATACACGTCTGACAACGCATTGTTATATATAAACAGTTATATATATAATATACATACGCCCCAGTGCATACAACGAAATTAAATGTGAATACTGATGCCTGCGAGACAAAAATACATCCCAAAAGGTGCAAGATTTTCTCAGGTACGTGCAATTCTATACTGTCTTGCCGGGTCTACGAGTATGCGTGCAGCTGGAACATCCTGATCATGCGTCGCAAATCAAACTTCATGTAAGTTAATTATGTGGTTTGTATTGAGCACGACGATCCTCTCGCTCAAATCGCGCTAGCCATGTTTTAATTATGGCTATCAGCAATACGCTCTACCAACCAAACTAATGCTATGCAACTTTACTGCTCTTTATGAAAGCCTAAATTGTCTTGCTCTGAGTGAAACACGTGGACGAAACCGCTCAAGAAAAGATGCCATCAGCGCTCAGAATTCTGTGGTGGTCTTTCTCGATTCCGCACTGCTTGGCTTTGGTGGTCTGACGAGGGCCGGAATATTCAGCATGGTATAGCCAGTGGCCAACACAGAGGGCAGCTCTGCAGGGGAGGGCGATGGGGGCGGCTGACCTCCCACAACTTCCACCTGCCCTCTCTTACCTACCACCACGGAGTGCCCAGTGTGCCTTCCTGCACCCCTCAAGAAAATGCAGAATCTTGCGCTCCCCCCCCCCCTCTCCTTACCGAAAAATCCTGGCGCCACCCCTGTCATTTAACACACACTATACCACATTGCTATGGTGTATTTGCATGCAGGCTTCGAAGAAGGAGCGGCCGATAGCCAGAGCCACGCATGTGGCAAAGGGACCCGCACCAAAACCTCCCGTGCCGGGACCAGGAGCAGCTAAGGATGTGCCCATCACGGACAGCCGGGGTCCCGAGGCCAGGCCTCCCAAGAGCTTCTTCGGTGCCAAGCCACTGGTAACCATCGGCAGTTACCCGGATGGCAGCAACCCAAGGCCTAACCGGTTCGCCCGACCTGCTAATGTTGAGATCATCGACGCCGACAGGGGGCAAGTGCCTGTTTTGCTAAGTACACCGCAAAGGCAAGGTTAAACTAATGAAACCTGTCAACATTTCTAAAGCTGAAAAGTATTTCTGGTAATAAGTATAAAAAGATCGCAGCTCAGAGCAACAACTTCCTTAATTGCTTCTTTTACCAAACCATGACAGCGGCGACACCACTATATACTATGTCATATGTTTCTCAGTCTTTTTAACATAAAGTGCTCTCATTCCTGCTCAAATTAACTGCGCGCCTGTTTTAAGCTAATATGTAGACTTTTATGTTCCAACGCAATATAATAAATTTCTTTATTAACAGAAATAGCCAAGCATTGGCTAGAGCTAGTTTCTACAATCCCAAAGAATGACAGTACTATTGCTTGTGTATTTGAAGCTTGATATAGTGTTTAAAACATCGTTTTCTGTGACACACAGATTTGCTTGACATAAAAGTGACGTATAGTTAAACCTTGATATAACGAAGTGTTTAGCTTTCTATAATTTCTTGTCCATAGAAAAAAACAATGTATTTTGTGCCTCAATATAACAAAGTACGCTGATACGCGTTTCCGATATAACTAAATTTGATTGCCGCCGCGAAGGAATACCCATTCAATAAATGAAAACTGTCACGGACGCAGATAGTCAAATGGTCGAATTACACGCAGTTGCTCGCGAGCGCACCTCATGTCGCGTGCTGTGCGATAGAGCGGTCGCCGGGGTGAAGCAGCGTCTAAAAACATGTGATAGTGGTACTAGTACTAAATGCAAGACCCTCTCGCCGTACATGTACAAGCGCGATGAGATCTTCGCCCTACGTGACGCGCGCAGTGGGTGCGAGGCAAAGTGTGCGAGAGTGAGTCGGAAAGGACGGTGGCTTGATGCGCGCCGTCTTCCCTAGTCTTCCCTCGTGCGCAGGGGGGGTGTAAGGGGGGCAGGCGGTAACGTGGTCGAGCGCGCGTTTGTGGAGGGGCGTCTCCTTTAGCAGGGATCGAGACCAGGCTAGTGTACCATGTTACTAAGAGCCGGTACACCGGTATGTTACACCGGTACAAGGACAGGAAGTGACGAAGGCAAGCGCTGACTTGTTCTTTTATTTAAATTTCCCGCCATACGTACGCACACAAATTTAAAGTAATAAAAATTATACAACCGAATTATCCTTAAGCCCGGCCGTGGCTGTGCGTGACCATCGGCGCGGCTGAGCGCCCGATCTTGAAAGTTGATCAGCGGCGGGTGCAACGATTACACGAGCCGAGATGGCTGGTGGCTTCATGGACGCTGTCTTTCCGCGCGCCTATAGTGTTGGAAGCCACGTAATCCCGAGTTCCGCAGGCTCGTTGCAACAAGAGGCAGAGGAAGCGTTTTTTTTTTGGAAATTTTAGACAATTCGGAAATTTTTACAGACACTTCCGTGTAACAAAAATGCGTCGGCAACTACTTATTCGCGTAAACGGTTGAATTTTAATATAGAAAAATATCGATGTAGTGAAATAAAGTGCAGATTTTACCGAATTACTTATATCGAGGTTTAACAATTGTTGCTATTTCAAAACAACTACAGTCGACCTGATACCTCTTAACAACCCGTTCACTTGAAAAAACAACTTTATTGACGTATTTTGTGTCCTTTGTAGGCAGTAATTATGTGCCAATTGCCATTCGTCTAAGCAGGGACTGTTAATTGCAGAGGGCTCCGGATTAATTTTGACTATCTAGAATTCTTTAATGTGTACCTAAATTTAAGTAGATGGGCATTTTCGCATTTTGCCCCCAATGAACTGCATGTAGCCGAACCTGCGGCCTCAGTGGCACAACGCCGTAACCACTGAGCCACCGTGGCGAGTTGGGATAGAAGTGAACTTTTGGTGGGCTGTATTTATGCAACAGACACGTTCCTGTACGTTATTCTTCAGATGCCACCTTTACAAACTGAGGTAATACTCTGCTGCTGAAAATTGCATCACGGGTTTGATTAGGTATATACTGCTGTGGCCAAATTCCGTGAGGGATGGAATGCAAATGCACCAAATGAGATCCGACTTCACTACGTATAAAGAATATCTGTTGATTGATTGATTTATGGGATTTAACATCTCAAAGCAGCGTTGGGGCTGTGAGAGGCATTGTAGTGAAAGCCTATGGATTAATTTTGACCGCCCGAAGTTTTTGTACGTAAAAAAAACTATGTGGGTCAGGAATTCATAGCCCGCTACTATAAGATCCCTCACCTCCCAGGTGTAGTTCATGGATGTAATAGCAAATCAATTGATAAATTAAGCTAACTAAAATTGGCACTCCATGTCCTCACTTCAGGACGACGACCCTGGACTCAGCGGGAAAGTCCAGTGCTGCACGGACGCCATCCCCTGCACGGACACAGTCACCAGATGCCCCCAAGATGACTGTCAGTATCAACTGCAAGGCACCCAACAGACCCAGCCTGAGCACAAGATTCACTACCAATGCGTGAGCTATGACATTTGGACTTATCTGTTGTCTTCATTGCCACCTTCCGATTGCTGCAATCATGGCCACAGCTGATTCCAGGCCGTCAGCAATTCACAATTCATACTAGTTAAAGCAACTATCAATAATGAGGCATTAGGCTGCAGTAAACTTTGTTTCATTCAGATTACACCTTTGAGTGCTGCACAAAGTTTCTATGGAACACTACAGCGTGTAGATATGTCTGTGCTGTGTTTTTGAAGCAATGTTTGCAATGTGATTTTGTGGAAGGAACAACATTGTATAGTTCCGATATGCAATCCTGATACGCAAGACACGCTCATATGTGTAGAAAAGGTGCACATAAAGCAAATTTAAGTAACTAATTTCGAAGTGAAATGCCCAATATATTTGAGTGGTAAACAAAATGTATAGCTGCCTCCTTTTTGTTGTCATTTCAGCAGTCCAACACAGCCTACACTGGCAAATCTCGTGGTAAGTTCAATTTCGGACAATACCTTACAATACTAGTGTTTCTGAATTGTTAAATGTGTCTTACTACAAAACTCCAACATTTATGTAAGCTTCATTTTCACTATTTCGCATCCATTGGCTGGGAAATCGGAAGGCAAGTTCACTGAATCTAAATGTTGAATTTCGCAATGTGAATAATACTGTGTTTTTAAAGGGGATTATAACATAAAATGGGCCCATTTTGTATGATTGTCATGATGGTGAAATTTAAAGTACTTTGCGTCATATTTGGTGCTCTGTTTTCTTTATTATGTACCCATCGCTGCAATGTAAGCCAAAGTTTCACTCTCCTTGATACACATGTACAGTCAGCCAGAAAAGGCACTATCAGAAAACAAAATAAAATCAAATTACATTAAAGCATGTAGCTCTTCATTGTGAATGTCTCATCCTTGGTAAAGCGGCGATGACAGTTGATTGTAAGTCACAACCTACCATTGTGCCACCTGATTCAAGGGCATGTGGATACAAATGCTTGTAGGCGATTGTGCATAGAGCGCAATGCAGCAATGCAGGGGTTCTCTAAAGGTGGGCAGGAAGGGGTGGCCAAGCCCCTAATATTTCCCTCTGAAATTTCCTCTGCTATTGATAAACACGAAAAACTTGTCACATAAGTTGTGTCACATACTGTGCGATTACCTGAAGTTTCACAGCTGTATTCTTTGTGTCCGTAGCTGTAAAGACAGTGTGTTTAAACCTTTAGTAATGAGTGTTGCCTACAGGCAACTTATGAGAATTTTTTACAGCGCAGCTCATAGGTGGCCGTTCCCGCGGTGAGCATTGGCATCGGCGTAATTGAGCAAACGAGCACAGCGAAGTATGAAAGAGCGAATGCGGAGCACAGCGGGGGATGAAAGACGGCGATAGTGAAGAGAGTGTGAGGAGGAAAGCGGAGGAGGAGGGTATAGCGAAAGAAAAAAAAAACGTAGTGCCGCTCAAGACAGGCTTTGCAGCAATGATGGCTATGAGATGGCGCCTGATTAGCTATGTCATATGTTCGCCAATGACGCCGCCGAGGCCATATAGCATGGAAACAAAGCGCTACATGAGCGGAGGTCCGTTTGCGGCGGCTGCTGTGAATTGCACCCACGCGTCACCCACGCGCTGCGTCTCGCGATCCCCCGATTAGTGAGACAGTCGCGTTAGACTTCGCTCCATTTGTAACGTGCCTCATGAGTCAGATTGTTCGAGCCAGCAAATATATCGCGGAATAAAAATACTCATAGACATGCACTCAACTTTTGCATTAGGGAGTATCGTAACCGTCGGTGAATCTTTTTTTCTTGCCGAGTTTTGGTATAGAGTACGAAGTTGCTGGCTTTATGTCTTCGCCCAATCCTGAATGACAGGCAGCAAATGCAATTTGTTGGTTTAGAGCGACAGAGTTGTTGGTTTAGAGAACACTGTATGAGGAAGATGAAGTTTCGCATGCGACTTGCTTTCTTTTGAAAGCGTGGTCACAAGAGACAGACTAATGGAAGATCTCTGGCTGCAGTGCTGTCACACATGTGATGTAAAGCAAATGAAATGTACAGCTATGGGTCACATTTGACGAGAGCTGTCTGTACAAATTCCGAACGAAGCCATAGGCGGCTTGGGGTGAAGCCTACTTCTAGTTTTCTGTGTAGTATTTTCTTCCTATTGCTGAAAAAGTTACTATAAGATATATTTTACGTTCATTAGTTATGGTTATTCTCAATGTGTTTTGTGCAATTAGATAAACAAAGATTTTTATATGCCATTTGAGTTCTGTCATTAAAGAAAAGAGAGTTAATGTGCATTATGCTCACTATACGAGAGCTCATTTCAAGCAGTCAGTGTATGTAGTGTCAGATAGTTCTGGATCCTCCTCCATCTCAGTTCTGGGGAGACATTCTTGCAAGCAGAACTAGCTTTACTTGCTCCTTTCAGGTCCCTGTTTATCTGTTTATCAGTGCACCATCTTGTGGCACAGATGTCTAGGAACCATGTTTGTATAAGTACAATCATTCCTGTTACACGTCAAACTGACTTTTTCTTTTTTTGCTTTCCAGAATGATGTTACAGAAGGGGCTGTTGTGAAGACGCTTACATTTAAAAAGGTACCGTATATATATCTCTTCAAATTTTTTTTTCAGATTCAGCTTGATCGAGAACGAAACAAGCTTTCATATGACAGCGTGTTTGGGCAAAGCCCCATGTACACCTCATGTGCTTTTTCTCAAGCATTGAATTTTCCCAGAGAAGGCACTTTTGCATGTTTAGCAGAGTTTTAAATGTCCATGCCATCATTAGGTCTATGCTTGTGCTTTACCATAAATTGCAATTCAAAGCTCCTCTTTCTTTAATGCCTAAACGGACACTGGAAGGATACGTATAGAATGGGATTAATATGTCATGCTTTTAATAGCAAATAAGTTGCTTTTACTGAGAGTGGAGGTGTGCACAGAACAATGACCTACATAAAAGTGAATAACAAGCTGCAGCGCTTGCTTCCTGCTCCCAGTTCAAATATCTGTCTGACATCCCAAGCAGCAGCAAGAACTCGATAGGATTAGTTAATGGCCAGCTTTTAAAGAACCTAGCGATTTACTTGGGAATATAGATTACTGTAATCAGTGAAGTAACCTCTGCGGGTTTATCCCTCAAGTAAGGGCCCAAGTCTGCAAGATGCAAGATAATGTGGGTCATTACCAGTATTCAACTTGCTCCAAATTGAGATTCTTTTTTTTTTACCAATAAGCTATACTTGGCACTGATTGAACACCATTCAAATGCATATGAATCTGATTTGCCGTTTACGTTTGGTTGCCCCTTCAAGCAGTTTAGTCAACGGTATACTACAATGTGCATAGTTCTGCTCCATCCATAAGACAGTGCAATGGGAGACGACAACAAATTATGGGAGTTTTCTTGAGTCAAAGTTCTGCCAACTAGGCATAACTTCTGGTATTGTCCGCAGGATGGCCCACTGAACCTGATTTTAGATGGGGGCCTCAACTCTGCGCACGACGGGCGCATTGTGGTGGCCGAGGTGCGCGAGGGCGGCATGATCCCCGTAGATGGAGAGATTAGCACTGGAGACCAGATCCTCATGGTGGACAACACCCGCCTGGTGAACACGTCGCTCACTGCTGCCAGGGTGGCCATCCAGAATGCCATGGCAAGCGCCGATGTGAGTGTGCTCCCTCATTATTTTTCAATTTTACATCCTTCCTGGCTTACCAGGCCTCCTTTGCTCATGGCAAGCCCAGCCTATTTTTAATTCTTGAAGCATTACCCATCAATCCAGGCCAATACAACATTTCTCTTTGAGAAATGACACTAGGACAAGATAACTTGCGATAAGGTTTTTCTAAGGAAGGTAGTTGGGGCATGGTATTAGTTTCAATTTTTAAGCAATATTTAAGTAAGAAAGATTCTACACCATCAGTGAAAATGGACAGGCCAAAATGAATCGCACCAATTCTTATGCACGATTGCTTCAGAAGCCAAGGTGTAGTTGCTCAATACATAGCGAAAAAATATACTCGTCGGTGGTGTCTGAATCGTGACCTTGCACGAGAAGCTTACCAAAAGTTGAAATGCAAAGGATTTTTCCAAGTGTTGTAGTATTTTAACCTGTTTGCATTTCATTTTATGCCAAGAAATGCACCATGGGCATAACATTGGGCGACATTAGGTAGCAACATTAAATAACTGACGCTCTCATGGTGTTTCTTTCACCAAGTAGTAACGCAACTGCTGGTCTTATTAAATCAGCTTGGTTTGACTGCAATGACATATGCCATGCTAGGAGCCAGAAGCAGCATGTACATGCATTTGTCCTTCTGTATATTCAGTGCAAATAATAGTAAGTCAGACAAAGAAAGAATACTGTTTCACAGAAACCTGCTTCCACCTTCACATTTTGGTGGGAGGAGTGTTGGTAATAGCCATCACATGACTAGGCCATACAAGCTTAGCATGATTTTGACAGTCATTTGTCTCAGTAGGTAGGCTTTGTTACTCTGCGATATAATTCGAGTAGAGACAGAAGTTGCATTTTATACTTCTACTTGTTGTTATTTCAGAATGACCTCCGGTTGACCATTGCCAAGATGCCGTAACATGCCCTAACTGCATTGCTCTACACAGCGTCCTGCCTCAGAAAGCCATAAAACAATGTTCAGTTGTTTTTGTTTTTATGTATGTAACCCTATCAGGACACAAACTGCAACAGTTTTAGTTCTGTGCACTGTTCTGATGACCATATGCAGACCTGGCCATTTGAGACAATGGCAGACATGGAGAACAAAATGGATATGCAGCACTTGTCGGAGAATACTCTTAGATGAAAACTTTTTGAAATTCTTGTACATACAGATAAACCAAGCTTGCTGAAGTATCTTGTTTGTTATTGTACCATAAGCAGACCCAGTGTTGTCCAGAGTATGTAAATAAATGAAAGATGAAAGTTTTGAGTTTTTGTCTTGCTGGCGTGCGGTGAATCGACTGTGTCCCACTGTGACATAAACCCTCTACATTTGCATCAATAAATGTGTTCCCTGGAGCACTTGTATAAAGGTGTCATTTATCTCTTAGCACTTCTCTTAGCATTTATCTTTATCTATGCTTAGAGGATTTGCTGAATTCGCCAATGATTTAGCCGTCACTTTAAAGTAAATATGAATGCCAACTTAAAACAGAAAAAGTAAGAACTTACTGAAAAAATAACTGCGGACAGTAGCACAATGCCATTTTCACCATGATGACCAGAAAATTATGAGATTGTTTTTAGTAATAATTTATGTAAGGCAAATGTCTCTAGGTGTTTAAGTTGTGCTTAGAATAGTCGATCTTGTTCCTGTAGCTGAGATGGTTTTCGGAGTTCAGGCATGGAGTCCTCATTTTCGGAAACAACTTTGCAAATGATTCGAAAATTTTGGCCTGTTATGGTGTAGTCACTTAAATTGACCCTAAAGAAGAAAAGAAAAAAGAAAGAAAAAAAGGAGGCAAAAATAATTTTTTTTTGCAAACAGAATTAGTATGCCTGATTTCTTGTCTCACATTAGCACAACTCAGTTTGAGTATGAAGGGACACCTGTCCGTGTCCTTCATACTCGCTGAGTTGCGCTAAAGCGAGACGAGAATATGATGCACAAACTTGCTCATTAAGCAATACTAGTGTGCCTAAAAATTTGGTGAACTGAGCATTGTTCCAAATTTCAGTTTACCACCGACTGACGAGTGCCTGACTCAGTTGCCAAAACATCGCCTACGTTCAAACACTCCTCCACTTGTTTCACACAATTGCATTTGTGGTTCTCATGTTTGGTAAATATTTCGATAAAATTCTGTTCACACTGAAATTCTTGAGCCTCTCAAGAACTTGCTTGTTATTGTGCTATTGCACGCCTAACTCTCACAGAATGAAAGTGATTAGTTGTTGGAGGTTAGGAGGGGAGAGAAGAAAAGGGGAACGCAGAGATGTCCACCAGAAAAGCGTCTGGTTGGTTACCCTACGCTGGGGGAAGGCAAAAGGAGAATAAAAGAGAATGAGAAAAAAAACAAAAAAAACAAGGCGCAGTTTCGTCCGAAAGGCTAAGCATGGATTGCGACGGCAAATTAGCAGAGAACCATACAAAAGTACTTTTAGCGGCCATATCAAATTGTAAACATTCGCTTGCTAACTAAATTAACAAGCACGATGTAACGCGCACACAGGTAAACATGAATACATCTCGCTTGATGACCGCGGAAACTCGCTGTCAAAACACTGGAAAGAGGAATCGCGGCAGCAGCAGCGAGCAGATATGTCCTTCGTGCATCACTCGCTTCAATGCGAACGAAACGCCGAAAGCACGGCCCATACAAAGCCACCGGTACTACGCACACTCTGCAAACATCGCAGATTGCTTTGAAGATAAGCATTTGCGGGTGCGCACTTTGGCCACGTTGCAGATTACTTTCAAGATACGGCGCCCGCACGGCTGCGCCGGAAGCAGCAACAGCGTTTTTGCATTTTATTCTTACAGCAGGGGTGTAATCAGGGTGTCTACCAAGTTGACATTTCCAAATTCCCTGAGTTTTCCAGGTTTTCCCTGAGCACCTGTGTGAAATTCCCTGAATGAGCCAGAACTTTGTTTTATGTCAAGACAGGCCGACACCACGTTGCCCGATGCTGTCACTCTCTAGTAAGCATACTGAAACAAAAAAAAGACTTAATCCAGTTTGAATAGTAAGGAGTAATATCTATTTTATTTAAAAAGAAAACAGAAGGAAGGTGTAAAATGCACAGAGAAAGAAATGGTAAAGCCCATTCCAAATTGAGTCGAACATTTTCAAATACGAATGAAAAGGAGATGCATACATAAGTAAATATTTTTTTAATATCAGCTATTTCCATCAACTGATAGCAAGCTCATCTGTATGAGGTCCTGAACTTTGTCACAACTAATTATTAAGGTTCTCTCTCAGCAGCTGGAAAGTCAACCTCAACTGTCCTGACATACTCTCAGCCCGTACACAACACCTCAGTGTTGGGTTTCACTGCTTAAACAATTTATTTTGGTTTGGATGAGAGTCACCTGTGTCTCAGCGTCAGCCAACACTTAGTTTTTTTAGCTCAAGCTCCTTCAAAAAGGCGCCGGCAATTCCTTTCCCGTTAATTCCTCAGTGCGTCGGTCCTTTCTGTTCTAATCCTCCTTCTGCCACGCTTTCACCACATGGACCATCTGAAGCATCCTCTTGGTCAGTTGTACAGTCAACATTTGATTTTTCTGATTTCCGAGGGGCCGCAAAAAAAACGAAAAAAAACGGGCAGTCTGAAAAAAATTAATGCATGTCTTTAACTGCCTTTAAGGGCTAAAATTACCACAGGCAAGTCTGAAAAAGCTCTGAAGGCCTGCCAGTACGCTTATTAGGCATATCAGGGCTTGTACTGTGACAGGAGACGGGGTGCACGCATGTGTAATTAAGGAATACATACTATGTCCCGTGACAATTGCCCCCTTCCCACGCTTGTTATGCTTCACCGCTTAACACTAGTGTACTGAGGCGAAGCTAACTTTCGGAGACTGGCATTACGCAACGCGCTGTGCTCTGCGAGTTTCAAAGCCAATCGCGAGGATTACAAAGGCGGAGTCGGTGCCATTGGTGATAGCGGCGAATTCTTTCAATGAAAAATACGGCACCGCACGGCAAGAAGCTTAATAGCGAACATAGAAGCAGCTAGGCCTAACGTTGCCGCGGTGGTGGTTACGGCTGCCAGCGGATCTGCCTGCGAGAGTGCCGGTTCGAGGCGGCGAGATAATCAATATAGCGGCGGTGGCGGCTTTGATTAATGCGATTTCAGACCTGCAGTCAGGGCAATATACATTGACTATATGGAGTACGTGGTGGTGCCGCAAAACCGTGCAAATTATCGGGCATGTCCGAAAAATCGGGCGTCTAGAAAATCGGTCGTTAACTACTCTGGAAATACATCGTGCAGATGACACGGCGTCAATGACGATTCGTTGCGATTCCTCTGTTACTGGAGCCAGCATTAACACGACTTTCGTTCCCTTTCAATAAAGTTACAGCTAATTTTCCCTGATGGAAGCACAAATTCCCTGAGTTTTCCCTGAGTTTTTCCAGACTGTTCAAATTCCCTGAGAATTCCCGGTTTTCCCGGTTGGTAGACACCCTGGTAATGTAAGAAGTGGTGACAAAAGATACGAATTTGCGATGCAAAGTTCCTCTCAGCAGCAAGCATGACACGCACTGCATGTCACATGACATAGCACTTGAGCTCCTATGGATGAAAAATGCCATGAAGGTTTGTGTTGAGTGCCAAATGGTTCAGCTTCTATGCAGTATCAACACAACTTTTGTATCATTTGAGCCGTAGACACTAGGCACCTTCAATTTCCAATAGCATGTATTCTCCCCATGTTCATGTGAACATGACATGTATACCAGTCACTTTTGGGAATAAGACTACAGTCGACTTCCGTTCGATCCTGACGGGACTTATGAAAGTGGTCAAATCATCCGTCGAGTCGAATTAAAGTGGCAGAAGCGCCGAAACAAGCTGTCGATTCACTTCGCAGTACGTCTTTAAAGTTAGCTCCGCCGCAGTACAGCTCTGTTGTGCGGTGAAACATACGAAGCGGGAGGGAAGATGCCACTGTTGAAGCGAAAAATTGAATTAACCGGATTCACATTAATGGAAGTGAACTACATACACAGGCACTGCATTGAACTAGAACTCAAGCGTGCTTGGCCCACATCTATATTTTTTCCCTCTACAAAGCGTTGGGTACACTGCCTTCAAAAGCATCACATTTTATCCTTTCTTTGAAAACTATGTCAATTTAGGAGTATTGACTGCACAGCACTGCATTACAGTGATCATTCTTTTGTGTCTGCATGAAATGCACTCTGTTCCATTTTGACTTTTTCATGAAATACTTTCACTCTTGTGTGGTAATGACTCGATTAATTTCAGAAAGCATTTTCTTGATTCACTTTTGCTACAATATTGCACTTCTATCTTTAAATTATTCAATTGAATATGATTAACCATCAGCACTACACAGCAAGAAAGTCACCCATTTTTATTTTGGGAAACAAGGAAGACGGCTTCGGCAATGTTTGCATTCAGCAATATTCAAAGCCAGTGTATCCAGTCTCACGAACATCACATGCATTACCTCTTCTCTCCATAAATGTTTGGGGCAGTACACAGAACAGAAATAGCCCTCATTTTTAAACGTCTTTAAGACTCCCCAGGAGTTGACAGATTGGACACCCTGCGAAGTGTTTACTGGCTATGCTGTACTTCCATTCCTTGGCATCAAACCATGTGCACCATCCTATGGTAGTTTCATTTTAGCTTTCACCATGAGAATGCAAAAGCAGACTAGAGAAGTGAGAAATAATCTTGGCAGCAGCTGCTGCCTTTATTTGAGAGAAGTGCTTTACAAACAATTATCAATCACTCTTTTGAAGGCCTCCTAGAACTTACTGTTTAGTCTCATCCGATCAAGGAACAGTTCCATAGAAGTTCCTTGTTACCCTTGCCTTTCAATTCTGACAGTTTCCGATGGCAGGCACTCTGGCTGCTCAACATTGAATTGAAAGACTGCTGGAATGAATATTTAAATATGATTGTGCAGAAGTTATTTATTTACTACAGACTTTGACCTCATACGGACACTTTCAACATCTTGCAATGCGCAACTGCAAGCAGAACACTGTCATTCAACACAAACAAGCTCGCCCAGACATTCAATTTGGTCATCCCCATAGTAAACCCACATTTGAAACCGACGACACAGTAACATGCACTGCATTTGCACAACTTGCTTCAAGAAACTTGGTACAGCAAGCCTCAACGCAGCCTTCAAGCCTCTCTTCCAAACATAGGTTTCATGGTTAGAAGATCAAAATATTGAAAGTCTTGCCATAATCAATGGAAACGTCTCTTTCCAAGGACCATTCAGAGTAGTGGATAGTCGGGTTTGTTGGTACGAACACATTCTTTAGCAAACAGCGTGAATAACGGGACACAGAAAATAGGCACACAACACAGTCGCTGTGTCACGTGCCTAGTTATTCGCGCCGTTTCTTAAAGCAAGGACCATTGTTTTTAGGTTTTGTTAAGCTATCTAATAATGTTCTACAGTACTTTTCAGATGTTTTTAATGTTTCCAGAAAACAGTTCTCTTGCATTTTTTACTTCACAGTGAAAATTTCAGGAAATTTTCTGTGCAGAAGGGCAAGCCGTAAGGACAGTGGTTTGAATAATGCTGGCAGAGAAATTATCTTTTTGTTTCTGTTTGAGTAGTGGTGAACACCAGGTTTCTTGGTGAAAAATATGGATACACGAAAAGGAGGTCACAAATAAAAATTGCATGTGCAATATAGTCAACGCATTAGCATGTCTCC
The DNA here is from genome assembly GCF_038994185.2 of Dermacentor albipictus. Taxonomy (NCBI): domain Eukaryota; kingdom Metazoa; phylum Arthropoda; class Arachnida; order Ixodida; family Ixodidae; genus Dermacentor; species Dermacentor albipictus. Next base: position 95,574,093 of record NC_091823.1, read on the forward strand.
GAGGTAAGAGGGGTGGGGTTCTCTCTGGATCCATTGGTCTGCAGGCGAGAATCCATGGCTAGACGGTCTGTTGAGTTTTCACCAAATTTTGCATTTCGCACATTCAACCAGTGATTTTCACCAAATCAATCAAATAAACAAGCATTTTCTTCTAAAGCACACACAATTAATTAAAAACTGACCACTGGACTTTCTATTAACTAATTGAGAATCGGATTACAGCACAGAGCATCACGTTCTTTTAAGCTGAGCATTTATTTGGCCAGAAAGCAGCTACAAGGCTGGGTGGCTTGTACACAAGAAATGGTATACAGCTAGTTATTCAATAAAGCTTACAGGTTCAGGTACGGATTTCTCAATTGCCATATGCGTTTTCATTGGCTGGCTATTAAAAATAAATTCTGAGATGAATGTCACCAGGCATGGCAGCTTTCGCTCAGTCACGTAAGATAACTTACAAAGGGAGGGCATTCAAAACGTACAAGCTGCCCAGTTGGAAATGCACCAGAATTCTCCATATCAATGTTACGACGCAACTGCCTCTGTTAAAACATCCAGTTTGCAGAAGAAATTACTACCTTCATGACAATTTCCTGTTTTTACAGAAATGCAAATTGGTGCCAGAATGCATAAAAATTTCAAATGCCGAAACACAAAACTTTCTTGCTGCCTTCTACATCTGGCAATGCGGAACAAGCTATGAAAGATAAAGCAACATGGGAAGCAAATGTGGGAACAAAGAATTCAATGCCATGCATACAACTTGGGAGTAAAATGCACAAGAGTCTCAACTTCCTTGACAACGTGCCGATGCTGTAGACCTGGCAAAATCAGGTTCCTGGTGAGAGCATGCCTGCGAATGTACTCCACCTAGCATGATGACAAAAGTGCTACCCTGCTGGCACAATGTTTTAGGCACCTTTTATCCTTGCCGCTGCTGTCAATGCACTTATCACACGACCACATGGCGAGGTGCAAATGTAATGTTAATGGCTAGTATAGAGGGTAAGGAAGACAGTGCACCACAAAAGTCCAATGAATAGGGGCAGATCAATGAAGAAATGTGGTAAGCTAGGCACATTCTGTGACAGTCTCAGTAAAGACATAGAGAGATAAACAGGGTGGGAAAGGCAGGAAGGTTACCCAAGAAGACTCTGATTTGCTATTCTGCACCGGGGGAAGGGTAAGGGGAAATGAAAGACTGAAAGATGAGCAGAGAAAAAGCAAAGACAAGAAAATTAAATAGAGGAGCTTGGGGACTTCTGTGAGAACGAGAGTCCATATAACAGGCCACTTGAACACAATAACTTAAGCTAGTGCCTCGAGTGCCTTGTGGTGGGACGACTGTGTAGTTTGGCCTTCCACGACTGTCTGCTTCGAAAGCAACCGGTCATGAAGACGCATCAGCGCAGTCGCAAGTGACTGCCCGATAGTCTCGGTAATTTACCAAATGCGCTGCAAGACGGCGGAGCTGACAATCTTGCATGTCTTACTCCATGATGTGCAGTTTTCAACACCAAGCACATTGCTACTAAATCCAGGAAGTGCAGTTCTTGCCGATTACTGATCGCTCGCAACAAGCTGACTGCACAGGCAGCTAGACACAAGAAGACACTCAATTATGGTGTACCGACAAGACAGAATGAGGCTCCCTTGTTTGGAGGTGGCGCACGCCGTGGCAGCAGCAATGGAGATGGTGGAGGGGAATCGAGCCACATTGCTTTCTTCACGATGGTGTCGTGCTGAAGGTTGCCCATCTTTTATGGCAAGAGGTTCTATGAAAGCACGATTAGCTCTCACTAATAATTTTAATGGTTGAAACAAATTATGCGAGTATGAACAAATAAATGTGACACGACACCGAGCCACCTTAACTGCCGGAAGCATAGATGTTTGTTTTCCATTACCACTCGGTGTGGCAATTAATTCCACCTCATTCTGCATTTTGCTCAAAAAGATTAGTATAAGATACCTTCCTGCTTAAAAAAAAAAAAAAAAACCCACACACACATCCTATTATACCTGTCTGCACTCTGATCCTCCACAATTTCTCCAGAATGGAAAGTGCAAAAAAAGAAAGAAAGAAAGAAAAAAGAAAAGCGATGAACATTTAAAGGCCATAAGAGTAGCTTGTTGGGCTTGTTACCTTACGAAAATGCCAGAAAACTGGACACGCGAACTTTCGTGACGAATTTTGCATGGCAAAAATTTCAGCATGAAGTGCTGCAGTGTATTCATAACCCCACACTACAAGGAAGCAAGAGTGGGTGAACGCTGCCAATCGTGCCACCATCCCAGCCCACGAGGAGTCATTGTGACCAGATGAGCTCGACCTGGGCGACCAACGGAAGCGAACAGCTCTGCTATGATCTCATTGGTCCAAGCTCTCCAGCGTGCGCGACCGATTCCAATGCCGGCGTTCGCTGGGTAGCCAGTTTTTGGACGTCGGGTGACAGACATAGAAAATTTGTTGCTTATTCGCGCCATGGAGATTGGCCTTAAGAGGAATGCACTTCTACTTGTAGCTAAAGCAGTTGTTGATGTGCATTTATCACCTCTTAGAAAAAAACAAAAAAAGCTTAAGTTTCCTCATACCTAAAATGTTCATGCTTTATATAGTGCACTTACAAAGCATGCAGATGTAGATAATCTCTGGAGAGGACATGAAGAGAAGAAGGGAAGTGCATGCATCTGCACAAAAGTATTGAAGTCGTTACAACCATTGTTTTCCTGACTAGACCACACCTTATATTCAGGAGCAGGAGCGTTATCACAGGCATTGCTACCAGTGACATTAACATGTGCTATGTGCAAGAGTTGAGAAATGCTGGAAGATGCTTGGTCCTGCTCACTCATGGAAGCACATTACAAGCATGGTGATAAAACAGGGGCTGCGTTTCTGTAGAAATCAACACAAGCACAAGGAAAGATCATCTAATGTACAGTATACAGTCACGAATATAACACAAGTTGCCAAAAAATGCACCTTATAAAAATGTACATAATATACGCAAATTCAACCCTAAACTAGCAGCAACAGCACAATTTATAGATTATTGCTTTAATTCTACATAGTTGGTTGCTTCCAACCAAAATTTAACCATGAAAACCATTTGATGGTCCAACATTGAGAACAAATCAGTGGGTTTAATAAAGTACTTGCAATTAATCATGACTTCATCTTAAAACAAACAAAACAAAAATACAAAATACGAATCGTGGCACTTAGTTGACTGCCACAAACCAGCAGCATGTGAAAGCATGACAGCATGCATGCGTAAAAAATGTGCAACTTCGGAATTTACTAAAAAGCACTAAAACGAGATTATTCGCTTGCCATTACAGCCTCACGTTATGCATACGAATTGCTGTACAAGAGGAGAGAAGAGCTATTAAAAGCGATTCTCCAAGAATTGGAAAGCACAATACACTGCACATCTCGGGATCATTACGCATCTGTCACATAAGGCGCCGACGCCTGTGAAAACGGAAAAACTGAAAATATTCTTTTTTCTTTTTGCACAAGCCATTCGTAACACCATTACAGTGTTCCAATAAGCACTGAACAACACATTCAATGATACTCACAATTTGCCTGTGCAAGACACAACCTCTCACTTGGTTTTGTTTCCACACTATAAGTAATTTTAAGAAATGTCTTTTTTGTTGTCAGCTGAGTCCACAAAACAGACATGAGGAGCGCAGATGTGGTACAACAGTGACCATAAACACAGGAAATATAAGAACAAGAAATAAAATTACACACACACATATATATATTGTACTGTAAAATAGGGAGCAGTGGGGCTGTGGCTAGGAGAGAGACAACGACGACGAAAAAGAACAACCTTGTTTTGGTGCTCGGTCAGCTACACTACCTCTCGCTGCTCCAACGTCCTAGTCGCGAACGCTTACTGCCCAAAGTGCTTCGCGACAATATCTATAAAAAAACAGAAACATGAGAAGGGTGTCTCTTCAGAAGCCATCCACTGTCTCCAGTCTGTTCCCTTATAGCTAACGCATCCAATAGTTCCAGTGGGAAACGTTCCAGTGGGAAACTTTATCCGAGAAAGTATGTAACCACGGCTTGCACTGTTCAATTTGATGCCCTAGGTCACTCGATTTCTATGCCCCAGCTGTGTGGCACGACTCCGTACTGAAAAACAAGAACAGAGAATAGAATCTTAGCAGAGCATATTGCAGCAAAATGAAGTACTGTGCATTAGCATAAATGCAGAGTTTGAGCTGGCACATATAAGCATACAGTAAAATCTCACTATATCAAAGCTGAAGGAGGAGCAGAAATTACTTTGTTACAGTATCCATTACTGCAATGTAACAATCATCTGCTCTCATGGCCAACACTGTCACTTGAGAAAGGCAGGGCCATTGCACCGAATTAAAAATTTGTGGTATGAAGTCGGAAAATGCACAATAGGTTACACCGAATCCTCGGGAAAGGAGAATAAGGACATAGGAGTACACTGATGCTTATAATTACGCAGTAGTGGTGGTGGTGTGAGCAGGAATGAATGGCTCCAATTCCAAGAAATTTTGGTGTAGAAATGGTGGTCACACTTTTCGGCGTGAACAACGGTCGCTACAAGTTGCTTTTTGGTCACTAGATGCGATTGGTTATGCGACATTTGTCAACTTCTAGTGTGAATGGGCCCTGAGGGAAACATCCTTACATTGTTCCGAAGCTGTCAAATTGCAATTAGGAAGAGGTCTTCGGTGGTTCCATACGTAATTACAACAGGGAAATTGTGCCAGCGTTGCTTGTCGATTTCATAATTTGGTATGTTTGGGGCAAGGTTTTCTGCACAGATTCATGCAGTCTTGGGTGGCGAGAAGGATCTCCCTGCTTCTTCAATCACATGAATAACTTGAATACACGAGGGTTACGATTCGCCAGCTAAATTTAACACTGTCTCATCTGAACACCACAGTTCATTAAATGCATTCAATGGCGTCCCTACATAGGATTGTGCATGCTAATTGCATGTAAAATTTGACGGTGTGAAAGCAATAAAACGTGGAGACATGGAAGAGAATGGGACGAAGTTTTTGAACCATTCTCCCATCTTTATGCTCAGTTGCTCTTGCACTGTTCAATGTGACCTGTGACAGCTTTATGAAATTCTGCCAAGCCACAAGACTGCAGGCTTTGAAATGAAAGAAAAGTTTCTAACAATAACACATAGCATGGTTTCTGCACAGCTGCTCTTATGCAAATATCAATCTAAATGGTACAAATGTTTTCTGCAGGGGGGCAAACGCTGCCGTGTTTGCGCCTGCACCAGCCTGTTTCGGACACACTCCACTCAGATAGAAGCCACATGGGTAGAAAGCTCGCATTATAAATACTATGTATTTATCCCAGCTTTATGGTGCTATACCCAACCTCCGTACAAAGTATGTCATCACCGGTCACCAGACATGAACCAGAGCTACGAGTGACAGGATGGCTCGTAACATTGTCACGCTACCTCAAAATGTTGCCAACGTCCTGCCTCCTCTCCCATGCATCTCCTCCCATGAGTACAACCCACCTGAATGTCTGTGATGGCCTTCAGCACTCGGCTGGCCAGTGGACTGCTCTGCTCCATGGTGGGAATGTGCAGGTTCTCGCCTCTATGGTACAGCCGCTCTATTGGGCAGATGACGCAGGCTGTCCCACAGCCAAACATCTCCAGCAACTGTAATGTAGCAACGGGCAATCAATCACTGCCTCGATTACTCTCTGCCACACATAAGGCGATGCCAAAACTTTTCTTTACTGCCTGCTAATTACTCTGCCCTTGACAAGTTCAAATATTCACTGACAACAGGTCCACAAACACTGCACATCCACTGGCATGGTTACAACAGACATCACTTAAAGAAGTACTAACACAAAAAATTTTGGATCTCGTCTTTTCTGTTGTAATAAGCAGCTAATGACCCAGGAATCATGACATGGCACATCGGTTGCTTCAGCGCATGAAAGGTAATTATTTGGAGCCTTATTTACAGCGACCAGTCCAAGTGTCGATTTCGGAGAGCAATGAAAGGTGCGTAACTTAATGCGAGGCTTTGCAAACACTGCTCGTCCTGTGACCACACAGAAGTGTGATGCGCACACAGGTGTGCGCCATTCGTGTTGCTGTAGTTTTGCTCCATATGTGTATACATGTGCCGTGTATGGTGTCCTCATTCTCATTCCGTTGCCCAGCAGTGACAATTTTCTGGAGACAGGAGATGCCACCATATTAGATGTATCTGACCACTTTCAAACATGTAGGCATCTTCAAACTAACCACCCTCCCACGTGGAAACCCTGCCGAAACGGCTACTTTGCTTTTCTCAATTGCCAATAGGCGATGACACAAGTCTATTCTAGGGCAGTCTTGGCAGCACCATGGGTTCCCCATAGCTAAGGAATCTTTGCATCCCCCTCCTCTGCCCCCATTCAAAAACAGGGAAGTAAAAGAGCTAAATGTTATATTGAACCACCCAGACAATAAAATGCGATATTATCGCAAAATTTCAGTAAGAACAAAGCAGCAGTAAGCGTAATTTATTTTTTTCCCCTACACAATTTGAAGTGAAAAATGCATTAGCAGGATACAGACAGCATTCTGCAATGAGTGCCAGGTGACAAAGACTAGCATCGCAGCCTGCGTAGCGGCACAGCACCCCTGGATGAACATTGGCACAAGCAGCATGGCTTGCTCGGTGAACGATAGGCAGAATTGCAACAAAAGCCTGCGACATAATAATGTTGTTGGCCTCAAATGTTTACAAGGTATCTCACAGTGATTTCAACGTTGCCAGGTGCTGCACACGGCCATTGACTGCCCGCACATACCTTAAAATGGGATTTTCAAGCTATTGATATGTTGTAGAGGTTGTAGGCATCTTTCCGCAGACATTGATCTTGCAAGTTATTTCAACAACAAGATTATGTGCCAGTACTACTCGAAACACTACAAATACAAGGAATGAGAGTTAAGGGGGGACCTGAACCTCGAGCAATCTACAGTCACGTGTAATATGACTTGCAACACTCTTGTTCGTGGTTGAAGGGGCTTCAGGGGTACGCGGCGGCTCTCACATGTGAAATGGCGCTTTAATAAATACTACTAATTGAAGCTGTGTTTAGGTCTGGAACTTACCCTGTGTCTGCTCAGCCGTACAGTCCTAGAGCCCCGTCAACCATAGGCACCGGTGTTGCAGGCCATATTGCACATGACTGTACTGTTATTGCTATTGCTACTAGAGGGATGAAATTTATGGGTAATGTGTAATTTAAAGGGGCCCTGAACCTATCTTTATTGAAATCGGTAAATGCATTTGAAGCTAAAATGGACTATTTGAGAAATACGTTGCTGCAAAAATTATGTCGATGCGTTCAGCAGAAGCGGAGTTACTGGCAACTATGATCACTTTCACAGTGCTCCCACTCCTTCAATGCTTTGCACTGGGAAGGCTACAGTGGAGCGAGGAGGAGGAGGAGTAAAAACATTTTATTAAAAAAAAAGAAAAAAAAAAAAGGGGGACAAGCAGGTGTCTTTCTGCTTGTGCGGGAGACACCGTTAGTCCAGGGCTCCTGCAGCTCTTGCTGTCTCCCGGGCCCGCCGCACCAGTTGCTGCTGGTTACGAGGGTCTGAACTAGTCAGCACGGCCTCCCACTGCTCGGGTGTGAGGTTGGGTATTTGCGGGGCTGCCTTCACGTTGGGGCACGCCCATGTGGTGTGATATAGGGAGGCGTAGTCGTTACAAAGGGGACATCTGTATGAGTATACTATAGGGTGTATTGCGTGTAGTCTGCTTAAATGGGCGTATGTATTGGTTTGTAGTTGTCGCCATGTTACGGCGTCTTCACGTGAGAGGGTCTTGTGAGGAGGTGGGTATTGTCTGTTCAATCTGTGGTGTTATAGTACGGCATTGTATTGTAAAGGTACGGGCCCCATAAATGTGGCCGTATCCCCCTCTTGTGGCGCCTGGGAGACATGAGCTCGGGCTACAGCATGCGCACGCTGATTTCCACGGAGAGACTCGTGTCCTGGAGTTCATACTATTTCAAAGTCCAGGAATTGGGAGGCTTGTTTGAGGAGTTGGTGGGCGATTGAAGATATTCTGCCTCTCGTGTAGCTACGGCAAGCTGCTTGGGAGTCAGTAATAATTGTGACGTACTCGTTGGTCAGACTAGAGATGATGGCCAAGGCGATGGCTGTCTCCTCCGCTACGAGAGCGCTGGCAGTGCAAACCGTCATCGAGACCACCTCTTGTAGGTTATAGTCAACAACGCTGGCTGTCATGGCTGCTTTTTGGGGGTAATGCGCGGCATCTGTGTATAGTGTGGCGAGGAGACTGCCATATTTTGTCTGTAAAGTCTTCGTGCGAGCTTGGCGAAGACCGGCATGATGCTCCGAGTGCATGCTTCTGGGAATAGGGGCTACCTTGATGTGCTCCCGGAAGTCAGGGACCAGGTGGGTTGTTTGTTCGTGGCCCTTGCCGTGTGTGGGGTAGCCTAGGCACACTAGCACTGTTCTTCCTGTTGGTGTGAGGGCTCAGTGTTCTCGTTGGCTTGTGAGGTGGGCGTCTCAATAAGAGATGGTATTATGGACTCCTAGGGCTTCAAGTTTGAGTGTCGCTGTTCCCGGTGGTAGGCCGAGCGCTTGCTTGTATACTTTCCGAAGAAGTACGTCTAAGTGATCCATCTCCTTCGGAGTGAGGGTAAGTACGGGGCAGCGTAGGCAATGAGGCTGATTATCAAGGCCTGGACAAGCTGTGTTACGTCGTCTTCTTTCAGTCCGTATTGTTTGGTGAAAGCGGCTGACAATTCACATAATTTGGAAGGTGGTCTGCTTGAGACGTTGGATGGTGTATTTGCCTCCGCCGTCCTGTTGTATGTGGAGGCCGAGAATGCGGACGCGGTTTACTGTGGGTATTTCTTTGCCGTCGAGGGCGAGCGTGATGTGGGGTATTTCACTTGAGTTTTCTTCGCGATTTCTTTCTAACGACTAATAGTTCTGACTTCTCGGGGGAGAACAGTGGAGCAAAGCATGCCCGCAACACTCCGCCTACTAAACACAGCCGAAGTGTAGTGTCTGAACGTAGGCGGAATATAGATTTACTGCACTGCTTGGAGAGCAACTACGCCTGCCAGAAAATTGTTGACCACCCAAAGAATTGTTTTCAGAAAGGAGGAAAAAAAAAAGTAATCACCATGTGAAGAAAGCATTTTATTCCCCTGAATGCAGGAAATCGTCATAGCCAATGGTTCAGAAGGCTCCAGGGGAGTAATCTGGATGGGGCTTTCCTCGCTGCCTCCACTTTGCAGCTGCTTGAAAAGCTGCCGAGGACACTCGCTTTCTCTCCGCACCAACAGTGCGACGGCATTCAGTTTCAGTGGTCCTCAGACAACCTTTAGAGGTCTGTTCTAGCTGCAGCTCTCTCAATATGCTTGAGCTGGTCTCACGGGTGCCATAACTGAAGTGCATCACAGTCTCTGCAACTGCTGCCTCAACTGCAAACAATGATGCCTTTTTCTTTAGGAGCAGGTCTCCAAATCAAAGAGTGCAGTGTCTCATTGGTATTCTGCGTCTGCCCTCATTGGCACTGTTGTAGCCGCAGCTTCTTATCAGCCAGATGCTTAAAAGATTGGACGCAGTGCCCTGCTGACTTCTTCTGGCAGGTTGTACCTGTTTTTTGATGATGACTCATTCCTTGCTGCGGCCGAGTTATACTTGCACCACAAGTTGGGAACATGTGGGCAGAAGTTGTAATTGGGCTGCTTATCTGTCGATGTAATGCGCTAGAATGTGGCCCATACTGCACCATACATTTTGCCCGCATTTCCAGCAAGACTTTATTGCCTATCGATGTTATTCGGAGATCTTCGTGATCAGGTCTCCGGTCAGCTGTCCTTAACCACTAATGCGCTGTCCATGTTCCTCAGACTTGCGCTTTTACACAAGATTAAGAAGTGGCGTGCCCATGCACTTCTGTACGTGATTTGTGCAGCCTTCTTTTTTAACTGGAATAGGGCCATAAATATTGCCTTCATCAATGGAATCAAATGACTTGCTGTCCCCATCACAGAGCATGGTGGTACGCCTGAGCCCATGCAACGAGAGTGAACCTTGAAACAATATCTTTGCTGCTTCAACCTCAATTTGGCCTGCCTTGCAGAGTGTGTTTTAATTGGCAGGAATGTTTTGCCTTCCATTCATCACAGCCTGGGCTGTCTGGTTGTGGTCCACTCTCACAGCCAAGGCAAAAATTGGACAGGACCCCATAATCAAGCATATACCTCGAAAACAGCTCAATGACAGTAGCCATCCTAAGGTGAGAAGAGTGGCATCTGTTGTGCCATGTGCCATCAAAACAAATGGCAATGTTTCCCGAGTTTCCAAAAGTTAGTTCTTTGTAAAGCTATTTTACGGTAGCAGCACACATTTCCAAGTTCTCAACGCATGCTCTGGTTGCTGCTGGGCAGAGCTTGCTTTTCAAGCAATTCTGGTATGTCTTGTTATGCGTACCCCCTGTGGGAAACTTGAGCTGCGAAAAAAAAAAAAAAAGAGATGTCCTCTAGGGCAGTCTGCCCGTTTCCTGTGCTCTGCACACTTGTGCACCACCAGAACGTTCATTTTACATGTGTTGCAGTTTGCGAAAACTGCAACTTGTCGAGAACTCCCCTGCCAGCAATGTTCACCACAATTGCTGCACAACACTTTCAGTTTCATGGCTATGCCATACTCACACATGTCCCTTTCAAGAGGCAGTGCACCACCCAACAATCAGCAACTTCCAGCAAGCTGTTCACGGCATCCAGGCCTATAACCGTATATGTCGTGGGCAAACTTAGGGCACCCCACTCACTCACGAGGCACTTTGTTTTTCCTTCCATTGCCGAAACCGACACGAGTTCCGAAATTCTCTGCTGGGCTTGCTGCTCACAGACTGCACCAGTTAAAAAAGTGGAATCGAACCTTGTGCGCTAAGGCCACATGGCTGGCATGACTGCGTTGTTCTGCCGGGCTGCTATCGCAACTGCCGGGGCAACGCTCGTGGGGTCCACGTCAGTTGCCGGCACACATTCCCTCGATGTCAATATGTCTGCTGATGTTTTGACGCTCACTATTATCTCCCTTGATGTAGCGATGCTTCTTTTCAATTCACGACAGATTTTCTATGCTGTTGCAAAACGTGCAGCGAAATTTCCGATATGCATTGGGCATAGTGCTCGACGGTGTTCAATGACAGTCTATGGCAAGATCGCAGCAGCCTTGTTTGTGCCAGAAGCCACCGAAACAACTAACAGCGAATGAGATAGCAAGTTTCAGTTCTTTTTTTGTTTTCTTGTTTGACAGCCCATAGGCAGCATAGATGTGAATGTTTGTGTTTGGTGGGTAAGAGAGCCCGAAGGACACACTGTCAGAGGAGATCAACATTGTCCCACTGTGGTGAACGGCTGCGCAGTTGCGAACAGCGGGAAATTGCCTATTTTGGGGGCGTTTCTCAGGAATAAAAATCATGTGTTTGCATAGTAAATATTACTTTTCAGCAAAGCTATGCACTCACCAGCACTAAATTTTTGTGAGTAGGTGCAAAATGATGCATTGAATACATTGAACTTCTTCACTATTTTTGTCTTCAAGACCCGTGTTCCCCCTTAATTGAATACTATAGGCAACTTCTTTAGAAGAACAGGTAATAATCCTTATTTACCCTTTAATAATTTTTAACAATTGAATCAATACCACATGCCACCTAAGCACACCCAACAACAATTTTTTTAATGCTTATATAAGCACTGTCCTGCTCCATCAATCAATGCTTAGCAAACATCCATGCAGTGCTATGCTTCATGGACAGATCTTTTCAACAAATGCTGTTTTGTTTCCAGCCAGCCGATTGCCTAACACATGGTACTTGCATAAAGAAGTTACTTCTTTTAGTTTTATACCAAATCCTTAACTGCCAGGGGAAAAAAGAAGCTTGGAAATAAATGTGTTCTTGTACTTTGGTAGTGACACAGAAGAACATTAATGAAGGGCATTGTCTTTCACAACACTGAAGGCTTGTTGGCAGAGTTAGGCTTGCACAACACAGCAATCATGCAAGCAACTTCTTTGTAACATTTGTTGCATTCCCCACATACTCAAAATTATCTTCACTGTTACGGTGCTTATCTGATCGGACTAGGAACAAGCAGCACTGCTGCGACAGTCTAAGTGGGGCAAGAACTCCGAGCACAAGCGGCATTCCCGAGCAAAAGCACGGAAGAGGACGATTCACTAGAAATCGATGGAGAGGATGAGCCACTATAGTGTTGCAATTCCCATCCACATCACCAAGTTCCATGAACTGACGAATAGGGTACTGATGCATATATGTACTGTCTCTATAAATCTCCCCAGTGCAACAGCTCAATGAAAAGGCACCCAGGCTAGGGGGAGAGAGAGGACTTGGCATATGAACAAAGGCAAACAGGCTGGTCTGAGCCTAGTCTAGTCTACTACGTAACTCTGAATTAAGGAAAACAGTAAGTAATGAAAGGACGAGAGATGGTGAAAATAACAAACAACAAGGGGTACATCCACAGTTTTTCCAAATGCACCACACCAGTTAAATACTGTGTTGAGAGTTTCTGTACCTTAACAAGCATGAACCAACCAACACAGTGACAAGTAGTTGTGCAGTATGGTCTACACTTGAAGAGAACCTCTAATCAGTATTTGAACCAACATAACTTAAAGGTACAGTCGAAACCAGCAATAACGAAATCCCGGAACTACAGAATTCTCGCAACAAGAAAATATTTTCGTATCCCCGGCGAATGCCCATAAGATTCAACGCATTTTGTACTTCTCTGTAACGAAATGGCACTGTGCTAGAATCCTGCATCAACAAAATTTGCCAGAACATAACCCCTCATATTACCTACTCACGCAAGGCTAGCAGGCTTCAAAATGTGCTCAAATGTGATTGCTTTGCACTAAAATTGCGCAAAATATCACCACATTACACTTACATGGTGCCATTTTTGTCTGCAAAAACAATCAAGCGCCGGCAGCGATCACACCGGAAGCACGTCATGGCCGCCATCTCGTTTTTTGATTCCCCATTTGAAGTGACAGGATGTTGCCACTAACATGTGACGATGGTTTCTGCACACCTAATACAGTGCGCCATGCGCACCTTGGCGAGAAAAATGCAGCAATAACAAGGAAATCCAGTTCCAACCGACATGGAATCGCTTATGGCGCCCAAGATGGTGGTCACAGCGTGTAGTGCCACGCATCGGGCCATGATTGGGAGACCGTCCAGGAATGGACATTCCCTGCTTCAAGAAAACTGGCTTTGTTACCACCGAATAGGCATGGCGTGCAGATTCGGTGCTGGACATAGATTTGAGTGAAGGGGCCGTAATCTCGATTGAGTCTTTGTGTATATGAGATACGACCACTTTCGTGCTCAGCACCAGATGCGTTGGTGCCTACGGGCGACAGTGTGCACTGGAGAAATGCTGCTGCATGCATGGAGCACTGTTGCTCTGTGTCTCGTGCCAAGTTACACAAAGTCTTGCAAAATTGGCCGTATCCCAGAAAGCAATTGACCGAGAATACTGCTCCATGACAGTGCTGCCACAGCCGATCGACGTGTGTGGCACACTTTGTACTGTTGGCAATGTGGTTCAATATCCTCGAGCAAGCTAGCCAAAGTATGCTGATGGAATTTTGACGGTAAGGTTTAGTTCTGCAACGCATCACCTATCTGTGCTGTCTTATTTTGCAACAACGAGATTCTCGCAAAAGCACATTTATTCACGCTCCCCAGCGATTTCGTTATTGCAAGGTTCAACTGTATCACCAACTTTGCAGGAAAGAAGAGCTTGATCTGAGGCATTAGGTAGACTGAGATTGCTGAGGACATCGTGTCAAAACTGAGTTTGAATCAGCCCCGAAATATCATTTGGTGTTCCTTTTCCCAGCGGACCATGTACAGCCCCAAAATATCATTCAGTGTTCCTTTTCCCAGCGAACCATAGGGTACGTTTCACAAAGCAAATGTTACTGCGAGGACATTAGGAACTTTTGCAAGGCAACCAATTTTAATATTAGAAATTGATTTCAAGGGAGCAACTGCTATCTGTTCTTTTTTAAAGGCCAGCAGTCCCAAAAATTTGTTTACAGATATTTTTGCTTCATTCTGTTCTCCAGTAAACATTTTGTTATGGTCCAGACAACAAGGGCATTTTGCATTTGCCGGTTGTACAGCCCAACATGCAGCATGCAGCGCATTTCACTGCAGTAGAGTAATGCAGATGTTACATGCAGCCTTGTACGCCCAACGCAGGCTGTTTAGGCTGTGCGACATAAATTCAGTTTGAGCTTTCTGCCAGAACAAGGCTTCACCATTCTGTCCAGTCAGCAGATAAACTCTGTAAGCACTTACCTTAAGTACCAGCTACAATGCTGTTTACAGGGCCGTTGGTTTAGTCAGTCTAGTCTCTGCAAGTTATCTATGACCTAATGCTTGAACAGGACCACTGGTATAAACGTAATGATGGCAGGCTTCCTGCAACAGCTTACCGTTCCCTGGTGGCAAATTTTCGTCACTGGCATACATCACAGTACCCACTGGCACTCAAAAAAGCTGACATATCCCCTCACCAATGAGAGTAAAAGTACAGGCAAGGAATGCTGATAGCTTTGTTTGCAGCCAATGTGTGTGCTACATCACACGGGAGGTTCATGTCTGAAAAATCAGCTGGGACAGTGCACAGCATACAAAATTATGGTTGCTGTTAGACATGTTGGCTTTGTGAAAAAGGTCGAGCAGCTGCAGCTAACTGAAATACTCAAGGAAGTCCAACAAAGACCAGCTGTCTGAAACAATTGGTCAGCGACTGTAAAAGTACGATGAGCAAGAGGGAGCAAATGCCTGAACACTCACCCTGTTTTCGTTAATGGCCTCCCTTATTTCTGCCATGGTAATTTTACGCTCAGAGACCTTGAATTCATTCTGCAAGGAGAGCAAAGACAGGGCAAGAGCTTTTCAATTCAGGTCTGCTTCTAAATAACTGGATACACAATCAAATCAAATCATCGTCATGGCCATCCAATGCTGGACCACTACTTTTTTTTTTTTTTCCGACAGTGTGACGACTTGCGAGGCCAAGATTGCAGTAATCTGGTTTACAATAATGTCACAGCATGACGATGCCTAGACACACAATTCATAAGCTGAGTGGCATTTTCTTGTTTTGCTGACTTACCACTAGCACATTCTAAAGCATATATGTGAGACCATGACCACAAATTGGGCATGTCTAAAGGAGTTTCTGAATCGCCACAACAGACGACAAGGCAGTGGTGCATTCCGTTACCCGCTTGACGGCTGCTGCTTTTAACTGCCCGCTAGCCATAATGCATGCAAATGATGAATTCACCATTAAGTGATGTTATTCTTTCCTTTGGTTATCACAAAGGCTACATGCATGAGATGTGCACATACTTCATTAAATCGAAACTAAAGTAAAAGGTTACTTCACTAAACCCTAAAACATGACTGTTTTACAAATCAAAGATCGCAAAATGAAAAATGTTTGTCATATCATGAGCCTCACTAAACTGAAGTTCACAATACTGAAGTTTGACTTTAATGATAAAAGAATTACTATTACAGCTGTAGAAAACTTGCTGGAAATTTATGATAGGATACGCTTTCATAGGGCTAATACTGTTACTCTAACATAGCACTGTGTGCAGCAGGCACCTTTTAGGTTGAGGTTCCTTAAGATGAATTTGATGATATGCTTATATATAAGTATAATTTTGCATCACTCTATAACAAACAGGTTCTTTAAATTTTAGTTAATAGTCTTCAAAGGCAGACTTCTGAAGTAATGAATATACTAACTCACTACACAACAAAATCATTTGTTATGTAACAAGTTAGTGTACTTCTACAGCTTTAGAATCAACGGTGCACAATTATTTTACAGCAAAGCTCTTAAAGGGAGTTCTGCAATGGATTTTGTTGTTGATAACAAATCTAAATGCAATGCAACATGTGTCGAAGGCCTGAAGGCTGTCATGCTGCTATGCAGCCTGTGTGTGAGTCGCCAAAAACAGCTAGCCAAAACTGCGCTCGAATGCAGCAGCAGTTGCTGCATCCGAGCGAGGCTATGAGCTAGCAAACAGACTCTCACATTACCAAAGGGTGTCATAGCTCGCTAATACAGCTTCGTTGTCTTTGATGTATCAGTTGTCAGATTCACATATATCTTTGAGGCGTTTTCTTTCCCTCTCTCTGCACACTTACCCATTCTCTTGTGAGGTCAAGAACACTCTGGCGTGTGACACCAGGCAAAATGATTCCAGACAGCGGCGGCGTCACCAGCTCAGTGCCTGCACCAGGACATTGAGTTAAAGAATGTAAAACACAGTCACTCCTGTAAAACAGTAACCCCCCCACCTGCAGCTACACAGAACATCTTTCCAATATATATTCAACTGCAGCACTGGTAGTTTTATTTCATGCTGATGATGGTGACTACAGCATGAGCACTAAGCAATGCAAAAATTAACTGCTGCATAAGAAATCTGCATAGCTAGAACAAGCATCTGTACTTCCATTAGAAGTCAAACTGCACATTATAATAAACAGCCGCATATACTTATAGCAAGTTGGTCTTATATACGTAATTTTGCATTATATAGGTAAAATTTTGCAAAAATGTATGTTGAAAACAGATCGGAGCCGCTCAACCAACAAAACTATGAGGCCTGCAACTGCAACCTTTCATTACTTGCCAGATGAACCAAATGTGAGTGACAGCTACAAACAAACAAACACAACAAACGGTCAGCTTAGTATGCAGGGCTCTGCCATTTTGTGCTTTGACACTTGTGGTTAGTAAAAACCCTGGCAAGTGTACATTTATAGGGCCAATGTCATCATGGGCAGGGTACTGCCAGAAGCTACTCCACGACTGCTCAGGTTGCTGAAATGAATCAAGTGGTATGAGGGATTCAGTGGGCGCATACTTCACATCTTGATTTGTACTAAAACTAAACACTCCAAGTTCTTGCCACACCAATGTAATTCTGGCTAAGTGCCAGAATGGGAAAATTTTTTTCATGGTTGTCAAATATAGTGCCAAGACACCAGAAACAGGCGCAATATTACATTCACACAATGAAAAGGGAAACATTGAAGTAGAACATCCCATTTCCGCAATTAGTCGAGAGGGCGATGTCATGTCCCTACGAATCTCGTCTCACTAAAGGTGATACAGGATCTCATCTAAGCGCACAAGCAAAAATTATGCTGTCACAAACTAGAGACGGCATACACCAGAATACAGGTATTAGTTAACCCTGAATTGACAATATTCATTCCGTGAGTATAATACATCAGAGCTGCCATGGCATAGCAGTTTTTACAACCATTACTAGCCAATCAGCACATTGTGCTGTGCCTACCGAGGACAAGGTGTGCTCCGACCAGTCCACTGCGTGAAGGAGGAGCAATGGTGTACCACTCATACTGTTGCGACTGTTACATACATGGACTGGCCGTGTCTGTAAAAGGAATGTGCATCAGTTGGTGGCAGAAGAAGGACAGAGTTTATTTTCTACAAAAAACATAGACGAGAGCTGCACGTGTTTGAAGGGGCAAACTCTCAGTATCTTCCGGTGGCTGAGATGCTGGGGGCAGCAGAGGATTCTCAGAACTCGACTCGGGGTAGGGTCGCTTCGTGTTTCTAATGCACTGGTGTTTCATCTAGCGGAGAAGTGATGGTGTGCCGCTTGTACAACCTTTCCTCACTTCTCAGATGGAGTTGCTCTAGAGATCTGGAGGGCATCATTACCGCTGCTGTCATGACTCTGCAGTCCAGTTCGGCTCTGTCTGCACAATTGTGGGATTAGGAGCAGTGCCGATCTCTAGTTTGGTCACTGGTGATTGTGAAGATTCCGGCGTTCTTGACAGAGTAGCCAACGATGATGTAAGGTTATCCGCTTGTATCCTGAGCATAAATGGGAGCTGGACGCTGCTCACGGTTAGCTTACAGCTATTATCCAGTGTCGCCGAATCTTCTATGTTGTGCCTAAAAACGTCAGGCTTGATGTGATTGCAATGTCATACTAACCCCTTAGCGCCTTTAATGAGCCACAATCTGTGCCCTAGCTTTTCCAAAACCGTCCCTCTGTCCAGATTGGGTTCCTTCCAAATTTTTGAAAGAAAACAACTTGTCCAACAGTGAGTGCTCTCGACACTGCGTCCCTGTTGCAGTTAATATGGGTTTTGTTCGCTTTTGCTTGGGGCTGAAAGCACACAAGTGCTGTATCTAGCTCGCACCTGCACATAAGTGCAGCTGGGGTTTTGCCAGTTGATCTGGAGATGGTGGTGCGTTGCTTCAGCAAGAACCGGGCCAGCCTACACGCGAATGTTCCATCCTTGTTTATGGCTAATGCTTGTTTCAGTTCAATAACCAAACTTCTGCTTCACCATTAATTGCAGGATGATACGGTGCACTTATGTGGGCCACCCCATTCTTCTTTAGGAAGCTCTCAACTTCTACTGAAATGAAGGATGGTCCATTATCAGTCAAGTTTTTGGGGAGCCCAAAAGTTGCAAAACGGTTCCGGAATTCTTCAATCAATGTGACAGATCTTATAGTGCATGGAGCGTACTTCCAACCATTTGCTGTATGCATCCACAACAATTAACAGGATCCTGCCTTCTACGGGACCAGCGAAGGTTGCATCAGCTGTGTCCTAAGGTGTTGTCGCGCGTTTGCATTCAGGAACCTGTGCACTGGCTGGTACCCGTTGGTGTTGACAACAAGTTGCACAGCTTTTAGAGAGCCTTTTGATATCTGCGTCAACGCCTGGCCACCAAAAGTAACTTCGTGCGCATGCCTTCATGGCCACAATTTCGCGGTGGTTCGCACGCGCGGGTTCAAGAAGGTCATTTGTCGCCTTTGATGGAATTATTACTAGAGAGCCTCTAACAAGGCACCCGTTCTGCACTGAAAGCTTTGTCCCAAGCTTCCTGTACGATGAAAACTGTTCCTTTGGCAGCTTATGCACTTCGCCATTTGAGACAGCCTGCAGCACTTGGGACAAAACAGAGTCCTGTTGAGTCATTCGAGCGAGTTGATGTGGTGAGAGCTCAAAGCTGGGTGCGGAAGCCAACATGAACATGTCTCCCAGGAGATAAAGTTCACCAACTTGTGCCGGTAGCGGTAGTCTGCTGTGAGCGTCTGCATTTTGGTGAAGTTGGCCAGGCCAGTACACCAACTTGTAAACGTATGTTCCTAGTTTAAGGGGGGACGTGGCAATGAAAAAAAAAAATTTTATTTATGGGAATAAATTGACGAAATTTGGCATGCAGGTGTGCTTTGTTATGCTGACATCATAACTGAAATCAGTTTTGAGCTATCTATTATAGTTCTTGAGTTAGAACACTTGACATCCTCTTATGGTCATCCCCTGGTCATCCCCCTAATTAATTAATTACACATAAATTTGTTAAGATTTTCATACCAGCATGTTCAAGCAAGCCCATTATGTGCAATAAAGCTATTCGTTTATTTTTTAAATGCCGAAATAAGCACAAAAGCTTTTTTGAACTTTTCTGTGCACGTTGTCTTACTAACGACCTTTGCAAAAAACTCATTATAAATTTTTTTATGAGGTGCAGATGAAAATGGACAGCTTTACTGCACTCATCAATGTTTCACGATCAAAGTGCAAAAGACAGAATGATTCTGTCTTCATTCATTGTGAAATTGCACTGGGATTACTGAAAGCAACTGCCCAAAAAGTGAAAGCTGAGAAAACAGGGCTCAAAGTTTTATTTGCTGGAAACATCAAAATATTTACTTTGAGCACCTAAAACCCGCCTGGAATGTAGTCCTTTGGCAGTGAGGACACATTTTCTTTACATTTTGAGGTAATTTTTCTCTTCTTTGCAGCAGTTTCATGTGCCTTCGTTGCCTTTTTGATGCGTCGTGCATCCTTTTCAGCAGCCCGCCGCAGTGAACACGATCCTGGACTGTATCCGAGTTGCGACGTAATTGTTTGCAGTGCTCTTTCACAGCCAGCATTGAAACGGCAAACTGCATCTGCCACGGCACTTTCAACACTCAGGAGTGAAGCAAACTGATTTTTTGATTGGAGTGACCAAATGACATTGTTCAGCGACTCAATGGCATTCTGCGTTTTGCCTTGCTGGCATCTTTCAAGGAGTTCTCTTGCAGATAGACGTTTATATATAGGCAGGAGTGCGGCTCGAACATGTGCAGGAAGCTGCAGCTTGTGTGCAGGGGCTGGTTGACCTGAGGCCACCGCAGAATTAAACTTGCACCAAGAGTTCACGCCAGTGGGACAGTGCTCGTGATGCGGCTCATCATCGGTCGATGTTACATGGTGAAAAGTGGCCATGATGGCCTTTTCCATAGCAGGCACATCATTTGGGTTGCTTTTTATGGCTAAGCCATAATAGTTTGTGAGTTTTTTAATTAAACCCTGCGTTAGGCGGCCCTTTCCACTCATGCTGAGCTCACGGTCCTTGCTCTTGTTTTTCTCAACAAGGTTGCACAAAGCAGTTCCCATTCTTTTCTTCACGTGGTTCACACACTCTTGTTTGTGAATGGGTATGAAACCATACACCTTCTCTTCACTGAGGGCAATATAAGTGCGGCTATCCCCATCACAAAGGACATTTGTGTAACGGAGCTGGTGTTTCTGGAGAGACCGCTGAAACATGGTTTTTGCCGCAATTACTTCCATTTGCCCTGCACTTGCCTCGGTGTTTTTTTGGCATTGTGGTCGGTGTTCTTCATGCCACTCTGAATAAATACTGTCGCCAGGCTTGGGGCCAAGAGAACATCCATGGCAATAATTGGAGAGGACACAGTGGTCCAAGACAAGGCCAGAATATAATTCAATAACACAGCCAACACCAATGTGACTTGTGTGGCCCCTTGTCATCCAAGTGCCATCATAAATCACATCAATGTTGCCTGGGGCACATCCAAGTTCCCTGTAGATCTCGCGCACCTTCTGTGCACTTTCGGACTCTAATGTCATGGCTGCTGAGGCAGTGGCAGGGTGACTGTGCCTACGGTGCAGCCTTGCATAGGATTTGTGATGCAGTCCTCGATGAGAAATGTCCATGTGGGAGAAAACATCATTCAGTGTGGCTTGCTTTTTGCCTACTGACTGCACAGCTCTCTGTGCACGAACGTTCACCTCAAAAGGGTTGATCTTCTGAGTGCCAGCACATCTTGGGGATGACCACTTTTTGCTTATCACCCCACAGTCGTCACACAACAGTTCCATTTTTGTCGCAAGCCCAAGGCATAGCCCAGTTTCAATACGAATTGGCGTTTTCCCGCACTGAGTGCAGCTTGCTGCACATAGCAGCTCGTTTAAGAGTGCTTTATGTACAATGAAAAATGATGACTCGGGAACCACGTCGTCAGCACACTCTCCTTCTTTCAAAAGTTGAAATTTCCTCTTTGTTGCAGAGGTAGATGCCAGCGCATTCAAAACATCCGCTCTTGTATCCGCTCGTTTCGCAATCTCTTCGTTCGTGAGAATTGGTGCTGAAATTCGCAGCTGAATATTTGACGCGACGTCCGCTCTCGCCGATGTCGCACTGCCGTCACGACCACGCGCGGGTGCGCCTTCACCAGCGCACGTGGTCGCGTTATCACCACCGCACCCAGTCGCGTCGTCAGCACAGCCCACGGTCGCGTCGTCAGCACAGCCCACGGTCGCGTCGTCAGCACAGCCCACGGTCGCGTCGTCAGCACAGCCCACGGTCGCGTCGTCAGCACAGCCCACGGTCGCGTCGTCAGCACAGCCCACGGTCGCGTCGACAGCACAGCCCACGGTCGCGTCGACAGCACAGCCCACGGTCGCGTCGACAGCACAGCCCACGGTCGCGTCAACACAGTCCACGGTCACGTCGTCACCAGCGCACGCGGTCGCATCGTCAGCACTGCACGCAGACGCGCTTTCCCGATCACCCGCGTGCGCCGGTCGCACCTCGTCGACACGGGCAGCGGCATCCGCTTCTGCGGACAGTTTTCGCCCTCTGTTCCACGCCTTTCGTCGTTTTCCGTAAGCGTGGACTGTTCGGAACTTGCCTCCTTTGGGGCTCATCACGGAACACGCGCGTTAGGGCAGTGTGCCTGCTACAATGGTCAAGCACAATGAACGGAACGTGCAAGGCGCTGCAGCGCCAATGCGCGCGAGTGTGTTTCACGGGCAATTCAAATGTACAACAGCCAATAGGAGCGCTCCATGTTCCCCACGTGATTTGGTGAGGATGGAGAGGGCGCTAGAAGGAAGTAATATCGGGTTTAATCTCTCATACAAACAGGCAGGTACAGTAATAGAGCAGCAACTCCCAGGTTTATTTTATGCGGACGACATTGTGTTGCT
The DNA here is from genome assembly GCF_038994185.2 of Dermacentor albipictus. Taxonomy (NCBI): domain Eukaryota; kingdom Metazoa; phylum Arthropoda; class Arachnida; order Ixodida; family Ixodidae; genus Dermacentor; species Dermacentor albipictus. The sequence continues at coordinate 95,596,553 of NC_091823.1, forward strand.
CGCAAACAAGCAAAGTGATTTGCAACGTCTGGCTAATATCTGTGGACAGGAAGGCAACAATTTAGGTTTGAAATTTAGTGTTAGAAAATCAGGATTTATTGTATTCAATGAAAACAGTGAACAGACAGTGGAGATACAGGGCCAAGAAATACCTCGGGTAACAGAATATAAATACCTTGGTATATGGATAAACGAAGGCAACGGATATATGGAAACACAGGAAAAAACCATAACAGTCAAGGGGAAGAGAAATGCAGCCATAATGAAGCACAGAGCGCTATGGGGATACAATAGGTACGAGGTCCTCCGAGGTATGTGGAAAGGGGTAATGGTTCCAGGACTTACTTTTGCAAATGCGGTTGTTTGCTTTAAATCAGGGGTACAATCAGGACTCGACGGGAACCAAAGGTCAGTGGGTCGCCTCGCATTGGGCGCTCACGGGAAGACTACAAATGAAGCTGTGCAAGGGGATATGGGCTGGACTAGTTTTGAAGTGTCGCAGTAAAATTGAGTATGAAGAACGGCTGAGGAATATGGAGGAAAGTAAATGGGCTGGGAGAGTGTTCAGGTATCTGTACAGGCAAAACATTGATTCACAGTGGAGGAAAAGAACTAGGAAGCTTACCAGCAAGTATGCGGCCTGTGGGGTGGGCAACACAGCAACCAAGAAGGTCAAGCGGAAAGTCAGAGAGGCTGAATTAATCTCATGGGTGGCGGCAATGGAAAAGAAACCTGCCATGAGTAACTACTTAAGGGGAAAAAACGAAATTAGGAAAGAAACCATTTATGATAACTCAAAGGGAAGCTCATTACTTTTCGAAGCGAGATCGGGATGCCTTAGAACACGCACGTATAAAGCGAGATATAAGAAGGAAGAAGAAGCATGTGCTTGCTGCGGTAAAGCTAGGGAAACGACGGAGCATATTTTATTAGAATGTGAAGACATCTATCCAGCGGTCGATTTAGGCACCACTGGCCTCCTTGAAGCCCTTGGGTTCAGCGGGAGCAGTGGTAAAGCAAACAGGTCCGCAATAGACATCAGTAAGAGGCGATTGGAGGATTGGTGGAAGAAAAGTAGGGAAACGACAAAGGACGGAGACGTACAAAAGCACAGTTCGCAATAGGGTATCAGAAAATTTGGACGTGGTAGTTCATAGTGTGCTTTTTTTTTCTCATTGGTTAACCTAGGTAGGATATTAGGCAGCATAGTAGCAAGAGCTTGGTGGCGCAAGCCACCGCCCCGTTCCAAAGGGGACGCTCATAACATCCATCCATCCGTGACTACTGCGCCCAATCACGATGCCGCTTTTACTTCTCTTTCGCTCGCGTTTGCTTGTGTTATTTTGCGGTGGAGAAATATGGCGCTGCGGCTATCTTGAGCTCCGATCTCTCCTCTTTACGATGATACCAAGATGGCGGCGCTGCGTCATCAGATAGCCGAGCTATCCGCGGTGCGACGGCGCCCTCCGAGGCCCGATTTTTTCGCAATTTTTGATAACGGCGCTCTACGAAAGTGCTGTTTTCTCAATTTCTACCGCGTATTTTGTTATAATATTTCACCACGAGGTAAAAGAAGGTCCGAGGATCGCGAAAAAAAATAAATAGGAAAATCGAAAATTTTGACAATTTTGACCATTTCGACCACTTCAATTGCCGCGTCCCCCCTTAAGGCACCATCGCATCATCCTTGGTGAAAGAACTAGGGGTACTTGCTTTGTTTTACCCATGATTCCAACCAGCAGCTGGTGATTCATTGTTATGGTCATGTGCCGGCTGGCGATGTACTTACGAAGACGAATGATGCCGTAGATTACTGCTAAACCTTTGTCGAGCTGACAGGAGTTCTTTTCAGCGCTTCCCAGTGTTTGTGAAGCGAATGCAATGGGCAACTCACGGCCAAGCACGTTTTCTTGAGCGAGGACGGCATTGACACCGTACAGCGATGCATCCACAGACAAAAAAAAAAAAAAAAGGCTTCGTCTCGTCGTAGTGAGCGAATACTGCAGATGTGCGGATCATTTCCTTAAGCACCTCGAAAGTGGCTTGGTGCTTGCTTTCTCACTGCGAGGGTATGTTATTTGCTAGGAGCATATACAATTCCACTGTGACCGTTGCTCTGTTCTCTAAAAAACGATAGTAAAATAAAATAAAAATAAGGCCCAGAAAAGAGCTTAGGGATGTCTTGTCAGATGGTTTGAGTGCTTGAAGTATAGCCTCTACCTTTTCCTTGGTGGTGTGAACACAACTGGTGTCAATTCGATGTCCCAGAAACTCAACTGACGTGATTCCAAAGCTGCACTTTTCCTTCATGAGGCATAGGCCTTTCTCACTTAGCCTCGACAGAACCTGACTCAGACGCTGTGCATGCTCATTTGTGCCTTTCCACCTCACAATGATGGCGTGAAGGTTAACAATTACCCCTGGAATTCCAGTCAACATAGTTTCTATCATGTGCTGAACGATAGCTTGTGCGGCAGAAATTCTGAATGGCAGGCGTTCCACTTTGAATGGTCTTTTTGTAGTGTTTACTGTGAGCAGTGCTGCTGTTTTGTTGAGAAGAGGGTTCCACTATGTAGGTTTGCGAATACTTCATCTGTAGTTGGTAGTGGGTACGATCCATTCTTCCCTGCTGCGTTAACAGCACCCCTGTAGCACGGAGCAAGAAACATTTAGGAGTGGAAACTCCGCTATTTGCGGCGACCAGAAAAGGTCACAAGCCCGCGGAGCCCTTATCGTTCTGGCGGCCTGGAAAGAAATTACTGCCGTTGAGAGCGCGCCGGAGCCGCCTGCCCGGGCGCTGCTTTTTTTTTTTTTCTGCGGCTTCTACGACGGGCCGCATGGCGCCGCCACTGTATACGGCCCCGTCGGCACATACAACAATTGTGACTTTATCTGGTCGCCCGCGCTCGCTCGCGCTGACAGGAGTTTCACCTCCTAAATGTCTTACTCCGTGCCCTGTAGTAACCGCAGATACAGAGTGTACTGTCGTTTTTCTGAACAAGGACCAGTGGTGTAGCCTATTCAGTATGCTGCATTGGTTTTAGGATGTCCTGGCACTGTAGAGGATCAAGCTTGTCCTCCATTGGCCCTTGCAGCACCAGCGGAACCGGACAAGCCTTGCAAAACTTCGCCGTCATGCCGTCTTTGAGTTCCAGGTGAACTAAAGGACCCATATAGTTGCTTATGTCTTCCTTGAACACATCTGGGTGTCATCCAACGACCTCTGTAATCTCCGGTACTGGCTTTCCGATGTGGTTGATTCCCTTCACCTGAATGTGAAGCGCCAAGAACCAATCTATTCCTAAAAAATTGCACCCGGTGCCCTTCATAACCAACAACGGCAGCGCATAGTCCTTTGATCTGAACCTCACACGAACTTGTGTGGAGCCCAGGATGCATAGCTATTCACCTGACCATGTGTGCAAGTCGAGTGGCTTGCTTAAAAACGGGAGCATTCTTCTTCCACGTCCTGTAGTATGTGTCCTTGCTTATCAGGGGGCAAGCCGCACCTGTGTCTACCTCAAACTGGAGCAGCTTTCCCTCCACTCTCAAGTCCACGAAGAACTTGGGGCATGTGTTCGTACACTCACTGCGTGCAGCTCATAGCAGGACTCACTGACAGGTAGTGGGTTGCCACTGTGCGCCCGTTGCTGCTTGTTGTCGGAGCATGGTTCCTTTTCTTTTTCTTTGAGATGCATGCATGCTCGATGTGACCTTTCTTGGAGCAGAAACGGCACTCGGACATCTTGAATTTGCATGTTTCAGGGTCGTGCAAGCTGTCACATTGATAGCAATGTCTTGATGACGAATGCTTGCTTGCTTGGTTGATTTGCAATGTTCATTTAATTTCCACTTAGTTTGCCACTCCCTTGATTCCTTACGGTTGCCTTGATGAACTTTCAGCTGACAGGGCTAAGTCCAGAGTGCGTTGGAATGTGAGGTCTTTTTCCGCGAACAGTTCCGCTGAAGATGTTCGTCCCGGATGCCGCAGACAAACCTGTCACGGAGCATCGCATCTTGTGGCAGCATAGTTGGGTGCGCTGCTGAAGAGGTTGTTCGGCTGTCAGGTGATGTCGATGTTGCAGCCGAAGGCAGCACAAGTTGCAGTCAGCTGCCAAGCTTCTGACGGCTACAACGTAGTTGCTGATCGACTCGTCTGGCTGTTGGACGCGTCTTTGAAAAACATGCTGGCTGTAAAGCTCGGATGGTCTAGGGTCGAAGTGCTGCCGGAGAAACGTGACTAAATCGTAGAAGCTGACTTCTCGCGGGGTCTTCGGCGCGACCAGCACGCACACCGTCTCGAAAGTGTTGCCACCACAAAGCGCGAGGAGAAGCGTCGGCTTCTTCCCTTCGTCGCCGACGTCATTACCCATGAAGTAAACAACGGGACACTGGATCCACGATGACCACGATTTGGTCGAGAAAGGCTCCTGTAGCCATGGCCTTAACGTCGAAGACTTATCTGCTTCGCAACCCCTGCCTCGTTGCCAGTGTTACGCACGGGGCCTGGCCCCGTCCGTGGAAAGGACTGTGCGTTCGTTGGCGGCAGCTGACAGACTGATTTTATTTTCTACAAAAGACGCAGGCGAGAGCTGCATGTATGTGAGGGGGCAAACTGTTGGTCTAGGTCCGGTGGCCGAGTTGCTGGGGGCGGCAGAAGATTCTCGCAACTTTTATTGGGGTGGAGTCGCTTCCAGTTCCTGCTGCGCTGGTGCTTCGCCCAGCGAAGGAGCGGTGGTGCATTGCTTGTACACAACAGTGCCCTGCAATTGAGCCATGGCCTCTAAATGGTGTAATCTCAGAGGCCATGGCTGAGCATTCAAGCCATACTACTATGCTGCTATGTCCACCGTGGTGCTTGCAACAGGCTGAATTTCGTGGACTGGATTTCAATGGATTTCACAAGCCCATAGCATTCAAGCATGGGAGAGGCACAAATGTCTGCTGCATCATAGCTGCCTCCCTAATTCCCAGTAAAACTTCACAAGCATATAGCTAATGATTAAACATATTTGCGCTTGCCTGATAAGGCTCGTTTGTAAAACAGTCACCAGTGAAACACTTTAGCTATGTGTAGAGAAGTGGTTGACTGAGAAAGGAGAAGAGTTTCTAATTGGTTGAAAAACATTATTGCAGGAGCAAAATCTTTTTCTGCAAAAAGAAAGGCAGCACAGTACAACAAAAGCTTTCTTCTCTTTTTTTTTTTAAGGCTGAGACTACAACCAATATTACACTTCACATCATTTCTTGTATGTGACGAAATTAATGCATTTTGGCAGCACTGCCTTGCAAGACAGAAACTCAGCGGATAACAAAGAAACTTGTAAAGAAGCCAAGGACAGAAACTGAAAGGCTCATTATTAACAGACTGAAAGATGGGGTCCTGAAACAGTATGGGTCCTGAAACATTTTTCATTTGCACAAAATTCAAATAAACAAGATTTTACTATATCTTATGTTCCAGCCAATATTAGGAAGAAACAGCTGGGCAGATCATACGCACGGAACAGGTAACCAGCACTTGAGAGCAGTAGAGGATTTGTTAGAGCAATGAAATAAGGAAACATGCAGGCACAAAACAGTCACCTGATCTAGGTTAAAGGTCGGGGTCATTGTGGTATCGACGTCAAACGACATCCCACTGAGCCAACGTGGGCACAGAGATGCTGATAAATTCGGCACTTCTACAAGAGGGCGGGTCTCTGTTCGACCCAAATGACTTGCCCGTGATGTCACTGTGAAGCAGTCTTCCCAGGCTACATACTAATTAAGGCGTGGTCTAATTGCTGTTGCAACATGTTGGGCTTCGTGCCAACTTATTCACCCAGTCAAGGAGTGCTTGGGCATGATGGGGAGTGGATTTCCTTTTTGTGGGTTTGTGCAGTTGACCTCTCCCTTCTCATCACTGGAACAATGTGACTGGTGCACAGTAGACTTCCATTAATTGAACTCCGGTTAATTAGACTTTTTGGTTAATTTGATCCTGACCGAAGGTCTCGGCCAGCACCCATGAATTTCTATGGGCCCAAACTTCTTTCTTCAATCCTAAAATTGGCATTTGCCGGATAATTCGAACTTAACCAGTCTGCACACAAGCACATGGTGACCCCAATAACGACCCCTTTAGTAGCAGCATCTGTCTCAATGGAGCTTATAGGACAGTGAATTTGTTGAACACACGACATCTCCCATCAAAAGCGCTTATTTTTGGCCTGCCCTAGGAAAATTTCCAAGCAGTAACAGTAGCTCACATTGTCTGATTATGGTGTTTACTCTGTTTTAATGGGCGCCTTTTGTTTCTGCCTGCACAGTGCAACCGAATGCGAAACTGAAACTGCTTTTGTAGTCTTCTTATGCTTTACCTCATAGCATTGCTGTATTGCGGCGAAGCTGACTTTAGGAAACCGGCCGCCATATTAAAAAATTCAGTGTGCATTAGATTTCTACAATGGTTAGGAGCTTTAGGTCATTTCTATGTTAGTTTTCTACGTTGGACACACAGAAAGTTAGTGTGCATTTGATTCGGAGGCATGCCAAACGAACAAATACTGCCAAATGAATCAAGCAGTGCATTTTGGTGTATTTTTTTCTCTGAATCTTGTTTAATTCTATCTGCCAGATAATTCAATCAATTTCGTCGGTCCTGTCACGGTTGAATTAATGGAAGTAGCCTGTACTTGCTTTTTCCCTTTCCACTATCATCTTAGGGGTGGTGCATGTGTTTTGTGTGGTACTCTTCCTCCTCAGCACCGTTTTGCTGATCAGATTGGGCAAATATGACATCATCTGTTTCCCTAGCAAGAAACTTAGCGAAGACAGATAGGTTTTAAGGAGTCATCTTGTGTGGTAGTAGGGGTGCCCAGACAATGTAGTGTGTTACCAGTATGATGTAGCTGCATGCTGCCAGTTAATATGTACTGTGCTCCGAGTTTCTTTCAGTACAAGTATGCCTTTACCTGCAAATAAGTTTCCCTTAAATTCTCCTGTACCAATATGAATAAACTTCCAGTTTGTTCCTCCAACCCCGTGTCTTCACAACTCAACATCAAGCAAGTAACTCTCGTAGTGAAGGTACAGATGACTGCATGGGCCGGCTCAGCCTCCGTGCGATGTGCCGCTACCCCCTTTTTGAGATGCACTGATGGTGTAGGCTTAAGCATAACCCTCTGTGTGACGCAGGCTTCCAGAGCATGAAACCCCAATCCCAACAAAAGGTAAATACATATAACCTCGTTGATATGATCCCGTTTCGTACGATTTCCCAGTTCGTCATCTTGTGCTGTAACGATGCACACAATGTGGCGTCTTATGAAGCTTTCAGCTACAATTCTGTCTGCCATATTTTTTTAGTAATTTCAGATCGAACGTTTTCCTGGTAGATAGGATGTCCCTCGAATATTTTTTTCCCAACACGTATGAACAAGGTTCTACTGTAATTGTAGATTATCTTCATCCTGCAGCTAGCTGACAATCTGTAACAATACTAGTAACTTGCCTAACACTAGTATTATTCGTTTAGCATGCACTCCAGGAAAAAAGAAATGTTTCTGATGTGCTGCCGTGTGCTATTACTCTAGACTTACAAACTCACAGGCAACACAGCAACCCCCACACACAACATAATCATAGTTGCTAAGGTTGCCCATGCCCTACCTCCATCCTTGTTCTTGAGAAGCACCATGACGTTCATGGCACCCACTTCAGTGACCTGCTCATCCTCTCCGAAAAGCCAGAGGACTTGCTGAAGACCCAGTTTCTCAGCTTCGTTCTGCACCATGAGTGTTGGTGCATAGTTGCTGCAGAGAACGAAAAAATTAATAACAAGATACTTTATTTCTGTCCCATCAAGTTCTCACGCCCTTTTTTTTTGTCAATGACTAATTGACCGACTCAGTTGGTTATCCCAAAGCGACAACTCGGCAATTATGACGGACACTGCAATTGCACTAATTTTAATTGCCTGGGTTTTTTTTAACAGGCACTTAAACAGCACAGGGGCGCTTAGCATTTAGCATATCCCCCCCTCTCTCTCAAAATGCAGTCACAGTTGCAGGGGCTAAAACCCATGACCTTATGCTAAGAACCTGAACACCATAGCCGTCACGGCAGGTCACTGCCATACTTAGTCACGTGCTCAGCTAACAAGTCCTCCTGGATCATACTTAATTTTTATGTTTGTTGCTCTTTTACAAGCATGTCAGCAGAATTTGACAGCAAGGAAAAAATTAGCTGTTTCAGTCACAGCGAAGCACACCACTTACCAGCCAAGCTTCTTGTCACCAGTGCCTCCAGGCCATGCTCTGACATACTTGGGGTCGGCGAGCAGGGACACTGGCTTGATGCCCGTACGGAAGTATGGCCCAACGGGGCTCAAGATGACGAAGAAAAGAGCTTCGTTGGATCGTGCCACCCCCAGTGTGGGCTGGAGACCAATGGTGACAAAATACAGCGGAGGCAAAAATGGAAGGGTCAATAGGCGGTGGGAGAGGATTTCAGCTTCCGAAAACAGAGCAATGTGGACAAAGTGATCAATGAAAGAACACACATAAGGCATGAGTAACCAAGATGTGTTTACATTATGTTATTCAGACTGCTATACATATATGTGGATAACTGCAACTATGAAACTGCAGCACTCACCAAACCATCCATTCATGGCAGTGATATCCCAGATTTACATTTCCCGAGGACTCTCTCTCTAGTTACAGCCACAGAGTCCAGTGGTAGGCAGTTCCTCACTTTTCTGCTTTTTGCAAGATTGTTTTGTGAGGGTATTTGTTGGTATAACTCATAATTCTGCTACAGACTGTGACCACAAGAAGCCAGAAAAGGCTTAGGGGAAATTAACTGTTCCTTTTACTTAACCCTTAAACATAATAACTGAAATAAAAGTGGACGAAAAAGACAACTTGCCTACATACTGTGCATTACACATGCAATGTGCAACTATTGAGCTACTGCCAGTGACTGTCCACACATACACTGTCTCGTTATTCGCGTATATGTACCACATCTAGCCAGGAAGTGTTAGTGCTACAGTACTCATGGCAGCAGGACGGGGACATCTTTTTACCTGCAGGTGTCCCATAGTACGAGAGCTTACGAGCAGGCAACTAGCCAATGAGTACTTGTATGCTACCTCGTGGCATCAAGGCTGCCAAAGTCTACACCCTTGCTGTGCAATGAGCAAGAATAAGGGTGAACCCAGGGGCTTTATATCTTGTTAGTTACAATTACACAAAGCCAACAGACAACGAAGCCAAGAGAAGCATTGGGGAAATCAACGGCTGTTTTTAACTAATGTAGAAATGATAATGTAAGGAGAAATGAAAGTGGACATAAGGGCAATTTGCCATAGATGGGAAGTCAAGCTACCTCTGGCAACCCACACGCTGCAATAGATAGTGGTAGAGCATTGCATGCACAGTGTGAAAGATGCTCACAGTGTAATACACTGTCTGCAAATACATACGCAGAGTTACAACTCTCTAGCTCGTTTATCTTCTGTAGGTGTCACGGATAGAGATGTAATGGCTGGGGGAAAAACTCGGAAATATTGGCAAAAAAAGAAAAAAAAAGCTTTGTTCCCTGTTTTTTCCAGCACACAGCAAGCGAAAAAAAATAAAAAAAATAAATGTGCAGCATACATTTCTAGGAGTGACGACGAAAACAAGAAAATGGCAGCACAGTTTTCAAGTGTCTTCATTATCTGGTTTGGGTTTCGTTTTGAAAACGTAGCAGAGTGCACACACTTCTCTGGGTTTTATTTTTAGTCTTTTTAGTCCAAGACTGTCAATATTGTGGCAAGGCCTTTTCACTAATTAGCTGCTATGCATTCACTATCTGCCAGTTGTGAACAAAACTGGTCTTTGTAAACGTTCATAACAAGCTTCGCAACAGGCTCACAAGTAAACATGTTCGAAAACTCATCTACGTACACCCAAATTTAAATGTGGAAGCACCTGCAACCTTTTTTTTCTCAGGTATCATATTACCAATCTTTCATACAAGACAAAACGTTCATTCCATTGTCTTTGCACTCTCTGCGTAATTCTCACATGTATTTAAGGATCATTATGTTTCATTCCTTGAATAATAAACACAAGCTACATTTACTGGAGTTTCACTTTTTCTCAAAAACTTTCTTAAACGAAAAAAAATAAGGAAGACAATTTTTTTTTCAACCCGCTCAATATTTTCAGAAATTTTGCCTCTCTAGTCAGAGACTACCAGTGAAGCTTCCAATGTTACAGGATAAACAATGTGCTTTTCAAGTCTGTCAGAGAGACGCAAAGAATACGAGAACTGTACACGTGAAAATGTAAATTTGCGACAGACACTTAGGAAGTTGTGTCAATGACGCATGCGTAGTGCCCAGAGGCAGCCCAGCCCATTTAAATACACAAGTAGAAATGTGATAGAAATTGTTGCGCACGCTTCATACCTCGATGCCTATCAGTGTTGGCCTGATGTAGAGGGAACTCATGGGGTAGTTGGGAACCCACTCTTTTTCAATGGACACAAGCCTTGAAAGACATTTCAAGAACTCGTCTGCATCGAATTTCTGGAAGGAAAGAAAGAAGGTCCTGTGAGATGCAAGATGTTTGTCAAGCCTTATCATTCCAATGAATGTATTTCAGTTTGCTGCTTGACTGACAGCCTTTAACATTGGAGGGCACCACCCAAACCTAGATACCCAACACAATCGATAGGATACAGGTTTGAAGTTATGACAGCTAAGTGTACATCTGCCTTAACAGCAGGTGGAAATGACAATCAGAAAAACAGTGGGGCTATGGATGGTGTTGAAACTACTACTTACGTAAAATTGCAGCACAGATACTTGGCTCAGTGGGCTAGGTTATAGAACAGCAATAAGCTTAGTGGAGATACTTGCCTCCCAGATAAAGAAAAAGAGGATGAGTGAGGGCTCCCAAGACATGGATGTTTAAAGCATCACTATCTAGAGAATGTTCGCGCTTCTTACAAAACTTCCAAAGTGATCCCATAGTGAAGTGGAAAACAGTGACTGTCGAACTGATGATTCATGAATGCAAATCATGCGAAATTCTTCATTGTTGCCAACTGTTGCAAATGTTTTTTTATTAGTGTCATTGTCTTGCACCTACTCTTTGGTCCGGAATCCTGTCAAGTGTCTATGTTAGAGCTGAATCTTCACAAGCAAAGCCCTTAAAAAGGCTTTGCTTAGTAATTGTGCACTTGTCAACCTATTAAGCACTTGGATGAGACAATGGAGAAGTGTACCAATGACAGGAGCCCTTTATGAATAATATTAAAGTGCCTGATGCACTTAGGCAGTTGAACTGTTAAAAGAGAAAAAATGTTAGATTACAGTGCCTTTCTAAGTCTCTCTAGCACTTTCATATATTTGCATGAACGATGGCAATGAATAGTTATCATAAACTGCTAATGCACAAGCACAAGTTCCACAAAGGAGCCAAGGGATCACATTAAAATCTACATAAATGGCATAGCTGTAATACTGAGGTAATGTAAAACAGCACATACACGTTACTGCATACTATTATAAAAACAAATTCTGAAGCAGATGGTTAGGTATAATGCAAATTCAGTGTTGATATCTCTAAAGTCTAAGATGTGCAGCACAGAGTCAAACCAGGACAAAATATTTTCACCTGTTTATAGTAGCACAATACCAGTGATGCACAGGAAGTAGACAACATAGACACACTAATATGCCATGAATTAGGTCCCAGTTCTATCAAGAGTGCAACCAATAATTATTAATAATTACAGCACAATGTAGTGCAATAAACTGAAAACAATCACCCCAATAACCACTCACTTCTCACTTGAAGCAAGCTTTGTCGTTAAATGGCTGAAATCCGAAATTAACTTCACTGACGCATGCTGGCGGACTAGTAATTGGTTCAGATTCGTGATTAAATATGTGCAGCACGACTATAGATTATTGCGGAGAAAGAAGATAACACACACAAATACTGTGTGTTTGTCATCTTACTCTGTTTTCACTTGGTAATGCTGCATCCATTTAATCGTGGGATCAGAAGTGGTAGTCACAAGGCACCACACACAACTGATGCGCAACTCAGTCAGCCCGGTGCAATGGTTGCAAAGGCTGAGCATACAAGTCAGTCAACAGGATAAGAGGGGACAGAAGATAGGAGAAGGAACGAATTGAAAGAGCACAAAGAAAGACTCGAGCAGCACAGGGAACACCACAAGTGGATAAAACTTTCAGTTTTCTTCTTACAGTGCTTGTGCTGCTTCCAGTCCTGTCCATGGGTTTTATTGCCCTTTTTGAAATTATTGCGTATCACAAATCAACTCACCCAACAGCATGTCTTGTCACTCCGTTCCCCACTACTGCTGAGTATAGCTGTCATCAAAATTGGTACCAATGTAGCCGATAGCGAGTACAGTTATAATGAAACCATGTTTTAGGACATCTGAGAAAATTAGTGCACATTTTTATTTCCTTTGGTATAAACAGGGTTAAGAATATAGTAAATTCTGCTTCTTGCTTCCTGAACCTCTCCAGGTCGTTGCTCGGAAAATATTGAGGCAAGTCCACTATACAGGGTTTTTTACAGGTCTGGAGCCATCGGTCTGGTGCGGTTTACAGGTCCGGTGCCATCGCGTTTGGACCCTTTCTGCACTATTGCCAGGATCGGCCCACATTTTTGCTTACGAAGTTGAAAAATGCATGGAACCCTAGCCATAGACAGCTTCTCTGTAAAAGGCTATAAGCACAGCGAACATGGTGTTTTTGAAGATGAGTTCCTAGGCAAGGCAGGCATACTTTGCTGCTGATAATGGCAGCTTCAGAAGACTAATAGGCAGCTGTTTAAATGGCGAAATTGAAGGCAGTCACATTTCATTGCACCGTCGTTTTTTTTTTTTTTATCTTCAAAGTCCCACTTAATTCAAGATATTAACCATCGAATTTCAACTGTAAATCCAGGCAATAATGAAATCAAGTGCTGCAAAAGTGCATGAAAGGGGTCCCCGCCATCATATCTGACTGAAACACCCCGTAACAGCAAGCTTGGAAACCGAAAATCTTGGCCAGTTATGGCAGCTGGTACGCTTTGCCTGGCAAGCGTGTGCGGGTCAGTATTTGTTGCAACATGTTATCATTCGAACTTCGCTACACCTCATTTAAGTGGCGTTGCCGTCTGATGCGCAGCGGGACATGCTCAGTCTCGATATTGCCTCGACTGAGTTTTGGAATTTTATTATGAATATCTTAAATTAGGCGTTTTTCAAGATTTTTGGTAGGTGTGCATGAAAATGTCATGTCTCCAAAATAGCCATTTAGACAGCTGCCCCAAAGGCACTAATAAACAAGTTAACTAATGAATTTTTGTTAATTTGTCTTTTGAATCTCACATTATTGGCTGCAAAGTATGTCTGCCTCACCTAGGAACTCGTCTGCAAAAACACCAGGTTCGCTGCCCTCATTACTTTTTATAAAACATCTGCATTGTCGGGGGAAAAAAAAAACTCCCTGAATAACGTGAACAAGCTTTACGTGGGCAAACAAAGGGTGATACAAAATTTGCCTGGTGGCAGGTAATCTAGAGCAACTCCCCTGAGCCTAGTCCGCAGTTAAAGCATACGAAGCCTTCTTACCTCCCCTATGGCAGGAAAGAACCCATCGCTTAGTGCGATGCCTGCTTAAATACAAAACTTAAAGTGCGATCTGGTAAACCACGAGAGTGACATAACTTCTTCGGTTCCTTATTGGTCTCTTCTAACATTACTTGATATACCAGATGTCAAGCATCAGCCTTGCCATTGGCCAGGCCATAAGCTTCACTGTTGCATCTGTGAGGCGCAATACTGCAAGTGAGACCGATCCCGTAAGGTAGGCACACTTGATCAGTACAACGCCAGATGAAATGCAAGCAGACATTGGGCAATGCCGCCAAACATTACAAAGATGAAAGGATGTTCCTATTCCTAGGGAAATAACAGCCGAGGACTAGACTTATCCCATGTCAAATGTGTAGAAGCATGGAATGAAACGGGAAAAAATGGCCAGTGTGGTGGAGTGTGTTCAGCTTTTGGCAACACTGTCGTGGTATGCCTCGCGACCAGTGCCCTGAGCTGACTGATATGGTAACTAAGCTAGCATGCAAATCACAAATGTGGACTAGATGGCCCAGTGTCTACATTGGTCTGCTGCTGACCAACGGATCACAGAACTGAATCCTGGCGATGGCAGCGACCAGGGACTGATGACAGTACAAACGATCGTGCGTTTACACTTGGACACATGGTCAATAACCATAGGTGGTGAGAACTAACTGAAAATACTCCACTACAAAGGCGCCGGCATGTTGCCCATAGTGTAGATTTTGTACATTAAACCAGAAAGATTATTGGAATGTAAACCACAAAAAAAGAAAACTCACGGGAAAGTCGAGTCTCGCAGCGGAGTTTAGAAGTCGTCGCACGTTCATATCTGGCCTAAACAGTCGAATCTTGTCGTCCTGGCCACGGTACGCTTTCAAGCCTTCGAACAGCTGCACACCAGAGAAAAGTTCACATCGTTAGTACCCGGCAAATTTGTTGCAATTTTATGTCTCCACATATATGTCAAAATGAGCACCTGTTTCCCACTAAAGAGAGCTTACAATAGATGGCTGAAATGCACACACATATTTCAAGCTAAGCAGTCACACAACATTTTTTAAAATACTGACAACAAAGGCTTTGTGCATATGTAACCAAATGTGCACACTTCAATCAGTAGCCTATTTTTGTCGACAGCACTTCTTTAATACCAGAGTCACAAAGCTAATTAACATATAAAAACTCAATAACAGAGGTGTGAGAAAGTTGTGGCCAACATTGAGAAATTAGTGATGCAAAACTATTGTGAGTGTAAAACCAAGACTACCAGCATAAGGTAGTGTAAAAGATAGTGTAAAAAAGACTGTATTGATAAAGTGCTATCAATAGTATTACAATATTTTACTATGAAACTATTGATAGTGTAACAAAAGTTATTGATAGTATTACAATAGTTCGCCAACAAGTCCACTAATAGACAAGTCCCCTAGTTGAAACATTGGTTCCAGGAATATTCTTTGTTCAACGACTATATTTATCACCATTGAGATTAGCCACAAAAGGTGTGCCCATGTAGAGGGTTGTCAACTGTTAGAATAAACCTCACCAGAATTCCAGCACTGGTAAGAATCTAAATTTGAGAAAAATCACAGTAGCCTCGCCTTAATATGAAGCAGTGGCATTAAACTTTTGTTTTTCTTTTTTACTGTTGTGTCTGTGTCTCGGGACTCAATCACAGAATGGTACCTCATTTCCTCCATTGCAATCAATTATTACCGATACCCTTAATCACGACCAACCCTGTCTAAGGTTCAAAATGAACACTGCTACCAGCATAAGGTAAATGAGGTTTACATCAATGTAATGTAGGCAGTGATCATGTGCTAGAGGCATGTTAGTTTCTAAATTAGTTTGCAAGCCACACACATGCAACACCTCGTTAAAACTATCCGAATCGCCACCACCATCATTATTATACTGTAATGAAGGGAAGCTGATGTTTTTTGGCAGGTTGGAATCGTTGCTATTCTGGATGGGGTCAACTACATTTAATTTACTCTGCCACAAAGCTGCAGATCAGAAAGTGATGCAAGTGTCAAACAGCGACAGGGTGGACAATTTCAAGGTTGGCAGTAGGATGAATGCCGACATATCCTGTACGTACGTGACAGGTGTCAAGAGCTTTAATAATATAACGTAGATGTATGTGCTATCGTGGAGATAACACCGAAACACTGAAAGGTATTGACTCCCATAGCAGGCCTGGCGGCAGTGTGCTGTGATGCTGCATTCAACCAAACTGCTGAACACTTACTAACTGCTCGTATAATGTGCCAGTGGCTATACGAGTAAAATTACACGCTGCATTTTTGTATCTTTATGAACAGTTTGGCTGGGCCACATAAAGCTTCTAACCCATTTTGGTTGAAGCTGTGTCCCCAGAAGTACTGTTCATGGGTGCATCCTTAGATACTGTACTATGTATCTAATACCATTGTCACACGATGCCTTTGCTTTCTTGCGCAAAGGAGCCAATTGCAAGCGATAGATCCGGGTCGAGCTTGTGCAAGGGCGCCAATTGCAGTCGAGAATTTCCATCCGAACTGGGCTTGATCGTGACGAAGGTGTCGCGTGTGACACCCATACAAGCTAGAATGCTTGTATTGTTTTTCTGCTCTTGCTCATTTGTGATGTTTAGTTTTCATGTCCAATATACATATTTAGCTTTATGATCTGTTTTTTTCTTGATGTTAACCAACAGCCTATACAATCACAAGGTTGTTGGGAGCACTCCATGGTAAGCAAGGGTACAGATCCGGAATGCCTGGTAGTGAATGATCTCAACATGAACAGAAATGTCTGCTCAAGCATCTCGATTGGTAATTTCTGCCCACTAAAGTCACGAGAAGCTCATTGTCGCAAAGCATGCATCCCACTGATGTCTACTCCAAGTCTCACAAATTAAATTAGAGTATGCTTTAGGTAACATTTAGCATTAATACATGGCCAAAGATATCCCTGTATACAGAGATAATGAACGGCTCAAGCACTATAAAGTTAAAATATTGTGTTCTGCCGAATGTTCTGCATCAGTCATGTTTTTCACTATACATATTGAGGATGTATCGGCTTGTACACAAACAACCTTTAAACAGTGTTTTCCCTCTAATAGTGGACAGTTCCCTGCACTCCCTATGTGCATCACCAGAGCTGCACCAGGGCTATGTAGTGGTGCTACAAGAATCCTGTTCACTCTACAGAGCTTTGCATGATTGAGGACAAAACAGCAGCCCTGCGCTGCACGGCTTGTAGTCAGTTCCGGTAACATGCTCACCGATGAGGGAGGTATTGAGAACAGATATACCACTGAACAAAACACTGTAGTGCATTTGCCAGCATCAGGCAATACATTTAGGCTTGGGAAGAAGTGCAGGTGTGGGATCCATATAATTTTGCTTATGGGTGCAGTGTTTGGAAGAAATGTACAAGTTAGCATGGAAAGAAAAAATATAAATCGGCCAAAGTACCTCTTGAGCATAATGAAGAACCTTGGCTGCAGGATGAAGTTCCAGATTGCGCAGAGGTGATATTTTCGGCTTGCCCCAGCCTTCAGCACTGGTCCATCTCACCGTAAACATGTGGTCACTCATGTCTTGGCCGAATAGCAGCTTCGAGGGGTCGGGCTTTGGTTTCCTGTTGGCAGCTGGCACGAGCTCCACTTCAAGCTCATTGAACTGCAACGAAAATGGTTTCCCTTTGTGTAATATGGCCTATTTTTAACGCAAGATGTCAAATTTCTTTCTTCTCTGGGCATGACATTTACAGATAATCCTGATTGCAGCTCACGTATCATACTCCATGGTTAGTATGCATGCTCTAACGTGACAGAAAAACAAACTGCATCTTTTTAAAATTGAAATGTAACATCAGCAGCCTCGACTCTTTTTACTTGCAACTAATAACTGCTATTTGTAAGCTACGAGAGAGAAGCATTTTTGCACCACGAAAAAAAAAAAGCAGGAACACAAACAAACTTAGCAAACGACAGTTATTAAAACATAACACGCAAATGCAATTCTTGAAACACAGACATCCACAGTCATTATACCATTACAGGCTGTCTATTACTTCACATGACAATACACTGGATGAGCTTCGCAAGACACACAGTACCTGTACTAGTGTATCTTCGGGGTTCATGAGCGGCAGATGACTTCTCATAATGAGAGATCACCAAACAAGATATGCCGCAAAGTATGCTTTCATGCAGAGCTCAACATCTGTTCATCACATTATATAACCGCTGCACATGCAAAAGAAAGAAGCAAATAAAAACGAGCAATGATATTTACCATAAATGTAGACCTTGCTTTCTCGGCATCCTTCTTAGGCTGATCGGCAGCGCTCCATGAGTACCGCACCTGAATGTGGTTGAAGAAACAAACAGCATGGCATTAGACTGCGCGTAATCAATGACCGAGTGCCTTTAATCTCATGTTATAGTACTCCAAGCTGCCTTGTAGAAAGCTCAAGGTAATAGACCTTTGAACCATAACAAACCCCTGCCTTGGCAGCCGCGCCAAAACATTGCTATCGCCTTCGTTATCTGCTTTATAACAAACTTGATAGCTGGAGGCCGTTTGCGGCGCGGAGACCGATTAGAAAGTTATCATTCAGACTAGACAGTCGGCATGCATGCACGAGAGTAAACATAGCAATGTTAAACAGTCCGGCTCGTACGACTCTCTCACGCGGCACTCAAGACGATAACGCACCTGGAACAAAGAAATTAGCACCATTATCAACTGTGGCGCTTGAATTCACCACGGAATATTCAGACACACCAGTGGCACATATGTAACACCGTATATTCACACTCTCAACAGCGACAGGTCCACGTTTCTTTCGAGGAGCCTTGGCGCCGGCCTCGTGTAGTAAATCACCACATCGCCCTTGCAATGTCGCAGCGAAGGTAGTCGTACTCGCGTACTGTATTCTTTTGTGGTTGTACTTCACACACGTAATCAGAACGATTTAAGTTACGACGACGGCTGTCGACACATTTTGCACAAGATTCGCCAAAGTGGCAACACGCTTTAACCTAACGGTATGTTAGAGGAACCTTGACTGCTGAAACGTGAGGAAACTTGCCCCATGCGCCTTTCGCACGTTGCCGCTGCTAGCGGGCCGGCTAGCTCGTTTGCTCCAAAGAAAGTAAACGCAGCACACCGCATATTATTTTCTCAGAAACTTACATTGGTTCTGATGATTCGAAGAGACCGGGCAAGCATCTTCCAGCGGTACTAGCACGTTGACGCGGCGGGAGCGCAGATCTCACACACACGCCACCGCAAGGCGAGATTGCCGAGGCCGGGAGAATCGGAGAGGCCGCCGGAGACACAGGAGAGCAGAAGAAAAAGAAAAAAAGAAAAGACCACGCGATAGTTTCTGCGCTAAAGTTGCAGGCGGCGCTAGAGTCGCCTTCCGCGTTTTGTGAACGTTAAGCCGCTTTGTGTGAAAAGCAGCACTCTGAAAACGTGATATATCTGTTGATAGCAGCGTTGCAAATGCTCCGAATCGAGAGATACCTGGGACAGCGGTATTTTCAGTATAGGCGGCGGATTCTTCGGCCACGACTCGCTTCGGGGAAATGCGCTACGTCGCGCGCGGTTGCAACGCAGCTGACGAACGTTGGAGGCTCGCCGTGACGTCGAAATGACGTACGCGGTTGCAGTCACAAGACGGTCTGCCGCCACCCGTGAGGAAAGAATCGAGCGCCCAGGCACAAGCGGCGCAATTCGCATGGCAGTTTTCCAGATTGTGGTTAACAAATTGACGGGCAAAGTTGAGTCATACTCCCACAGATAGGTACGTGTTCAAAGCGAACAATTACGCACGGCCACTAGCAATGAATACGACGAATACAACTAACGCAAGCTCAGTGGAACATCTATTTGTAGTGTATAACGGCGAATTATCGGTCATTTTGGGTGAGACGGTGAACTCAAATTAAGGCGTTCCTGGGTTTGTGCGTTTCTGAATTTGTTCTGTGACGCGCCATGCTTAATGCTTTAGAAATGCACCATACACGCTTCGTATAACAGGTATGTAAATTACGGGTAAATGTTTTCTTTGTTTGGACCATGTATCCGTCAGACCACCTGCACTAGCTATAACACCCTCCCCCCCTTTTTTTTATAAAAAATTTTTGCTGCGTGCAAGTTGCGAGCGCCGACGGGAGTATATCAACGTGTGCTATACTGACACGCTATTTCCGCTCGATCGTATCGCTCCGCAGTCGGTACTCTTAAATATTAATAGGGCAAGTCTGTTCTGCTGAAGCCCGCAATGTGGAGGCAAGTGCTTGAAAGGAAGAAAATTGACGCCTATCCGGACTGTAGCGACTGTAGCGCGAAGCTACAAAGGATACCCACACGGGTTTCTCGAGAAAGCCTCGCAATCGAAGAAAAGTTCCGGACCAGGATGAATTTTTCTTCAACAGCGAGGCCTTTTTTTCTGAGAAACCCGTTTTCTTTGTAAACGAATTCGTGCTACAATTCGGGTGGATGAAAGTGTTTCCCTGTAATTTAAGTATGAATACGAATTTATCTATTTGCTCCGTTTCTTTTTCTCACAGCTTAAAAATATGAATGAGACGAATGCTGCCAAAACAAATACAGATATTGCAAGAATTTTGCATGCTGGTCTGATTACACATCATGCATACGTGTATGCGACCACGTGGGTGGTTCGATCTTCTCATGCTGAGAGCAAATTAAGTTTTAGAGCCTTCTGACAGACACTCGAGTACTCTTTGCAAGTTATGTTAGGAAACTAGAGCGACGCTCTCACCTATGTTGTGGGAGTGTCGTGTTATATCAGCTACAATGGCAGTAGCTCCGGAGGCTATTGCGTCGAAGTGGGCCGCAGCTATGCGCCTCAAGACGCAAGAGTGGGCAGTCCAGCAGGCCCTAGAGGCGGCGACGAGGCAAGGCCTCCAAGTCCCCTCATGGAAGACCTGAGCCCGGGTCGTTAAACTTCGCCGGATTTAAAATAAAGTTGTTTCCATCCACCCATTCTGAGAGGTGCCCGCGTGCGACACAGACAGACGGTGACAGATGTGTATCACCTTGCCATAAAAGAAAATTCCATGCCATGGAAGCCGATGTACGGCCGATTGTGAATTCTGTATAAACAGTTGTATCCTTGCATAAAATATACAACATGAAGACATGTACTGTCGTTTCCCAGGCATACACGTAGCAGCGGCAAAGTCCTTTTCGTTTATAGCTGCCGTGATGTTCATGACTTTTTCTCCTGAAGGTGCACAGGAAAGGAAAGTGTCTCGCAGCGATTAGACAGAATCGTTGCAAGCAAATAGTCAAATATTCGTCACTGCAAGGTTATTTCATTTATTGTCAGCGCGCACGTAGGCGCAACTATGTGTGTAAATTTAGTACCTGCTTGCAGATTTTATGTAATAGGTAATTTATTTTCCGCGTCCCAACAGGCCTCGTTTCTCGTTCCATAACTTCACTACAATATCCTTATATCTAACTTCTTCTATACAATTTCTCCGTATGTTCGTCATAATTTCTTAAACCATTTGCAGTGTCTGTGTATCTGACAAATGTACGTACATACTTATGACGAATGTATGTATTTACTGTAGTTTTCAGTTACTGCTATTCGAAGTAACATATAATGAAGACAGAGATCTTATGTTTAATTAAAATGCAGAGATAATGAGCTAAAGGAAAATGAATGTGAATGAAAAAAAAAATTAACTTGCCGCAGGCGGGGACCAATTAAACTTAATCTGCCGCATTACGCGTGCTATGGTTTAACAGTTATATGGACACTAAAGGCAAATATTACCTCAAGCTAAATCGATAGATTACTGCTTAAAGATATCTAATATTATCGCAAACAGGGCCTCAATAATAAAGAAACTGAGGTAAATGCAGGACATCATTAGAGACTCCCCCCAGAACATTCAAGCACTTGCCCGATCGATGACGAAAGCACTCCTCAATTAAATTCTGTCACTATAGTACGCAACCACTCGTCGCAAAAAGACATCCTTGTATTGTATTATAAGACGAAATAAAATGCCACTTCCCCAGTTCTATTTCATTTCTAGAAAAAAAAGAAAAGAACTCGTTGAAATTACCCTTGGCAACGACGCGGGCAGTCGAAAGGTTTCGTTTTCGCTCGACTCTGCGCCGCCCACGCTTTCGCGTTGCAGTAGTTTCGTTATCGCGTAGTACTGTGCTGGTTTCGCTGTCTCGTGAAACTCGCACCAACGGCAAGTAGCAGAGAATTCAACCTCCATGTGATGTCACGGGATGCCCGAGCGGTCTACGCCACTTGACTAAAAAGCAGCTGCAGTGACCAATCCACCGCTCTGTCATTCTGTCATGGGTCGGTACCGCCGTCTGTCGGGCGCTGTTTTACTCACGAACGGAACCAAAGGGTGGTGATGGAACCAAAGGGTGGTGATGGCGCATGCAACGTCACCACTCTTCTGGGTGGGTGGCGGGAGATTTGAATTTCGAAAAAGGTATTCGAACCCTTTAGATGTAATTTTCTCGTAAACCAAATCTTTTCTTGTCACGAAACAAGCGTTGCGAGCGTTCTGGAATGGTATTTAAACAGTCCACGTTGGCTACGTATGTATTTGCCTTTAGTGTCCCTTAAAGCTACAGCGGCGGCCATATTCCTGCCATCTTTCTTGGGCATTTGTGTAAAACGTTAGCCCTGAGTGTTAGCCGCTCAAATATGTAGGTTCGGCCCCTAAGTGTGCTATGCTACTCTATGATTCGAGATGTACATATTGCAATGTGGTGAAGAGTGGTATTTTATTGAACCCTCGATCACAACTACAATAATGTAATACGACTAATATTGTAATTGTTCGGAGCACATTTTGGTATTTCTTCTTTATTCACGGGAAACAAAGAAATTTTCTTGTTGTATTGAATGCCAGTGTTGTTGTATGGCAGTTTTCTCTTTCATATCCTTTTCTTTCTTTTCCCTGTTATTCCCATGCTCATATGTATTGTTACAATCGACTTCATGTTCGGGCCTGTGCGAATGCTCACAATATGGTTAAATAAATAAATAAATAGATAAATAAATAAATAAATAAATAAATAAAAGTCATCTTTCTATCCACTCCCATTTCCCTTTATTCTATTAATTATCTCAACATTTCAATTAAACAACAATAAATAAATTCCCCTGTGTTTTCTCCAGCTTCATCGTTTGTTGCTTCGTATTAATGAGTAACAAAAAAGTCGAAATTTCACCCGACAGGTGAAGCAATAACAGCGACAGCAATGTATTAAACAACTACAGGAATCAAGCTTCGTAGTTTCATAGGCCGTATACTTGCAGTAAACATTCGCCTACTAATAAATTAGCAAGCACGGTGCCACGCGCTCACATGCAAACATGGACAGATCTCACTCGATGACTGCCAACACTTGCTATCAGAACGAATGCTTCGGACTGCACCTCACTTCAACGCACCTCCGAAATTTGAGATTACGCGACCTCCAACACTACAGACGCACGGGGGACAGCACACTCGGCTCTCTGGCTATCTCGGTTCGTCCAGTACTTGCAGCCGCCGCAGATTATCTCGGAGGTGCTATTTATGCTTCCCTGAAGGGAGCACGGCTCAGCGCATATTATCATCATCCTGGCTGCGCACATTGCAGGGCAAAGGCCTCTCCCACACTTCTCCCACTGCCCCGGTCATGTGCTAATTGTGGCCATGTTGTCCCTGCAAACTCCTTAATCTCATACGCCCACCTAACTTTCGGGCCGCCCCCTGCTACGCTTCCCTTCTCTTGGAATCCAGTCCGTAACCCTTAATGACCATCGGTTATCTTCCATCCTCATTACATGCCCTGCCCATGTCCATTTATTTTTCTTGATTTCAACTAAGATGTCATTAACTCGCGTTTGTTACCTCGCCCAATCTGCTCTTTTCTTATCCTTTAACGTTGCACCCATCATTCTTCTTTCCATAGCTCGTTGCGTCGTCCTCAATTTAAGTAGAACCCTTTTCGTAAGCCTCCAGGTTCATGCCCCGTAGGTGAGTACTAGTTAGACATAGCTGTTATACACTTTTCTCTTGAGGGATAATGGCAACCTGCTGCTCATAATCTGTGAATGCCTGCCAAACGCACCCCAGCTCACTCTTATTATTCTGATTATTTCAGTCTCATGATCCGGATCCGCGGTCACTACCTGCCCTAAGTAGATGTATTCCGTTACCACTGCCAGTTGCTCGCTAAATATCGTAAACTGCTGTTCTCTTCCGAGACTGTTAAACATTAATTTGGTTTGTTGCAGATTAATTTTTAGACCCACCCTTCTGCTTTGCCTCTCCAGGTCAGTGAGCATGCATTGCAATTGGTCCCCTGAGTTACTAAGCAAGGCAATATCATCAGCGAATCGCAAGTTACTAAGGTATTCTCCATTAACTCTTATTGCGACTTCTTCCCAGTCCAGGTCTCTGAATAACTCCTGTAAACACGCTGTGAATAACAATGGAGAGATCGTATTTACCTGCCTGACGCCTTTCTTTATTGGGATTTTGTTGCTTTCTTTATGGAGGACTACGGCGGCTGTGAAACCACTATAGATATCTTTCAGTATTTTTACACATGGCTCGTCTACACCCTGATTCCGTAATGCCTCCATGACAGCTGAGGTTTCGACTGAATCAAACGCTTTCTCGTAATCAATGAAAGCTATATATAAGGGTTGGTTATATTCCACACATTTTTCTATCACCTGATTGATAGTGTTAATATGGTCTATTGTTGAGTAGCCTTTACGAAATCCCGCCTGGTCCTTTGGTTGACAGAAGTCTGAGGTGTTCCTGATTCTATTTGCGATTACCTTAGTAAATATTTTGTATGCAACGGACAGTAAGCTGATCGGTCTATAATTTTTCAAGTCTTTGGCGTCCCCTTTCTCATGGATTATGATTATGTTGGTGTTCTTCCAAGATTCCGGTACGCTCGAGGTCATGAGGCATTGCATATACAGGGTGGCGAGTTTTTCTAGAACAATCTGCCCACAATCCTTCAACAAATCTGCTGTTACCTGATCCACCCCAGCTGCCTTCCCTCTTTGCATAGCTCCCAAGGCTTTCTTTACTTCTCCCGGCGTTACTTGTTGGATGTCAAATTCTTCTAGATTATTCTCTCTTCCATTATCATCGTGGGTGCCACTGGTAATGTATAAATATCTATAGAACTCCTCAGCCACTTGAACTATCTTATCCATATTAGTAAAGATATTACCGGCTTTGTCTCTTAACGCATACATCTGATTCTTGCCTATTCCTAATTTCTTCTTCACTGATTTGAGGCTTCCTCCGTTCTTGAGAGCATGTTCAATTCTATCCATATTGTACTTCCTTATGTGAGCTGTCTTATGCTTGTTGATTAAATCGGAAAGTTCTGCCAGTTCTAGTCTAGCTGTATGGTTAGAGGCTTTCATACATTGGCGTTTCTTAATAAGATCTTTCGTCTCCTGCGACAGCTTACTGGCATCCTGTCTGACGAAGTTACCACCGACTTCTATTGCACAATCATTAATGATGCCCATAAGGTTGTCGTTCATTGCTTCAACACTAAGGTCCTCTTCATGAGTTAAAGCCGAATACCTGTTGTGTAGCATGATCCGAAATTCCTCTATTTTCCCCCTTACTGCTAACTCATTGATCGACTTCTTATGTACCAGTTTGTTCCGGTCCCTTTTCAAGTCTAGGCTAATCGAGTTCTTACCATCGTATGGTCACTGCAGCGCACCTTGGCGAGCCCGCCCAGATCTGCTATGATGCCAGGGTTAGCGCAGAGTATGAAGTCTATTTTATATCTATGGGGATAAAGGGAAATAAATAGGGGAAGGGGGATAAAGGGAGAAAATAGAAGGACTGGTCGTTGGCAGCACCGTCCCGCGGGCAGTACATCAAGGTGGGCCCCTAGAGTGAACACGGCAGCCAGGTTATCTCCATGGGGCTCTAGAAGAGCTCTGAAGAGCATAGGCTGCGTTGACTTTTGGAGAAACGTAGGTCCGCAGGAGAAGCAGCAGGCAGGCCCAGGGCAAGAGCACAGGAGGTGCTCCAGCGTCTCTTATGCGCCGCACGCAGAGCAAGCCAGACTCCGAGATATATGGCTTGATAGGAGGAGACGCGCGTTCGCCTGTCCATGTGATATTGGCATGTGCCCATTCTTGGCCAACCGTCCTGATTGACCTCTGAGGGAAGCTCCGCCCAAAACGTACGCACATCACTGTGCACGAACAGCTAGGGAAAGAAGGAAGCACAATGACCCATGCTCCGACGCAGACGTGGCAGTTTGGACCTGAGGTCATGTGAAGGAATGTCCCTTTGCAATTGTACAAGCCCGTCCTGGCAGTGTCCAACTCTTTGCCATGATTAATCGCAGCTTGAAATGGTTCTGACGAGGTCGTCGTCTTGTTCACCTTTGTCGCGTTCTCCATGAGTGACATGGTTTCACGGAGTAAACGGCCGGTCAAAAGTGCGGTAAACGAAACTGTTCAAACG
Organism: Dermacentor albipictus; assembly: GCF_038994185.2. NCBI lineage: Eukaryota > Metazoa > Arthropoda > Arachnida > Ixodida > Ixodidae > Dermacentor > Dermacentor albipictus. The sequence continues at coordinate 95,622,729 of NC_091823.1, forward strand.
CGGTGGCGCGTGTGGGGCAGAGTCGAGCGAAAACGAAACCTTTCGACCACCTGCGTCGTTGTCAAGGGTAACGTCAATGAGTTATTTTTCTAAAATATCGAACAGAACTGGTCAATTAGCACCTACTTCAGTCTGATAATGTAAGACAATGATATTTTTATTACGGGCTGTTGAGCACTAGTGACAGAATTATAATGAGGAGTGCATATGTCATATGGCTAGCACTTGAATGTTTCGGGGGAGTCTCGCATCGTGTCCTGCATTTGCCGCAATTTCTTGATTGCTGAAGCGCTGTTCGCGATAATATTGACGCATTAGACATTCTCGAACTTAAGCGATCACTATGCATGTTCACTTTATGCTTGCCTTTAGTGTCCCTTTAAACGGCGCAGAGCCGAAGCCGAACGTTGTCTCTCTGCCGCTAAAGAGGATGCAGATCTCAAGAGGCATGTGCGGTTACGAGCGGCCCAACAAAGCTAGCTATTTCTTTCAGAGATATCAACCCAAAGTTGGTTTTGCCGGAATTTTTTAAACACGGCCTTTGTTGTTGTCTGACGAGGTCATTAGCCTTGAATCATTTTACAGCTATTTCATACAGGAAAGGAGAGCAACGCCATGCGATAAGGCGCACATGTACAAAATGTATAGGTAGTCATTGTGCGGCTCACGCACAGCCAGTCGCGCCTGTTTGTCCGCAGTTATAGGAAAAACGTGGATGTAAAAACTCGTGTCCCCAGCAGGTTTCGAAATATCGGCTGTGGGCAGACGTTATAAACGGATTTTATTTATTATATTGAGTGAAGAGAAATGAGAAGTTCTCTTTAGAACCAGCTATCTTAAAGGCTCAAACACTACTCAGAAAAAAAGAAAGAGTAAAGAAGATGAAAGTCTGAAATACCCATATAATAAAGCAAGCACTGCATACAGTATAACACAAGTCACAGGAACGTAAGCATGGTCGTCCCAGACAATATTACTATCTATGGGCCGTATTACGTAAAACTATTCCAATATGTTTTATTCCAATCTCCTGACGTCACATTTGCGTAACCGCCGACGCAAGCATCGGGCTGTCACCTGCAGGGTTGTCTGAAAAGACAAATCAAATGCTACCCTCGTTCATAGGAGGTCACTTCTGTTTGCTTGAAAAACGAATAACATTGCCTGCACTGAGCGGCTTGTTTTATCTAATTGGCTCACAAGAGGCGAGGAGCATGCTCAAGTGCAGAGGGATTCGATGCTGCCGAACCAGTGGACTGAATATCGATAACCGGATGAAGAGGGTGGTGCCGGCGTCTGCGATTGGTCCGCTTTCTCTTACTTAGCTTGCGGTGGCTCGTCGACAATCGCGGCGGCATGCAACGGAAGCTTAAGAATTACGCTAAAACGGATCCTCAGCAAAGAAGAGTTGGCAGAACGAGGTCGTAAACGTGCCGAAAGTTCTCGAAAATGTTACACGGCCACGCAAGAAGCTTTATTACACGCAAATAAACCAATGCTCTCCGGCGGGGGCGAGTAGCCAGTGCCGGAGCGATTGGCGACAGCCATCTTTTATTCCTTTCGGAGTGGGGAGCCTGCGGCTATTCAGAAGAAAATTCAGTTTTCTTCGGCATATTAATGCATCTTTAACGCGTACGCGTCACTTTGACGCGGTAAGTTTTTGCGGTTTTGTGATGTCACGTGAGAGGCAGGTGAATTGGCTGCAACCCGAAAACTTGTGACTAATAGCCGAGCGCTAATGGCAAAAAGGCCTCGAATCAGAAAGAACTATTTTTGTTTTATTCGGTCAAATTATGCATAATCAGTGTGTACACATCATATCAGATGGGGAGCTATCGCGGTTTCGTGACGTCGTGTGACAGAGAAGTGAAGTGGGAGTCCAATCGTTGATCAATCGCGATGGGCTGATTGCAGAAATGGAATAAAAATGTTTGGAATAGTTTTACGTAATAGCGCCCTATCTATCTATCTATCTATCTATCTATCTATCTATCTATCTATCTATCTATCTATCTATCTATCTATCTATCTATCTATCTATCTTAAACGACATATGTGGCCCAAGTTGAATACCAGCTTGGGTCACTCGGTATGTGCTCGTGGTCGTGATACAGATGTGGTCGTTGCATCGTCGTGATTCCAGCTTTGTCACCCGACTCTCCTCAGGTCGTCGTCGTCACGCCATCATCGTCGCACCGTCGTCAAGCATTCGTTGTCACACAACCGTCACGATGCCGTCGTAGTCGTTCTGTCGTCACTCCAGCTTCATCATTCGACTATCGTAATGCCATTGTCATCACGCCGTTGTCGTCAGATAGGCTTCATGATACACTCATCGTCAAGCCAGTGTAGTGACGAACCCGTCATCATTTCAATGTCCTCATATCGTTGTCATCCGGCATCGTCACTGTGTTGTCGTCTTACATTCGTTGTCATATATCGTCGTGATAATGTCACGGTCGTTCCATTGTCGTCATTTTCACTCCATTATCCGACTCTTGTCATGCCGTGAGTCACGTCATCGTCGTCGTACAGACGTTGTCATACAATTGTCATCATGCCGCCGTTGTCACGCTGTCGTTTTGCCATCGTCACCACTTCAGTAACCCATTGTCTTCATGCCGTCGTTATAACGTCATCATCGTTCCACAGACACCAACCCTTCTTTGTAATCCTATCGTAATTATGTTGTCGTGATTCAATCGTGATTATGCCGCTGTTGTCATGCCATCGTTGTCATTGCATTGTCGTCTACAGTCGCTATCATGCACCGTTGTCATACCATTGTCATTGTGACAACGAGGTCGTACTATTTCGTTACTCCAGCTTCGTCATCCGACTCTCATCATGCCGTCGTCGTCACGCCATTGTCATCGTACAGGCTTCATTAAACAGTCGTCGTCACGCCATTATAGTGAACGCTCGCAGTCATTACTATCTCCTTATGTTACTGTCATCTAGCATCGTCGTTGTGTTGTAGACATACATTCATTGTCGTAGCGTCGTCGAGATGACGTCACGGTTGTTCCATTGTTATTATTCTATTTTCTGCCTCCGACTATCGCCATACCGTCGTCATCACGTGATCGTCGTCACGCTGTCGGTCGTTTCACCATCGTCATAACTTCACTTCATACCACCTTCGCCGGTCTATCGACGTCATCTTCTCTCATCATTAGGTCGCGGCGATGCCGCCATTGTCACGCCTTCGTCGTCATTGCGTCGTCGTCAAATGGTAGATATCATGCATCCGTTCTCATACGTATCGTCGTCGTTATGCCGTCATAGGCACGTCATCGTCGTCATTCAGTATCGTCATCCAGTTGCCGTCATACTTTCGTCGTCATGCCACCTTTTTCATACACTCTTTGTCATCCTACGATCCTCATATTGCCGTCCTCACGCTGTCGTCGTTATACCATCGTCATCATTTCAGGTTCGTCATCTCATTATCGTCATGCGGCCGTCGTCATACCGCGCTTGTCGTTCATTCTTCGTCATTCCATTATCGTCACTGAGTCGGCGTCATCCAGTCATAGCCATGGGTGACCTTGGCAAGCGAGTGACATAGCAAAGCGGGAAGATACCGGAGACGAGACGGTCATTTGCGGAATCGCCAGCTGCGAGAGAGAAAATCTGGGGGCGTTTGCGCCCTAAGTTTCTCCCTTTGCCTAGGTACCACGGAGGAGAAGTTTCTATGCTCGTTTTGTATGCGTTTGTCCCTAGGCGAGCCGGCACTCTGCCGTGTGTCGGCTGGCGATTCCTTCACGTCAATGTCTGTGTTCTTGACGAAGCCGTGCGTGCCGTGCGTCGTCCACAAGTTCTCCTCCTGCGTCTCCGTGGATGTTGCTGGTAGGTTTGTTGCACTTTTTGTCGCAACGGTAACATGCGGAACGTGCGACGGGATCAGTGAATCATTGATCAGTGAACCTGTGATATCGAGGATCAATCGGACAACTTTAATGCCATAGCATTTCGCCGTGTCCATCATGCGTTGGTTGTCAGTGCATACTGTACCCTTCAAGAGATTCGCGTGAACATGCATGTCTGCATGTTGAAACATATTTAGCACCCTGTAGCTAGGAAAAGCGAAAGTCGTTATGCAATTTATGGTCGTAGACCACTCTAAAAGGTGATGGCGGCCGCAGTGTTCCGACTGGTGTTATAGAAGTGGCGGGGTGCTTTTTTCGTCCCGACGATATAATGGATTTTCACCAGTACTGCGATAGGACGGTATACGTCACCGGCAAACGGAGCCCTCACGAGAGCACCTGAGCTTACAATGACGATCTGTCTAAATGTACGTCCGATCCTGGCCACGGCGGCCGCATTTCGATGGGGGCGAAATGCGAAAACACCCGTGTGCTTAGATTTAGGTGCACGTTAAAGAACCCCAGGTGGTCGAAATCTACGGAGTCCTCCACTACGGCGTGCCTCATAATCAGAAAGTGGTTTTGGCGCGTAAAACCCCATAATTTAATTTAATTGTACGTCCGACTTGCCTGAGCACGAGGTCGCGGGATCGAATCCCGGCCACAACGGCCGCATTTCGATGGGGGCGAAATGCGAAAACACCTGTGTGCTTAGATTTAGGTGCACGTTAAAGAACCCCAGGTGGTCAAAATTTCCGGAGTCCTCCACTACGGCGTGCCTCATAATCAGAAAGTGGTTTTGGCACGTAAAACCCCGATTATTATTATCCGACTTGCCTGCTTTGCTTCCGTTTCGCTAGCTCTGCGGCTCCCGCTTACCGATTTATTGCACATGGTTTTGCTGAAGAACCTTTATTTATATCGAAGGGGACCATTCAAATATTCCATTTAAAAGTCAGAGAGCAGCGTACAAAAACCGTTGCACGAGCGAAGGTACTGCTCCAGGAGAGCATGCCTGGTCTACAGTATGGCCCCTACTCCTCGCCCGGGAAGAGACACAAGACATCTTTAATGAGACGAAAGATGGCTCATTAAATCAATAATCCGCCATCACCAACTCGGCACGAGCGCCGCACGGGCGAGAAAGTCTTTCCGACGTACACCCACTTTAGCAGTACATTTCAACTCGGCATAGGTCACAGATTTCCAGAAGCACAGGCTGGTACACTTGGCTCACTGTAGCCCAGTACTGCCCGGTACTGCCATTTTTATGAGACACCTGCTGCTGCTATCCCTTGCCACAACTGTGCGTTCACTTCCTTAACAGTGCCAGGACTGATGCTTGGCATCAGTAGCATTCGTGACAGAAAATGCTTGCTCTTTGGCAACTGATGACCCAATTAATTTGCTACTTTCTTCTGAAATTTGTGCTCATAAGTGCTGCTCTTGTTGTCACTGTCAAACTGATCTCCTTTGTGTGATCCCTTGTACTTTTTCTGTACCCTTCTCCCTGCACATGCTTGATCACTTTTTGTTGCTCTTCCCTGTCGCCATTCCTCTACAGTGGCACTGTCTTTTGCTATATGTGCCTGGCTGTCTATTGCTTATGCCGCATGTTCACTGTAATGATTTCCTTTGCCAGATACGTGAATTATTAATTGCTAAAAAAACTTTTATCTGCAGGGTCTCCTGGAAATTCATCCACAGCTGGAAACCAATATTGTGCTTCATCCCAGACCACAGCTTATCTCCACATCAAAGCCTTTACATCTCCAGTCTCACTCACGTTCGCTCTGAACAGAAAAAAAAAAAGAACAGTTGCTGCACTTCACAAGGCAAGAATCCATCTCGTCATTTTCTCCTGCTGGGGGGGGGGGGTGGGGGGGGTATTCTGTAAGAGTACACCTAGTGGGCTGTCCATTTCGGCCACTGCTGATTGGATTCAGCTGTGAGAGGAGGAGACCAGCAGCCCTAGCCAATCAGTAGCGGCCAAAATGGACAGTCCACTAGGTCGGCTCTTACGGAATACTCCTCCCCACCCCCCTGCTCACCACATTTTGCCTGCTGGGTTTCTCTTGTCATGTATGACTTTGCACATACTTTTCGTTCATGTTCTCCTTTCTGCTTTGTCACTACACCTAAGCTTTTTTTGTCGTTGTTCAAGCAATAGCTCTTCATTGCCATTGCTATTTTCTCGGCCTTCACGTATTCTATTGCAGTCACTAGCGTCATACTTACTAATCAGTGTGGAAATAACGGAAGACACACAGAAGGGCACAGGACGAGGGCTTTCTAATAACTGAAATTTATTGAACACTAGCATCAAATGTCTCTTACCTTTGGTTGCTCCATATAACTTGCTAAAAATGCAATAGAAATTTTTATCATAGGGCATTCAATCTTGGAGCATATTTAAATTATAGCTATTTGCTTTGTGATGAAATATTGCTTTGGTAAAAAACAACTAATTAACTTGGCAAGTTGTTTCCAAAGACTGCATCCTTTGCATGTCCAAATGTCCACACCTTCCAAGTTCCTAAAGAACTTCACAGCTTCAAAGGCTTTTGCTTCATAATTTTGCAGCTTAATTTGGCATTTTATCCCCATTGTTCATCTCGTTAATGTGGCTGTTGTGTGACAGTACCGAGCTTATGACTTAGACCTTAGCATGAAGCAATGCTTAAAAACTGTTGTGCTCTTACACGCTTTATCAAATCACTGCTTTCTTTTAATGTTACTGGTGCTGTGGCTTTGGTGTTGGCTGCGAAACCCAAGGCCGTGGGATCAAATCCAAGCCCCTGCGGCCACATTTCGATCGGGGCAAAATGCAAAAAATGCTGTGCGCCGTGTATTGGGTGCACGTTAAACCCAGGTGCTCAGAATTAATCCAGAGTTTCTCACTATTGCATCCCTCATCATCACTTAGTGATTTTGGCATGTAAAACCACTGAGCTTAATTTTTAAGTATTGTCTTTGCCCAGTACAAATCTAGATTTTGGACGTCACTGCAAATGTAACCAATACACAAATTTAAATACTTTGTCATCTAAAGAAGAATGGGACACTATAAAATGCAATAATCACCATTATGTGCCTTGAAGCCAGAACAATATCGGCACGCTAGGAAGCACCATCGCTATTGCCTGTTGCTTGACGACTCCAATACACCTCCTCACGGTCAAACAGAACAGCTTTCACCTCCAACTTTTGTCCACTCTCCTTTGCCTGTTGTCTAATAATCTCGCCAAATTCTATGGTTGCTATCCTGCTCTCCAGCTGTGAATTGTGGTTGAACCACTTCAGACGTCTGTTGACTTGTTTATCTGAAACAGTGAAGTAAAAGTGTAGTGCAGTGATGTTGCAGTGATACTCTTGCCAGAATAACCTACTTTTCATGAAACCAGTGTAGTAGTCAGAAGACTGGCATTTATGCCAGCTGCATTGCCAAGCTCCTGCACAAGAGCAGCACTTAGCATCTGAGCATTCGCATCATTCTGAGTATTCTTGCATATCATTTGTGCTCGTTAAACCTTGCTACAAGACATTAATTTTCAGCAGCCAAGCCTGACAGTTCTGGTAAATTTTTTGTGCTCTGAGCTGGTTTGATGCAATACTTTTAATGGAATTTCTTTATTGCTGTTTATTATGTCGTCAGTGACAGGATTTTTTTTTATGCAAGAGTTAAATGGTTTCTTCAGTGAAAAAGCCGGCAGCATCTGTAGCAGCAAAACGGTGCCTAATTTCCCGTTGACTGTGACACCATGTGAGCACACGAGGCGCACTCATGACACTAGCTTGCACTTGCTGGCTCGTGTCTCAGTAGAGGAACGCGAGCAAAGGGGAACATCTGCTGCTGCGCTATTTCGCGAGGGGAGAGTGCATTGCTATGACAACACATCACCTTCCCTCTCGCAAGCCTGTGTTACCACCTGTTCCTTGTCTACTCAAGCTCTTGTGTGTGTTCTAACTGCGCCTCGGTAAGGCTAAATCAATATATGCCAAGCGTCTTAACGTGCCCGCTGGCCTGCGAGGAGTTCATATCTCGGCCTGCTCAGTGGCGTTCAGTTGGACATTAAAGTATTCACAACTCATAAGAAGTGCTTAGGTGTCCTCGGATTTTCTTCGTACTTAATGCACAAACTTTGAAGTCATTTTCCATGGCGAAATTAGTTAAATATCATCGTCCCTTGTCTGCTGTCCGTCCTTTGTGTGAGTCTTATACATCTTCGCAGCCACTCCTGTCATGCACAGTAATTTGTGTACTTGTGCTTGATTCTTCCATGGCATATGATTAATTAATGCATTTTATTTGCATGATCCAACTAAACATGATCTCAAAAAGCTTCACTTGACTGCTCACTTGTCCCTGTGGCTACATTGTGTGGATGTACTATCACCATCAAATGAAATGCAAACAGCACAGTGCGTGCCTGTAGCATCACTGAATGTATAGTGCACACACTTCAATCATCACCCTCACAGGCATGCACATCTGGTTTCACAACACTGTGCAATGATGTTCGCCCTATACTGAGATATTTTTCTTTCTGTTTTGCTTCTTGTTTTCTTAGATTTTTGGGTTTTTTTTGCTTTGAAATAAAAGGAAAGCATAACAGAAAGAAAATTTGACTGCATTCAATGTGTTAGAAAATGTTCACTTCAATTTTTTTTTCTCACACTTGAATCAAAAGCAGTGTGGCAACACTGAGTCTTGATGAAATGAATTGGCAGCCTCGGAAACTGTTCCCACTGGTAATCGAAGCTGATCTTGAAGGCCATGCTTTGGTCTACTGCAAAAACTGGAACTGATTTCAGGAGCTGGGAAATACGTTATGGCCCTCATTCATTGTTTTGCTTTTGCATCTTGGCAGTTTGCTGCTGCTATTTATAGCACAAGTGAAGGAATTGTAGCACAAGTAACACTTACACCTGTGCTGCCCTTTTTCGTGCCAGAGTGTGTGAAGGAAGGCTGCTATCTGGTCTTGAAATCCATCGAAGCAGCCTTATTCCCAGACATCACACAGCCTTGCCAAAATGGCGGTTGGCATGAAGGGTCTAGAGGCAGCGACTTCAAATAGAATTTTCGACTTGTCGTACCAGAAATGGTTTTATTTCCAACAAACTTTGTTGGCTGTCCTCCAGGCGAAAAGCTGCAACATACAGCTTTAATGTGCCTGAAGGCCCTCGCATGGCAGCAGTAAGTCTCCTATTGGCAAACATATAACATACGAAACATTAATCTATTAGGATATACATTTACAATGTAGCAAAAGAAATGTGTGAAATCTAAAGAAACATTCATCTTTTCAGATAATTATATAGTATTTATAAAATAAATTCTTAATGTGAAACAAAGCCAAGATGCATATTATATGTATTATATGTCCCAAAATATCACATTTCAAAAATAAGCACTACAGACAATATGTCTAGTATGTACACTTGCGCACAAAATATTACAGGGTGTGCGAACGTGTGGCAAAACGACCCTCCTCCCCTTCTAGCTGTGCACCCATGGTATCGAGTTTGCACGCATGCGCATCCCTCCGAGATTGCAAGCGTGCATGTTTCTGCACTTCCTCCTTGTGCGCTGGCAATATCCGAATGTAGCCGTGAGGTGCCTCTCTTGCGATGGGCGCGAAACTATGTGAAGCCTGAGCTTGCATGTGCCGCTGCGGCTGCTTTTTGTCGAGTCACGAGCGCCGACGCATATGGCCCGGTGGCGAACCCAACAAGTAATTTTTTTTTTGAGCTGCACCATTTCGTGTCCAATCTTTGTTGTTTCTTTTTATGAATGGGGCATTCTCCCACAGAAGAGCGTGTCAGAAAATGCCCCTATAGAAGGAGACAGCGTCAACTCCCATTGAAGACCAGCAGTTAGGACACAGAGACAGAGAAGCTGCCGGATGGATCTGGGACAGCGACGCTGGCCTGTACTTTCCTATCGTCTCCATTATCCATGGCAACCTGGTATGAAGAGCATGTGTTAGCCATTTATGCTTGAACTACTTTTTCCTGGAAACAGTTAACAAAATGTTTTGCATGGAACAAAGAAGGTATGTTCACCTGCACAAGTATTGGCTCATAGGGAAGGCTGGCACATAGGCTGGAGGGATCAAGGTCGGGCATGTTGATCTGGACTGCACTTTTAACTCGAAGTCTATGGCAGCCTGAAAGCAAGAGTGCTTATGCTAATTTTCTGTTTGCCCTACGACATAGAATACACTGCCTACTTAAAGTACTCGGTAAAGCTGTTGAACAAGTCCATCTCAGGAGGAATTGTAGAAGCCCGGTAACCAGGGAAAGTTGGTATTATTTCACTGACTGACTGACTGAATAAACTTTATTGAAACCAGCAAGAGATGGTGACTGGGCCTAGGCCTCCCACATGGGGACGTCGAGGTGTTGCCTCTTCGCCGCCTCGCAGGCCTGCTGGGTCGCCCAGAGTTGGTTGTCAAGGTTGGGGCTACGCAGGGCAGCGTGCCATCTCGACGAGAGGGTCGTGGTGTTAGTGTCGGGGTATTGGTGCCTACAGTCCCAAAGCATGTGTGGAAGTGTGGCTGGCTGTGTCTTGCAGATATGGCACGTGGGATTGGAGTAAATGTCTGGGTAAATCTTGTTATAAAGTTGTAATGAGGGGTAAGTATTGGTTTGTAGCAGGCGGAAAGTTGTAGCCTGCGCTCGGGATAGTTTGTTGTGTGGGCCGGGGAAGGTTCTACGCTCTAAGTAGAAGGACTTCACAAGATCATTGTAGCGTGTCAGGCGATCCCTACCGGTGGGGGCAGCCTCCCCTTCTCCCGCGCGGTCAACTAGGCCTCGCGCTAGGGAGTGGGTAACCTCGTTGAGGTTGGGGAGGTGCGGGTGGACGGTGCCTGCATGAGCCGGGAACCAGACGAGTGTAACCTGATGGTCGGTTGAGCGGGGCTCTTGTTGCAAGATGCGCAAGGCTTGGTGTGAAATACGGCCGTTGATATAGTTGATAACGGCGGAGCGGGAGTCAGAGACGATGGTATGGCATGTTGGGTCTAGGGTGGCTAGCGCGATGGCCACTTCTTCAGCTTCCTCAGCGTGTGGGGTTACTAGGCTGATAGCATGTTGGAGAGACCCTTCACGCGTGGTGACGGCTGCAAAGCGGGTACTGTGGGGATATTCGGCAGCGTCGACGAAACTCACACCGTCGTGGCGAGTAAGCGATTTGGTGAGAACCGTGGCACGTGCTGTGCGACGTGCGTGGTTGTATTTGGGGTGCATGTTTCTGGGGATAGGATCGGTGTGAATCCAAGCTCGTATGGTGGAGGGGATCTAGTGCTTATGGCCGTGTTGATGGTGGTAGGTGATGCCGTGCGAGGTGAGGATATGGCGACCCGTGGCTGTGAGAGTGAGTCTCTCCAGCTGAGAGCGACGTTGGGCCTCGATGAGCTCGTCCAGTGTGTTATGGACGCCTAGTTGAAGGAGGAGGTCAGTGCTGGTGCAACCGGGGAGGCCGAGGGCTTGTTTATAGACACCGCGTAGGAGGATGTTGAGCTTGGTTTGTTCAGCCTTGTACCAGTTTAGATACGCAGCAACGTAGGTGATGTGGCAAATTACGAAAGACTGGATTAACCGGAGCAGATTCTCCTCTTTCATACCCCCACGGCGGTTGGAGACCCGCTTAAAAAGTCTCATGGTGTTGGCTGTATTTCTCTTGATTTTGGCGAGGGCCATGCCATTCGCTCCGTTCGCCGCTATGAACAAGCCGAGCACACGGATATTGGTGACGAGGGGTATGGGGCTGCCATGCGTGAGATGAAGCGCAATGTCTTCGTAATGGCGTTTAGCGGTGGAGTATTTTGGACGGCGGCCACGGAGAGTAGGCCTGTAGAGAAGGAGTTCGGACTTTGCAGGGGAGCAGCGAAGCCCCGTGCCTTGGATATAGGTCTCGACTGTTTCAATGGCGGATTGTAGTGCCGTTTCTATTTCGCCGTCATTGCCTTTGTGGGCCCAGATGGTTATATCGTCAGCGTATATGGTGTGGGTGACACCGTCCACTTGCTGCAACTCCTTGGCAAGATCGATCATGACAAGATTAAAAAGCATTGGGGAGATAACGGAGCCCTGGGGGGTTCCCGCGCTGCCCAAAGTCTGGGCGTCGGAGCGGAGATCCCCCACCGAAAGGAAGGCCGTGCGATTAGAGAGAAAGTCTCTGACGTAATTATAAGCGCGCGCACCGATATTAAGGCGTGAGATGCGGTCAAGAATGGTGGAATGGGCTATGCTGTCAAATGCTTTTTCGAGGTCGAGGCCGAGTATAGCTTTAGTACTACGTGTTCTATCTTCTAGTATATGGTGCTTAAGTTGTAGCATGACGTCTTGGGTCGACAGGTGGGCCCGGAAACCAATGACAGAGTGAGGATACGCTGCAGTGTCTTCCAGATGGGTGTTGATTCGTGTGAGGAAGGCATGCTCCATAACCTTTCCCACGCATGAGGTTAGTGAGATGGGACGAAGATGATCGAGGCTAGAAGGTTTGCCAGGTTTGGGAATAAGGATGACCTTTGCTGTTTTCCAGGCTGGCGGAATGGCACCATTACGCCAGCAGTCATTGATATAATCTGTCAGGTGGGTGATGGTGGCATCATCCAGATTACGGAGGGCTTTGTTAGTGACCCCATCGGGCCCAGGGGCAGAACGGCTGTTTAATTTATGCAGGGTGGCTTGGATCTCAGCGACACTAAAGTCTTCGTCCAGTGGGGGGTTGGGGGCCCCGGTGTAGGAGCCGTGAGATTGCACTGGGCCCACGGGGAGATACTTGTTGGTGAGGTAGTCTAAGACTTGGGCGTGGCCCTGTTTCTTCCTTTCTGTATAGAGAAGTTTAGTGAGGCGATCTTGTTGGGAAGAGCGGGTGGCTTGACTATCGAGGAGGTGTTTGAGAAGCTTCCAAGAAGAGGGACAATGGATCTGTCCGTCAGCAGTATTGCACAGTTCAGTCCACTGCTGACGGCTCAGAGTGAGGCAATGGGCTTCGATTTCCTTATTGAGGAGGGCTATTTTAGCGCGGAGGCGCCTGTTGAGACGTTGCCCTTTCCAGCGGGATAGGATGGATGTTTTAGCCACGAGGAGATGGGCCAATCTACTGTCCATGCGCTCGACGGGGGCATCGGTTGTAACGGTGCGCATGGCTACATTGGTATCGGAGTGGAGATTTCGGGTCCATGCATCAATGTCCTCTATGCGTTCCGCGTGCTGGTCAGCGGATCGATGCTTGCGAAATGCATCCCAGTCAACCCAAGTGAACTCACGGGGTTTGGCAGTAGCTGCAGCTATCCGAGGGATAAGTATGGCAATGATGGAATGGTCACTACTGAGATCATGTTGTGTGTTGCTCCATTGAGCGTTGGTGACGTTCTTGGTAAATGTCAGGTCGGGGGTCGTGTCGCGGGAAGTGGAGCTACCGAGGCGTGTGGGGAACGTGGGGTCTGTAATGAAAGTGAGGCCGAGGTCTTGGGAGTCTTTCCAAAGGTTTTGAGCCGCCGTCGTCGAGTAGCCATATCCCCATACCGTGTGGGGGAGATTGAAGTCTCCACCGATAACGAGGGGGTTGGTGCCAGCTACGTTAAGGGCCTTCTTGAAGAGGGTGAGAAAACGGCCTCGAACTTTGGCAGAGGGATGGCTGTACACGTTAAGGAGAAAAATACTTTCCTTACGTCTCCTGGTGGGGATAAGTTCAACGAGAAGGTGGTCGATGTTTCGGTCGTGGAGATTGTGTTCGATGGCGGTGATTCTCTTGTGGACGAAAGTGCAGAGGCGCGAGAAGCAGGTATCGGGATGAAAGGTTGGTAACCTGGGAGGGTGACCGAATCGATATGGGTTTCCTGAATCATGACGGCGTCCGGTTGCCGGGTGAGGGTACGAAGGTGTTGACGGATGACTGGCTGTTTGCGGAGATAGCCTCGGCAGTTCCACTGCCAGATAAGTGTATCTCTGTTAGTGTGGGCCATGATGGGGATTGGGGGATGCCGTCAGGGGCAGTGCGGGGGGTTTGGAGGGTAGGATGAGCGGGCACGGGGAGAGTTTGTACGTGGGTTTCAATGTTTGTGACGCGCTGTGCCAGTGCGAGAACGGCGTGTTGCATGGATTTGACTGCGTTCTGGAGTGCGGTCATCGTGCTTTGAAGTGAGACTAGCATGTCCTTAACCTCTGAGCGCACTTGGCTCGTGGCTCCCTCTTGGAGGGCCCGCTTTTTGGGAGGTGGTGTCAGTGGAGCGTCGTGGCTAGAGGAGTGGGACGCTTTGGTGGGTGGTGTAGGAGCAGGTGTCTTGGATTGTTTAAGATCGCGAACCTCTTGCGAGAGCTTGTGAATTAGGTCGCGCATAATGGCATTTTCTTTTTTGAGGTGAGCTATTTCTGCGTTATCATTGGTGCTCGTGGACTGTGGAGAAGGTGTGTTGCGACCCTCTCGCGAGGTGCCCTTAAGGGCTTCTGCGAAGCTCACCTTGTTAGTAGGAGACTTGGCGGGTGGGGTATAGGTAGATCTGGATCGGGAACGGCGCTGTCTCGAACGTGAAGGGGTCCGGGAACAATGTTGCCTCGAGCGTGATGGAGTCCGAGATCTGGAGCGGGGCTTGGAGTTCAAGGGTGGGAAGTCGCTTTCTTGAAGGGTGGCTTGCATTGCAGCTCGGCGTTCCCGAATGCGCTTGCGAATAACGTATGGTGTCTTGCAGCGAGCCGTACGCGATTTGTCCGCTGTAAGATGAGGGCCGCCGCACAGTGAGCATTTGGGGTTACACGTGTGATCGGGAGGTGGGTTGCGGACTCCACAACCTCTGCAGATCTTGTTATTGGGAAAAGGGCAGACATCCATGCGGTGTCCGAGGCGGCCGCATTGGTAGCAAATTTCTATTTGCTTGCGGAATAACGAGCATGGGATTAAGGTAGCTCCGTAACAGACCAGATATGGCACGTCGGGGCCACTGAAGGCGATAACAACGGTGGTTGTTGTTCCAATGCATTTTGCGGCTAGTGCGAGGGGGTTGTGGGTATTGATGATATTGGCGTTGACTTGCTGTGGGGTATCGGAGAGGGGGATTCCGCGGATGACTCCCTTCGTGGTGTCCTCAGCGGCCGTCTCATACGCGTTAACATCGTGCGTGACCCCATTGACTTGAATTGATTTTATGCAGACATACCGGTCTGCGTTCTGCAGACTTGGCGTACTTACAAAGACAATGTTTTGTTGGGTGTTGGGGCACACCGTGTCTTGCTGAATATCTGCTGGGCTGAGCTGTGCGGCTTGGAGAACGGCTGTAGTCACGGTAGGACTACCAATTTTGGCAATGTTGAGGGCTCCCTTGGGGCGAATGATAATTTTGATTTGGTTGGAAGGTAGCGGAGGCATGCGTCCAGCCTTTAGAACTTGTGCCTTGACTGGTGGCTGGTCTTGGAACGAGAACGAGTGCTTGAGGTTTTGGTAGAGTCATTTTGGGGTGAAGAGTCGTCCCTCAGCTTCGCCGGTTGGCGAAGGCGAGTTGTTCGCCAGCCCGTCTCGGCGGCCACTTCGAGCTCCATGCTCGTTGCTGGGGCAGAGAAACTTGATCGGCGATACGGAGCTCGCTCGAGTGCGCGCCGCGCATCCGGTGCGCCCGGCGTGCACGCGCGGCGGCGGCGTGGGCGATTCACAAAAACGTTCGCAGCACAGGAAAATGTCCGTAGCACAGGGAAATCGAGTGTTCCACCTGAAAATGAGGCGTCTACGGAGTCCTGGTATCTTCACGGATCGACTGGTGTAAAAATTAGGCCACAATTCGCAAGAAAATGCTGCAAAATCATTTCACGAACACAGAGCCGACGCGAGCACGTCTACACTCCTCGGCAATCGCAGAGCCTCCCCTGATTTCACTGAGAGGGAAAATTAATTTGCACCCATTCAAATCTGAACTACTGGAGGCACCAGCACCTAAGCCAGAGAACCAGGGCTAGAGAGGCTAGCCAAGACTGCTTTCATCAAAACTCGTAGTAACATGATGGGAAGACGTCTGCCAGCCAATAACCGCTTCAACTAAAACTGTGCAGCATAATGTGGACAAAGCAAGACATAAAAGCTATAGAGACAAGCCCACGATAACTATGCTTATCCCTGTAATGTTGTTTTCCTTTTTCGACGATGCATGGCACAGTTTTACTTCAAACTCGTGTTTACAAAATGGCCTCATACTATGTTTTATTGTGGAGTAACTGTTTATAGTCACATAGTCAGCGAGATCATAGTCACATAGTCAGCGAGATCATTACAACAGTCAAGTGAAATGTTTACCTCTGCAAGCAGCAACAAGCTTTCAGCACAAGCTTGCATGGGCTGTGAATATGCACAGAGTAAGTGTACGACATGGCTTGTTGTGTCAGGTGTACTGTCACATTGGCCAACTGTATGAGGAAGCTGGGAGGTTCGAAGCTTGAGAGTACTAGTTATAATAATGGGAAGAATGTCATATAGCAATAATTCATTAGAATTGAACCTTGTTGTATGAAACAATTATAAATATAATTATTGCTTAAATAACAGGTGGTGAATCACCAAGAGAATTCCATGTATATGAAACTTCATACATCAAACTTGCTCAGACAGTAAATCGATATATTGAACTCCGCAGCATTGGACATTGGGACACATATTAAAGGCTTCACTGCAGTACATTGGCAGATCCTGGTGGCGCAAATAGGACCTACAAATTCTGCATGGGCTAAAGGGCAGAAAGCGCTGCTCTGAATGTATCTATGTAGTCAAAGCCTTGTTAACAAAGTGCTCGCACCTTCAAAATCCTTCGCTATGCAGGTCACTTTGTTTTAAAGGTTGCGCAGCTCACTGCTCACAATAGCTAAGCACTTTCAACAAAAGAAAATCTTTAACAAGAATTCAAGAGAGACTTAATGAAATAGACCGCTAATCTTTCTCTGCAAAATATCCTTGACAGCATGTTCTACTGTAGCCACGCTGTGCTCCATTGAGGTTCCCAGCTTGCTCTCCAAACAAATGCAGGAACCATGCAAAGCTAAGCCCCCGATTGTCTAGTGCCCCTAAGCCTCCCTTGCTACAAAATTTTTGGTTGCCTTCGTTGACATTGCCTATCCATGCATTCGTCAGCCGTTGGTCCGTTACAAGTAGCATATGAGGTGAGTGAATCCTGGGGCAGAGCAACAGAACTAGTAATATCAGCACGCTCTTCAAATACACTGCTGTTAGCGCTAGGGCACAGCTTACCCTGGTGACATCTTCGCGGGGCAGTGGCGGCACTGCTGCGGCATTCGTTTTATAAACATAAATAAGCCGCCAGGGACGCATAAGTTTCTTTGTTTTACAGGCAAATTAATTGTGGTCTTCATTGTAGAGCTGTTCGATTGTAATCTAGTGCTTATGCTGACGCTACTTGCTGCATGCAGCGGTTCGTTTTCCTCACGTGATAGTGTGTGACGCTGTTGTATCTCAGCTTTCGGACTTTAAAACCAGCAAGCATCTAAAATGTGCTGCATAATAGACAGTTTTAGTTTAGCGTACATCACTGCGCATGCGCAGAACGCTAAACGACCCATTGCATATAGCGTACACACACTATTTCTCAGATTTAGCATTAGCGTCTGTGTGGTTTGCGGAATTTGCGTGAAACATGGCGGCGGCCCCGGCTGCCAGCTTCAAATTGAATTTGGCGTTGCTTTTGTATATGGACTTCGTTCTTAGCAACTGACTGTGTAAATGGCTTTCGCTTAGTCTCAGGCTGCTACGATGACAGAGTATTATGGATAACCTTGTAGTGTTTTCGAGATCGCTTCTCGTTTCGAGTGAGTCGAAGCCTAACGAAAGAAACATCCGACATGTTAGCACCACCTATAGCTACAGTCGGGAGATAGCCGCAATGAAGGCACATGGCCTCTGAGATCTGAACATCTCACAGGCCAACTAAAACTAAAAAAAAATGTGTGCTGATTAGCATACGCTATATATACTATGGCATACGCTACAGTTGCGTACGCTAAATTAAAGCTGTCTAATGTCGGACCCATAAGTTAGCTTCATCCCAATACAGTGGTGTTACGCATTCAACTATGCACTTAGCATTGTGATGAAGTATACCAACAGTGTGAAAGGGTCACAAACACTGGACATAGCAAGGTTACGCGGTCAAGCATACCATAGCGCTGAAGCATACTGAAAGTGGAAAAAGATAAAATTACATGCAGAGTATCCTGTCGGAGTTATCTAAATGATGCATAAGCATTTGCTACTGATCACCTACTGTTTTGTCATCATATGCTGCTGCGTTTCATATAATTGCGAGAAATGCCACGAAAAAATCATGAAATGGAGAAGCGCAGATGCAACACCAAAATGTTAAACCAAGACCAGCATGAGTATGAAGCAGAGGCCAGTAGTGGCACTGTTCACTCCTTTTATATCATGGTGCGTTTGGATGATGTTGCTGCTTCATGGAAGATGAGCACTGGCCAATGCGTGCTGTTCTACGTGACGTAATTGAACAGTGTCACGTTAGGTAGACGTCATACGTAGATGTGGTCAATGATGCTGCCTCCTCTCGATGCAAACCATTATCAACTGTACATCAGCGGCCGCTGCTTATGGCGCGGCTGCGCAGGCCCGATCTTACAATTCGCTCGCTCATGCCGGCCTTATCTTGAAAGCAATCATCTTACGTGACGGACAGGTTTCCTCGTTGGGTAAGCATAGAATCCTTTACGCATGTGTCTCTTCCTTTGACTTTCCCACTCCAGCTGCTAATGTCACACACGCCACGTCGGGAAGGGGGGGGGGGGAGGGGGGGTGTTCAGAGTGTGTATATACATGACAGGCACAAGTAAGAGAGGAAAGGAGATGGGAGAAGCTTGTTTTCACCCCACTGCATGGAATGTGCACAATGCCCTCTGGAGCTCCCTGGCCGTTGTCACATTAGCCACCTGACAGCTGCAATTATCCGTGACTCCTTTCGGAAGCACTGAAGAAACTGCAGCGCTTACGTGCGAGGCGAGAGGGGACACAGATAGAACTGTAGAGAGAAGAGGGAGGAGAAGAGGCAGTTCCCGTATAAGATGGGGGAAGTGACATGAGAAGGCAAGGAAACTCCACTAACATACAACAGCGGTTGTGGGGTGCTTATGTTCAAGGCACAGTGCAATATGTTGCTGCTATTTCTGAAAAAATAAAGACCATGCAAATATGTCAAGCGGGCAACTCGCACAGGGCGTGCAGAAGCAGAGCCGCATTAATTAAAATGCACCGCAGCGTCCAGGAAACACTACAGAAGTGGTTGACCGTCAAATCAACACTTCTGTGCCTGCCGCATTAGCTCTGCTGCTATGGCATTGCGAGAGGTCATGGATTTGATCCCAATCGTGGGAGCCACATTTCGACGGGGGTGAAATAGAAAACCCATGTGCACTTAGATTTTGGGACACATTGAAGAACATCACGGTGTCAAAATTAATCTGGAGTCTGCCACTATGCCGTGCTTCATAATCTGAGTGTCGTTTTGGCACGTACAGCCCCATAATCCAATTCAAGTTTAATACTTCTGCCATAACGCGATGTGCCATATGAGGAAATGACAACACTCAACCCTCTCAGGGGTTATAAGATATGGCCCACTAAAATGCCTCATGCAAACACCTCTCCCTGTGTGTTCTGCCTATTACGCAGGCAAACAGCAGTGGTGCCCACAAGGTAACGTTTAACATCAATTCGCCAATCTCATGTTAGCCTAAACGTTGAAGAAATTAAGCTTTAGCCGTCAACACTGCTAATTATCATCAATCAGAGCATCCAGCATGGAAAGCTTCACTTACATCAATTCCCACAGGGTGTGGGATCTGCATAATTTTTCTCTTTTTCCTCATTTTTGTGTGCGTAGCATGAACAGGAAGATGTTCCAATGAGCTCAGTTTTGAAAATATACTATTATATGTGCAATCTCCGGTTACGGTAAAAGCACCGAGACCCTTAATAAGTGTACAGGCAGGGATTTAGAGCTATTTCCGGCAGGGTTGTGGTGATTTGGGTCCTTGCTTCGCCCATCTTGCAAGCTCCGTATACGAGACTGCAACACAGCCTTGCACATGTTCCCGACTATACATGCGCACATGTGCCGTCATCTGTCACAGTATGAGCACCGAGACATCTAATAACTCACCTGACACCCATTCAAAGCTGTTTCTGACGTTGCTGCAGTGATGGACCGCAATACATTACGGAAGCTCCAGTGCATAACACAACTGCATTGTGGTGAAGCTCAGTCTAGGGCATTGGCATTGAAACTTGTTTAAGCAATCACATTTCCTCAAGCCACAACCAGCATGCCTATTCGTGCTCTTAAACTGCACAAGGGCCATCCATATGCCGACGTGTCGGAATGTTAAGTCAGGTGTAGTTCCGACCAGAATGCACATAATGTTTGGTATGTCTAGAAAGTGTTCCTAAAGTCACCTCTGCCGCATTACAGTTGAGTTAAGCAAGGAAGCTTATGCAGTGTATTGCATTGAAGCATATTAAAAGCGAAAAATTGCAGTTTAATTGCTGTGGTGATTTAAGCCCCTTGTTTGGGGGGCCATGACCATGCCCCTCTGGAGGGCACAAAGGAGCGAGGAATCATGGTTGGAGAGCATGACACGAACCCTGGCGATGGAGAAACAGCTTTGATGACCTGCTCTACCGAAACTGCACTGCTTGTTCAGCAGGCGTTAATCAAGAAGCTAGAAAAATGAAACCTAGTAGTCCGGATATTTATTGACTACAGCAAGGCTTTTGACAATGCAACACAAGATTCTATTAACAGAGTTGACTGCCAACGGTGTACACGGAATGACACATTTTGTTGTGTTCGTATCTGCTTGATTGCAGGCAATACATTGTCATTGGAAATAGTATTTCCTCCGACAGGGCAATATTGTTAGGTGTCCCACAGGGCAGCATTTTAGGTCCCCTTCGACATTTACGTTAATGACATGATAGACATACGAGGGTTGATCCAGAAATAAGGTTCCCATCAGTTTTAGAAAAAGACAACATTGTTTATTCTCATAGAAATTTACATTATTGGAAAGATGAAACTTACATAATCGGCATCTTTTTCTACGCATTTTTGTATACAGTGCTCCAATTTCTGTATCCCAGTGTCATAGAAGTCTGCCGCCGACCCGTTGAGGAAGCATTTCACCTCTTCCGACTTCTTCATCGCTCCGGAAGCGTTGGCCACTCAAATGTTCCTTTAGCTTGGGGAACAAGTGATAATCACTAGGTGCGAGGTCCGGACTGTACGGTGGGTGGGGCATGACAGTCGACCCAAAGTTTGTCAAAAGTTCCTGGGTTTGACAGGAGATGTCAGGTCAAGCGTTGTCGTGAAGCAGTGTTACACTGGCTGCCAGTCGTCCTCGCCGGCAGTTCTGGATAGCTTGCCTGAGTTTTCATAGTGTTGCACAATAGCTCTCAGAGTTCATTGTTGTCCCACGTTCCATTAAATCGATCAGCAGTACCCCCTTATGATCCCAAAAAACAGTGGCCATGACTTTGCCAGCAGAAGGAGCTTGAACTTCTTTGCGACTGGTGACTCTGGGTGATGCCACTCTTTGGATTTTTATTTCATATTAGGAGTGAAATGAAACACCCACTTTTTGTCTACCATAAAAATGGAGTCCAACAATCCTTCCTTATCTTCTTGACAATTTTGAAGAAACTGGCGAGCACAGTCAAGGCGTTTCTCCTCGTAGTCTGATGTCAATAGCTGCGGTATCCATTGAGCACAACACTTCTGATACCCCAATACTTTAGTCAAAGCTCTTTCCACTGTACCGTAAGAACTTCCAGGAATTTGAGCAATAAGTTCACAGATGTTGATCCTCCTCGATTGAAGCATTTTGCGTTGGGCCATCTTGATAACCACCTTCGAAACTGACGGTCTTCCACTCTGTTCTTCATCGTGGACTTTCTTTCAACCAGCACTAAACTCCCTGAACCACTTTCGGACGTGTTGAACAGACATGCACTTGTCGCCATACACCTCTATCAACTGATGATGAATATCCACGGGTGGAGTCACTTTGGCGTGCAAAAAGCGAATTACGGAACGAATCTCGTACTTGGCGGGATCAACAATGGGAACCTCCATGTCGGACGGCTGCTGAGCCAAGAATGAGCGGTGCAGCGAAGCAAAGCGCAGCTGGGGGGAATGGAGAATGGGGGAACAGCCGCGTGCATGAGTGTTGCCGGACTTCACCTCGCACCTTCCTGTGGGGCTGGAGCTCTTTGGGAACCTTATTGCTCGATGAACCCTCGCAGAAACCGAGGCAACAACCATTCTATATGTGGATGATACCAGCCTGTTTGTCTCTGGTCTGGAGGCTTGCAATGTCATTCCTAAAGCGAACGCGCTCCTTTCCACTTCATTGGGATGGTCCAGCCACAACAGCCTTAAAAATATTATTTCTTTCCAGAACAGTTGAAATTACAAATTTACCCAGCACTATTTGCGTCTCACATTAACTACTGCATGCGTGTGTGGGGCACCACCGTGAACACTAACACAAGCTTTTTCTTCAGAAACGTGCTCGTCGGAATTATTGCTAACATTCCATACCTCCACACAACATCACCACTTTTCAAACTGCCAGATGTGAATGGCCTTCCTTTACTGTATTCATATTTTTTCCTCTAACAAAGTCTCTTCACTTGTAAAATTACTGTCGGGACTACAGCCAGGATAGATGGCTCGTGCCAAAAAGGCTAACAATTTATCTAATGCAATCGCTAACCTGTAATGTTCCTTAACTTCTTAATAAGTATGAAAACCAAGGCATTATTAATGTTCATGTCTTTATCCGGAAACGCGAAATAATTTTTGGTCTAGAATCATTCATTACATGATGCCTGCACGCGGGAACAAATGTATGGATATCTGTCACTGGAAGTTACTAATGTGCTGTTCTTTCTCTCTCTCTCTATATATATATATATACACACACAGACACACACACACACGAACATGACATAACATGAACACAGTGTATATATGTATATATATATTGTACACACAGTGTTCATGTTAGTTTCGGTTGGGACATACAGTTGCACTGTCCACCCCTCTTTACTATTTTATAACTGTGCAATTACCATTGTTAAGCACGAGCTAATATAGTATGTAGTATATCACTATATTGTCACGTGGTAGTGACGTTAAAGAACACAGCAGCAGTACTGTGAAAGACAAAACTAGCTTTTATTGGGCGAACCTGTGCACACAAAACAGGCTACACTTAAAGCACAATGATAGCAGCGAACACAGTCGGCAATCGTCGAAAATCTGATCAGCGGGTCCAGCGCGTCAGCTTTTATACAGTAGTCATCGAATGTTCCAGACTTGTTGGGGCTCGTGTGCCTTCCACAAAGTTCTACACCATTCGCGTCACGCGATGAAATCAGATAACACAAGGTTCGGCGACAACAGACAGCGGATAGAAGCATCGATAACTTTCCAGAAACTTCGGATACATGCAGGCGCGTGCCGCGCTGTGCGATAAGATTTGTTAGGCGGCGAAACGTGGTCGCCCGATAAATGTATGTATACACGTGTCAATATATAATATATAATTATATGCGTGCTTTATTTTCTTCTACACTGACTGCTGTGCTGTCAAGCACTTTCAAGCTGTTTGCAACAGCTTCTCGCTTGAAGGACCCCAACAAATTGTAACGACTTCTTAGAAATAAAGTTCTGATTATTAGTTGTCTCCGTGCTCATACTGTGACAGAAAACTGGAATGCATGTGTATAATGAAGGAATTCGTGCTGTGTCCCCTCACAGTGGCCCCTTTGCATTCGTGGTATACTTCACCGCAGTGTATGATGGCAAAGTTGACTTTAAGGAACCGAAATTTGCAACGCTTCTAGACTCGTAGATTTTTTCATCGGTGCGTCTAGCCATAGCCACTATGGCCTAGTCCCAGGGAGCCCAAACAGAGGAAACGGAGGTAGAAATTAACGATAAAGGTAATCTAAAATGACGCAGGAACTAGGCAGCCACCGTACCTGCGGTTAATAAAACATTCAAATTTTGACACTTCACGTGCCAAAGCCAAGATCTGATGAGGCACACTGTAGCGGTGAACTGCGGATTAATTTTCACCTCGCGGGATTCGTTAACGTGCATTCAACGTACGGTACACGGGCATTGCATTTTTACCTCGTCGAACTCCGTCGAAATGTGGCCTCCACGACCGAGATGTGATCCCACAACCTCACTTTCGCAGCGCAACGCCAAAACCACTAATACAACATGGTGGGTCTACAAGCCATCAGGCTCTGGTAATGCTGGACCTTGCTGTTAAAGAACTCCTTTAATCAACCACAAGACGTCGGCTGTAATCGCAAACCAGACCTATGACAGCACCAATGTTAAACTATTTGTTGTCACCAATATGAGTTAAGCACATTTGTTTTAGAACTACACTGTACTATTTCTGTGTCAGTGATTACAGGGGAGTCCTTGTGTATCGTGTTAGACATAAAAGGATTTAAAGAGATGCCTACAGAGACATTGCGAAAGTACGTAGCTGGTATTAGTAGATTGCCCCAATGATTGGAACATCTTTTTGGAGCACATGGTATAAGCACATGTAATAAATAATGAACAGTGACACAATACATCCAGCGGTCAGATGCAAGTAGTACTGCTAAACATGACAACAGATCACTCTATTCACCACTGTCGGAGTGGCAAAGTTTAAAGTTCGTTTCCAAAAGCATTGCCTGCCTGGGTTACATGTCGTCATAACCTTCCTATGTTATGAATACGTAAAATTTATAGCAGGCCCATCCCAAAAATTTGGGGACGTCCAAAGCCAGTATATGAAAAAAATTCTTCTGTTTGATTCTACTCTAACCTTATAGTCCACCGATTTCAAGTGACTGGCCCAGCCAGTAATGCAGGTGGCATGCAGCTCTTAACAAGTGGGGCGGCTGGAATAGGAATACTTTATTGCAGCACTGGTGGCCTGAATTCAAAGCCTTTTCATTAAGTAACAAAGCTCAAAAAGAACAGTGCCACAGTTATTTTTGTCTTACTGAGACTTGGCTAATACAGCCCACACCCACAGTGGGTGGTGTGTCAGCATGCAGTGGTGGCCTAGCCAGTTAAGGATTTGGACTAGGAAATAAGTAGTCGTGGTGCATTTTGGAGCAGAAAAATTGGTCCTTTTGGAATAGTTGGAGTAGTACAGCAGTAATGTGTAGCCATTTGGTGCAGCTCATTATTACTGCGCACTCAGTAAATGCTGCTCAACAGCAAAGGAAGACACCAAGGCCAACAGCCAGCAGCAGCCAATTAGTACCACATCAGTATGTTGCAAATACTTTCCTTTGAATAGGTAAGAAACCTTCATAAACAATTGAAAAATTCATGCAGAAACTCCTCTGGGACTTAAGTACGCTTAAGCATTGTACCACTTGCTCATCTCCACGCAGCCGAATGTCATTATCAACCCCTTTTCAAGGATACGGCAGCCTGTAATGGAAAATTTCAGAAAGACATCCCAGGGAAAGTAAAAGACGTCCAAACGAATGTTACTGAACTTCTTTCCAAAATGGAAGGAACCTCTGGCGTCACAAGGTAATTCACATGCTTAAGGATATCCAGGACAAACTGGAAAGCATAAAATCAGGACAATTGCAACACGAGTTTGGTGGTAGACGACCTAAGTAACAGATTGCGTCACAACAACCTTATCTTTAAAGCAATTATTGAGCAAGACTCAGAGATGTGGCAGGAAAAGGAAGGGCTTGTAACTGAGTTGGTTTCTAAATATTTAGGCATTGCAGCTGGTGAAATTGAACGTGCCCATAGAATAGGACAGAAAATAGAAGGGCATACTTGGCTGATAATTGTGAAATTCCTAAACTTAAAAAAAAAAAACACATACTGAAAAATGCATTTAAACTAAAAAAGGTTTGAATCATCTCGTGTGGATTGATAAGGATTTTTCAATGAGGATGCAGTCCATTAGGAAGAAACTCCGAGATTTCGGACGTTCCAAACAAAAGCCCGCTGAAAGGTTCAAACTTCTGTTTGAGAAGCTTCTACTAGACAACACGATTTGTCTTTGACCATACCACTAATGAAGTAAGTGCCCTCCCGAAACGTCATGTCCTCGTAAAAACCCAGTGATGTAAAAATGAACGCTGTGATGCATATGTGTCAATTCTAGTGTCAAACTTCCGCAGCGTATTTCGTAAGCAAGATCACCTCTTGTTCTTATCTTGAATCCTGTTAAGTAGATGTTCTAGGCACCGAAACCTGGTTGTCATTCGATATTTTGGATCGTCCTCGTCTCGTCAGCCTTCATTATTTAGAAAACATAAAACTGAATCGAGAGGTGGCGGTGTGTTAATTGCAGTAAAATCTAGTTTGGAAGCTTGCGTTATTGAAACTAATTCCTGCCTCAAAATTTTAAGGGTTGCGCTCTGTCTGCCCACACATTCTACCTCTGTCATTGGAGTCTGCTATCGTCCACTTGATTCATCCCACTACTTTCCGGATCATCTAAACATGTGTAAGTTTTGTCCAGAACAAGTACCCGACATCACCAATATTTCTTGTCGGCGATTTCAACTATCCCAATATTGAATGGCATTGATGCCGACCCCTGTATGGCACAAGAAAAACGTCAATGCCTATGTTTTCCTGACATGCTCTCAACTTTCAAATTGCATCAAATTGTTTCTGTTCCCACTCATGGTGATTCACTCTGACCTCAGTACTAGCCACAGAACCAAATAATGTAACTGAAAATGTATTGGATGGTATCAGTGGCCACAATATCTTGCATTGTGAATTCATAGGTGCCCTGAAAAAACGTGAAAATAGAAAGAAAGTAATATTTGATTACACCCGCGTGTATGTCAGCAGGCTTGTTAGTGACCTTTCCATCTTTTCTGTCGACTTTTTTCAGTCATTCCCTCATTGCAACATAAACACAAACTGGGTACTTCATGATGGGCTGATCACACTTAAAAGCAAAGCATATTCCAAAATTCAAAATAACAGCCTGCACAGAAAGCACTTGGTTTGTGACGCATGCGAAACCTTTATATTGCAGAGCTAATCTATGAGCATCTGTGGAAGATTGGAGGCCCTATCGTGAGCACGCACACTTATGCAGGACCGTAACAACAACAGCCAAAGATAAATTTTTCAACCATGACATTTCAGACATGCTTAGCAATGACACAAAAATTTAGGAAACCCAAATTATCGAACTTGACGGTACCGTTATCTAAGGATGGTAACATTCTTTCTCCGGCACGTGTTGCTATTGAATTCAAGTTTTTTTCATCTGTTTTCACAGATGAGACTGGTGTACCTAGAAGCTTTCAGGCCCCTATTTTGCATTCAAGCATGCACAACATTAATATCGCTTCTGAAGTAGTACAGTCCTGTATCGATTGTCTTCCAACTAACTCTGCTCCTGGTTGTGATGGCATCTGCCCTAAACTTCTGAAGATATCCAAACCTGCAATATGTCGCATTTTAGCCAAGCTTTTTCAGCAATGTATTGACACGGGATGCGTCCCAAATGATTGGAAAGCAGCTTGCATAATTCTCGTATTTAAATCTGGTGATTCGTCTAACCCATCAAATTACAGACCAATTTCTTTACCAGCATGTGCTGCAAACTCATCATTTCATCTGCTCTAATGAAGTTTCTTACAGAACAAAACTTTTTCTTTATCAATCGGCATGGACTTTTACACGATTGATTATCTTTTTTATCGAATCAATGTAATATCTGTAGACTTTGCGAAGGCTTTTGGCAAGGTTCCTCAATTGTGGCTTATTCATAAACTGACAGATCTTAACATACATGTGAGAATAACTAGGTGGACTACCAACTTTTTAACTAACCGGTAGCAATCAGTTTTCATCAATGACCATTTGTCTCCATTAAATCATGTCAAATCTGGAGTACCGCAAGGTTCCATGCTCAGGCCTATTTTGTTTTTAGATTATATTAACGATATTAGTAATGGTAAGCGTTTATGATCATAGACTATTTGCTGATGATTGCGTGATCTAGTAACCCTGAGGATACCTGGTACCTTCTATCTTACCTAGACAATCTCTAAGTGGGGCAGTAAGCAAGCGGAAATCAACATTAATATTACAAAAGCTATCAGATTCAGGACTACAGCTAAACCCGTGTTATGTAATTACAAAATTATAAAACATGCCCATAGCCTTGGTATTCACAATATCTGGGTGTTCATTTGTCATTCAATCTGTCATGGAACATTTGCGTAGATGTGATTTTCACTAGAATGTTTTAGTTTAGTGTCTTTACAGTTCTCCCCGCTCCAAGTTGCCCCGCTTAGCCACATGGTGGAGTGGTGGGTGATTGTACGTTTTAGTTGTATGTCTAGCCTAGCGGAGCAGAGGGATGGATGGATAGGTGCTACGAGTGTCCCCTTTGGAAAGAGGTGTGGGTTGCGCCATGAAGCTCTTGTATTGCCTAATGTTCGACGTATGTTAACAAAGAAAAAAAAACCCACGATGACTTCCCATAACCAAACTTTCTGAACTTTGTCTTTGCAAGCCTCTGTTGTTTGTCGTTTCCCTACTTTTTGTCCACCAATCTTCCATTCGCTGCTTACCAATCTTTACTGCATACATTTTTACTTTCCCCCTGCTCTTGCTGAACCCAAGGGCTTCAAGCAGGCCAATGGTGTGTGTGTGTGTGAAAACTTTTATTGTAATGAGGTCCAGAGGCTTGACTTCTCAAGCCAAGGCGGGCCGCTCCCACGTTGGCACTGTCAGGCCAAGCCTTTCAGCGACATCATGGGCCCCCTGGACTGCCCTTAGTTGGTCCTGAAACAATGCGCTTTGTATCCTTCTCTCCCACTGTGTCCATTCTTCAACGAGGTTGGGGAGAGTCGCAGGACACCCCGCCAGCATATGTCTGATTCCAATGATGCCATTACAATCATTGCAGTCCATCTTAATCTCCCTCTCTGGATATATTTTATTAATGGTGTATAGGCCAGTGGTGCCTAAATCTACTGTTGGGGAGATATTTCACATTCTAGTAAAGCATGCTCTATTGTTTCCCTAGCTTTACCGCAGCAAGCACATGCTTCTTCCTTCTTATATCTTGCTGTATAAGTGCGTCTTCTAAGGCATCCTGAGCTCGTTTCAGAAAGTAATAAACTTCCCTTTGAGTTATAATAGATTGTTTCTTTCCCGATATCGTTATTTCCTCTTCAGTAGTTACTCGTAGCAGGTTTATTTTCCATTGCCGCCACCCACGAGATTATCTCGGCTTCTCTGGCTTTCCGCTTGATGTTCCTTTCGTATTTGCAGTGCCTTCTGGCCGAATTCAGGGTAATGAAACAAAATAAAAGCACCTATAAGTAAAACTTTTATAAGTAAAACGAATACATATAGCTTATTTGTCCATAAAGCATCTAAACATGAACTTGTAATGTGTTACCGGTCCATTTTATCCAGTGGAAAATAAAGCCCCATCTTGGGGAATGCCACGTGATAGCCAGCGAGCTTGCATTTTGCATACAATCTGATCCTTTCTGATGCTAACATGCTGCACAGCGTGCATCACATACTCCCGCGCTGCGAGGTTTTCAAATGGGTCAGCATGCGCACCTTCTAGCAGACATAAGTCTTCGTCTGTGCAAATCTATCTTGTAAAGAGCAAGGCAGGCAAGGTGCCTCGATGCACAAGCCAGAGTGGGTGTGTGCATCGACCACCTTGCTAGGAAAAAATGGCAGCAACCTTCTGTTCAGGCAGCTTGTAAGCGGACCGTGTTTCTGACTCCGCCAGCCCGCTTGCAGCTAAGCGGAGGGCGCATGTGCATTCGCACATCCGCTCCGCTCAGCTGCTTAGCAGAGTGTAAAAACGGCAAACTCTACTAAAGCAATCACATCTCTTGGCTTCATAAGGCACTATTTGCACTCGGCTAACTCCAAGACAAAATTTCTCGCTTACTTAATTGACTCTGACTCTAGTTTGTGTCTTAATTACTTAATTGACGCTGACTCTAGTTTGTGTCGAGGCCTACCTCGAGCACAAACTCGAGTCTTTTGCAAAATAAGGTTGCTCGCTTCATCACAAGAAACTACTTGCATACATCTAGAGTTACGGAAATCAAATATTAAATTAATTTAGCTCCTCTCAATATACGCAGGCTTCTGACACTATTGTCCTTCTTTCATTTACTCCAACCGGTTATCCCACGTTACTCTAAATATCAGACTAGCTTGTGACGTGTGTCTTGACGGCTTGATCACCAACTTAAAATCGCACCCATCTTCGCCCACACTAATCTGTTTTTCCACTCACCTCTCCTCCTCGCTATCTGACACGACTCATTTGTACATAATTTGAAGTTGTTCCTAGAAATCTGAACTACCTCTTACCTTGCTGTTCTGTTCCAGTTGCATTTCTTGATGTTCTTATTTAATATGCAATTTTGCTTTCCTGTTTAGTAATCTATACTTAAATTTTTTTCCATTGTTTTGTAATGTGAAACAGCTCATTGTGATAAGTATTTTAGGAACCTTGACCCTTGTCATTTCTATGTTTTTTTCACACATTGTATATACCCTGTAATAAGTCATTTTTTTGCACTAATTCATGTTGTTCCAATTCATATTTCTTGTTTAGTTGTGTACTTTTGGTATTTGTTGCTCCTTTCATTGTAATCCCTGTAAGAGTTGGTGTCTGCCATGAAAAGGGTACCTGGCCCATACCATTGTTCGACTCATTCATGCTAAGGATGTTGTTGAAGGGAGGAACTTGTTCTCATTAAGAATGAGGAGTAGGGGATTTATTTACAATATCTACATGAAGGGTGGAGAACATTACATCTGATCAGTCTAGCATGACTGAGATGCACACTGAACAGCCAAAAATGTCTGCTTAAACACTCTCCGTCCTTACTAGATCCCTAGGCCAGGAAAAGCTGCCATCCAACCTTCATCCAACCAAAGCGTCCAAAGTCGTCGAAGTACCCGCCTTTGAGGGCGAAGGTTCACACACTCTCTTGCACTTTTGTTTTACTGAACACACCAAAATAAGTGGGGCCTCATAGACAGGTGTTGTCACGCTTGACTCAAGCTGGCACGTCTTGGTTCCTGAGCTGACTCTGCAGTTAGCTGCTGAATCTGTCATGACTGTGACTTTTACCAGAGTACATGGGGGAACGCCATAGAACAAACATTTCCAGGAGTTTTCTTGCTCCAATTGGTCCCTGAAGGTGACAGCGAACCAGCTAACAATCCTGTCCGCCAAACGTGTCTAGCCTTA
Organism: Dermacentor albipictus; assembly: GCF_038994185.2. NCBI lineage: Eukaryota > Metazoa > Arthropoda > Arachnida > Ixodida > Ixodidae > Dermacentor > Dermacentor albipictus. The sequence goes on from NC_091823.1 coordinate 95,653,943, forward strand.
GTGGCTCCGAAGGGGGCATGTTGTTGGCTTCACGAAGCGATTCATTGCAGCGAAGCCAGAAGGTCACTATCCCCGCTAGCCAATCGTAACATCCCCCACCCCTATGCCTCCTGGGCTCTTTAGAGTACTTGAACAAAAAAAAGTGTTATGGAAGTTAATATGACCGGTATAAACAGCAGCGTCGCAGCAACACGGACTGCTGCAGACGGCAGCGCCAGGTGTGCTGATGACGTTCTGATCATTATAAGCTGATACTGCTCTTTAGTGCCTTATCCATCTACGTCAAACCATTATGCGTTGCGTGAACCATATCTTGAACACCGTGTTCTCGTCGCTTTGCCTTGAAGAGCGGGCCCATATCTTGAAAGCGATCTGCGAAAGGGGCAGGGTGCGGTGTGTGCTGAGAGATTGCGAGCGATCTCGTGGTAGCGACAGGCAGAACAAAGGTAAAGCCACTCGCTGCTGCATGCTCTATCTATATTGTGTGCACTTTTCACTTTGTTTAGTGCTTGAAGGCTGTTCACCTCCGCCTTGGGTTGGCCCAGTATTGCACTGGATCGGCCCACATTTTTATCTTGCGTGATGGACGTTTGGTAAGCATAGAGATGCTTACACATTTAAGAAAATTTTAACACCCAGAACCAGCCAATTGGTACCATGCCAGTATGTTGCAAGTACTTTTATTTGAGTAGGTAGAAAGCCTTTGTAAATAGTTAAATAAAACTTTTGTGGGCTAATGAAAGCAGCTGAGTGAAAATTGCCATACAGTTCTGAACCACATGCAAGAATACATGTATGCAATGCAAACTGTGTGCCTTCCAGTGGTCAATGGGTCTTAGCGCATGCCATTGTGCTTGCTATGAATGCTGCTTTTGTCACCGTACCCTGTTAGCATTGCATATAGTAATTCCTTCGATTGGTGTTGACAGCCAGGACGAAACTTTTACTGAGAGAGGCATGCCTGATAATCAGATCGTGGTATTGGCATGTAAAAACGCAGATTTGTTTTGTGTTCTTGTTTAGAGACAAACCAAGTGCCCTTGAAATGCTGCATGCAATGCATTGACTTCGGGCAATCCATTGCATTACTGCAAATATTACTCAATATTTGAAAAGTCTAGTAGATGATCCATCTCAAACTGAATTACTTGCACGTTCACTATTTGTTTCCTATATTTAAGTCTCCTTCTCATACCTCTGCTGAAAACGCTGCGTTGCCCTGAAAGCGTGAAAATACCACACCTTTGCGCAGTTCACGTAGCCAGGTTTCAGGCAAGTTGAATAGTAGCTAAATGGTGTAAATGGTGTAGTAGAACCACCATTAAGCATGTGTTGGAAGTCCAGTGCTTAAGTTAGAATAAACCACCCGGTTATCTTTTTCCACAGCTACAGTAAACAAAAGCCGAAGCGGCCTTCAAGTGTTAAGTGTGGAAAAAGATGTTTTGCGGCAATGGCTGTGACCGAAGACAACACAGGTATGTATGTGGTTTTCCAATTCAAGCACAGAGGCCACGACTTTGAACTGGGTCGTGTTTTTCTGTCCAAGTCGGAAAGAAACCGCTTTTGCTCTGCTTTATAATACATAAAGAGTGGTTGTTGAGTTTTCAACACCCCAAATACAAGGCAATACTCATGCCAGACCATGCAGTGAACTTGGAGCACATGTTAGTGCGCTTGAAATTCATGATTTCGACATCATTCGAGGCCACTTTTACTGACTGCAGGGCATTATAGTTAATGACATCATAAACATGTTTATCATTTTGCTAGATTGTATCAATGCCTGAAGAGTTCAGAGAGAGAGAGAAAAAAGGGAACTGTTCTCCTATTTCACAGTGCTAACAACTACCTTGGCACAGCCAGTGGCCTATATTTGACCTATATGGCTATTCTTATTGCAGGCAACGACTTTAGTTATACTTGTTTGCATCATTTCATGTACCAAGCAGGAAGGTGTAGTGCCTCCTGGTGCACTGTAGGCCACGCAGCAGACTGTGGCTTTTTCTCTTTCTGCTTTATTTTTCAGGCTTGCAGTTAACTGGATTGGTATGACTTATGATCCTAGAGGGATTCAATGTCTCAAAATAGCAGTAAGCTGGAATAATTTCCACTTGGGATTACTTAAGGTGCATTGTACATAATTATGTCTGCCATTTTGCCGCAACTGATGTGCAAGTATTACAGACATCGATGAAACTGCGACCTCTCACCACTACTGTAGGTCATCCACAGCAGATGTGCTTTCCATGTGAAACTTTCATCAGCTCAAGTTGTATTTTACTCTACTATATGTAGGGCTCACAAACCATGTGCCGTACTTTCTGGACTATAATTTGAACTGTTGTACAAGTCACCCCCTTTCCCCCTCTTTTCACAACCTTCAAAGAAAAATTATGTGTATATAACTCATTGTATAAGATGCATCTATCTTAACTTTGGTCAGCATCGTGAAATGCGATTGTGCATGTTTATACACTTATCCTAATATGTCGTACTTACCTATTTCAGGGCACTAAACTTCAGTAAAAAAAAATTTCATGAGCCGCACATTCTAGCAGGTAAAATAAACTGCAAGTACATTGCTGGAGAAAAAGAGTGTCTCATGTTGGTCTTGCATATATAAGTTACACTGTTGTATAATACGCTTGGACGAAAATGAAAAGAATAGTGGCACCTATGGTTTGGAAAATATGGTACCTAAATATTTTGAATGCTCATGAATCAGCTATGTGAATGAAACATGATTGGAACGATCACGATAATTAGGCTTATACCCGTCACACGGCAAACCTAATGTCATTTCCAACAAATGACATTTCTTGCGATTAATGTCATTAGAGAGTTTTAGAATAGGGGCCCCAAACGTTTTGGGGCCCCAAAAAAATAGCGTCGAAGCCACTGCGCATGCGCTAGACGCAAACTGCCTTTGGGTTTTGCGTTGGGAACGCTATTTCACCGATTTAGCGGGAGCCCAAATAGCGGCCCCAAAAGTTTTGCGTCGGCAAACATGGCGGCACCCATCGAAGCGACGGCTCTAACCTAGCACCAAACTGGGTTCGATTCGTGGTAACGCGTGAAGTTCGCAAGCTAGGAGAAGTGACTGCGGTTATCGCTTTCTCTCAACTAGCGTGTGTTATGAAGATTGACTCATTAGACGCCGCGGATATTGAATTCGATTGTGGATTTTATGGCTCGTAGGCCTAACACGGCTAAGCTTGGCTGGTGAAGGCTAGTAAAGTTGGTTTGCTCAAAACTAAACGCAACTAATTGTTTGCTACTTACAGAATAGCCTCTAAATTGTAATTAAATGCGAATACACGCAAGTCAAAATTATTATTCCTGTCATAAAATGGTATAGTTTATTTAATTATTTCTAATAGCTTTTCTTTGACGCCGTAGTGGCGCTGTCAACGCAAGACGCTACCCGCAAACGTAAAACCCTATTCTAAAACTCTTCACTCCTACGTGCCCCAACGCTAACACCCGCAAAGCTCTTTGGGGCCCCAAACTATAGGGGCCCCTATTCTAAAACTCCCTATTATTGCAGCACGCTGCCACAAGGCGAAAACTGTCATTTGAAAATGATGACAATGACGATAGTAAAAAAAAAGACACGCCTCAAACTCACTTTTGTCCAATAATTATTTTCCAATATGCTAAATTCCACTAGAATACGTGATCGTTGCTTTCAAACCGTAGCGTTCGATCACGAACTTGTCGACATTGCCAACGAAGTCGAGTCGAGCTAAGGCAAGCAACAGGGCGAAGAGAATGATACGTGCGTCCGCTACATCTGCTAAAGTGGTAAGAGAAGGGCAGTTGCATGTCATCGCCGTTCTGATGTGCATGCGAGCTTCTAATATCCTCATTCTTGGCGCATGCCACAGGTAAACACGCGCACGCTTTTATGCCAAGTCAATTGAAGTGGCCGCGGCCGATGCTCCGGTGAGAACCAACACAACTGCTGCAGCGAAAGCTAAAGACGGCTGTCTTTTCACTGGACTGAGAGTAGTTTTCTGTATTTACGCACGTGATGGACTTTAATGTCGTTAAAGCAATAATTAGGTAATAAAATGGGTAGAATAACAGTGATTTTTTGTTAAAACAAAAAAGAAGCATGTACTGTTTGCAAAACACTGGTAAACTTGTGGTGTCGAGGATACACATTCAGTTCCAAACTAATGCAAATGAGTTTGGCGAACTCATTTGTTTGTAAATGTCATATACGAAAATGTCCTTACGTTTTACCGTGTGACACTAAAGAAATGGCATTATCAGCAAATGTCATTCGTTGTAAATGACATTAGATTTGCCGTGTGACAGGGGTATTCAGGGTGCCTACCAACTGGGAAAACTGGGAATTCTCAGGGATTTTGAGTAGTCTGGAAAAAGTCAGGGAAAACTCAGGGAATTTGGGCCTCTATCAGGGAAAATTAGCGGCAATTTTATTGAAAGGGTCGAAAGTCGCGGTAATGCTGGCTCGAATAGCAGACAGGAATCGTAATGACTCGTCGTTGGCAGGAGGAGTTGCCAGTGTACAGTCAACGAGCGACTTTCCAGATTCCTGATAATTTGGACGGCTTCGCGGCGCCACCTCGTACCCTATAGTGTCAACGTATCAGAACGTGTGAAATTTCCGACGCAAGAACTCCTTGCCGTCCGATTTTCCGGACGTTTTGCCGCGACCGCAGGTTCGAAACGGCATTAATCAAAGGCACCACCGCTGCCGTTTTCATTACTTCGCCGCCTCGAACCGGCACGCGCACGCAGATCCGCTGGCACCCGTTGCCACCACTGCGGCAACGCTAGGCCTAGCTGCTTCGACGTTCGCTACGAAGCTTCTTGCCATTGGGTGCCGAACTTTTTATTGAAAAAATTCGCTGCTGTCAGCAATGGCACGGACTCCACCTTTGTGGTCCTTGCGATTGGCTTAGAAACTTGGAAAACACGGTGCGTTGCATAATGCCGGTTCGTGAAAGTCAGCTTCGCCACTGTACAGAAATGTTACTCGGTAAAGCTTACGGAAAAGTATTGCAGTGAAGCATAACAAGCGTGGGAAGGGGCGCCACGGAATACAGTATGTATATCTTAATTATGCACGCGGGCACCCGGCATTTCCTGTCACAGTACGAGCACAGGTATGCCTAATATGTGTACCGACAGGCCTTCAGAGCGTTTTCGAACGTGCCTGTGGCGGTTTGAGCCCCTAAGGGCAGTAAATGACACGCATTTATTTTTTTCCAACTGGCCGATTTTTCGGACGTTTTCGTGGCCCCTAGGGAGCTCGAAAAATCGGTCGTGGACTGTGCAACTGATCAAGATGCTTCAAATGGTTCTTGGGGCGAACGAGTGGCGGAAGGCGGACAAGAACAGAAGTGACCTACGCATTGAGGAATAAATGAGAAAGGAAGCTTGTTGCCGCCGTTTTGAAAGAGCTTGAGCTCAAAAATTAAAGTTTTGGCTGATGCCGAGATGCAGGTGTCCCTCATCCAAACCAAAATACACTCTTTGAAGCAGTGCAACACAACACTCTGGCGTCGTGCGTGGGCTGAGAGTATGTCAGGACTATTGAGGTTGACTTACGAGCTGTTGAGAGAGAATCTCAATTGTGACAGAGTTCAGGCCTCATGCCACTGAGGTTGCTATCAGTTGATAGAAATAGCTCATATTAGAAAATATTTGCCTTTGTATGCATCTCCTTTTTATTCGTATTTGATAATGTCCGACCTTATTTGCAATTGTTTTCGAAGACACTTTATTTGCTGTGCATTTTACTAACCCCTGCCGTCTATTCTCTCTTTGAATAACATAAACACTGCTCCTTAGTATTCAAATTGGATTAAGTTGCTTTTTTTTTTCATGTGCTTACTAGAGAGTGACAGCATCAGGCGATATGGTTTCAGCCCGTGTTGATATAAAACATAGTTCTGCATCACTCAGGGAAATTTGCAGTGGCACTCAGGGAAAACCTGGAAAACTTGGGGAATTTCGAAATGTCAACTTGGTAGACACCCTGGGTATTAGACGTGAACTCGTAAAACAGCTTCAAGTGTCCAGTCAGTACTCGACTGAAATAATACCTTTAACTCAAAAACCCACATGACTGCATAGCCTTCAAAGCATACATTCACAGGTGTGTCTGCTCCGTAAATATGGATGAATGACTGATAAATCAACTATATAAATAATTGCTGAAAGCTTTGACAGTTTTTATATTGACATTAATCAAATTATGTCCATCAATGCAGTCAGTAACAGTGATGTTTATATTTAAGTTAATCTGGAAATGCTGCACGTTTTCGATTGCCGACTCTGTTTTGCTCTTCTATGGTGGCATGCCACTATGGAAGTGGCAATAACTTCTGCTATGGAATGTAATTGGAAAATGAAGTCCTAACTGAAGGATAGAAATTGTAAATAATGGCAATATTTAGTAAAGGAAATAAAAGTGGAAGACATTTTTGCCCTGGGTAGGATATGAACCACAATCTTCACATGTCCAGTCCAGTGCAATGCTTTCACAATGCTTCAGTAATGTCTTTTGTGCGAACAAGGTTACCAACAGTGAAGGATGAAATTGGCAGCCCAGCTGTAAACTTGGTACACACAATAAATTTCTTCACTTACGTACCTGATAACACTGGTGCAGATAATCCCTATGATGGTTTATCAATGACACCAAACATTGAAACACTTAAATATGTAATCTTGCCTCTTCAAATGTAATGTAACCGTGTAGTGTAATTCAGAAATGTAATTTTGCCTCTTCAGCAGCTGAAGGCTGCATAGCACCATGTCCTTGCAAAGAGCTGGCCTAAAAAGAACAAAAATTGTGACAGCTTGAACTATTTAACACCCACCATTGCAAAAGGTTTTTGTAAGTCAATGTAACTCATTATTCAATTAAAGGAATTCTAAATAATGATATTAAAAAATGTTCATCAGTGCCCATTTGACTTCCTTGCGTGCTCGGTAATAGTTATTTATGCTTCAACTAATATACACTTTTTCTCTACTCTCTCAAGACAAGCTGCGAGAAGGCGTGTCCATTGATGCAGTACTGGATAATGTGCGGTCCAACGTGGATGAGACATTGCACCGCATCAACCTGTTAAGCAAGCAGGGTCTCCGCAACATAATGAGGGATGCCAGAGTCTCAAAGACCGAGCGGCTGCATGATAATGACTATGTGAGCGTGCAACTCTGGGTTGAGAGGATGCATAGTGAAAAGGAGAACCTATTGCTCTTCTTTAAAGGGAAGCTGAAGAGTCTGTCGAATTCAATAAGACGCTCATATACGGATGCGGGAACCTTATAAACCATGTAGGCCAAATTTGGGTTTTTTTTTTTCAAATAGGAGCGACGTAATCGTCGGTTGAAATTGCGCTGTAGCTCCGCCCCCCGTCGAATGCCGCGCGCTGCTGCTGACGCTGACGATGCGAGCGGAGACCGGAAACCGCGGTGTTGTGACGTCAACTTTAGTGTTTTGCTCCTTCGCAGCCTGCGCGACCGTGCCTGACCGTGCTTGTTTCTGCGTGCGTGCCGTCGTAATCTGCTTCGATCGACCCTGCATTTCTTTGTTGGTGCGTCTGTGTGTATGTAGAGTGGTGGTCAACGTGCGCAGCATCAACTGATGTGGTGGGCCGATCATGCCGTCTTTCTGTGCAGCCTACGGTTGCACGAACACCAGCGGCCGCGACGATGTTGTCTTCCATTGGTTCCCACAAGACAAGAAGCTTTTAAAGAAGTGGGAGGCTGCTGTAAAGCGAAAGAATTTCAAGCCCTCAAGAACAACACTGCTGTGCTCCAACCACTTCCGTGACGACGATTATCACCAGAATTTCCACTAGCAGGCTTTCTAAACGCAGCGCGAAAAGATCGGAGCAACGAAAACAAAGACGGCACGAGTGCGGACTGACTGATGATAACTGGTGTTGGAAGGCCTTATGAATACACGAACTCGCCCAAACCTGGATTTTGATTTACTGCGAGCTCCTTCATGTTAGTACGCTGAACGGAAGGTGCATGTTTATTTCCCGCCCTCGACGCAGGTTTCGTCGCAAAGCGCCGCGAATTTTCTATTTGCACGTGTGTTGTAAAACAGCCTGCACGCAGCTACCATAACGCAGTGCAAATGTAGAGTTTGCATGTGCTGGAAAGCCGGCGCACGCCAGGACGCTACGCTCCCCCCGTCTCTCGCGCACAGCGAGAAACCGACCGTCTCACGTAGCCGACGGAATTCGCCGCCTTTACGACTTCGGTTACGAGTAGTGTGCGGATGGCGCACAGATGAAGGTCACTACACGTACTGCATGAACCGGGAAGCTTTTCACGCGTTTGAACCGTATTTGTAGGTTGCCGACAGCTTTCGACAGCGCACAAATGCCGACGATCGCATCCCCGCTTACGTTCCACGAGGAGGCATGCAGGAACACAACACTGCAGTTGTTTGACTGGAAACGAGCTCACTAGATCGGCGAGATCACTAGATCGCTTTGCAAAAAACATACTCACCAAAGAGCATTTCCAACACGAGGAGATCCCAAGACTTTGCTTTCGTTCTCGTCGAAAGCACTGCTCGCACCAGCATCGTTTGCTTTTTCGAGAGGCCGGCTCTTTGCAATCGGCTCGTACATGTAGGGAGCAACGCCGAACTCTTCAGAAAAATGCAGTCTCTCTAAATTTTCTATTACCTCTGAAATTTCTATTGCGGCACCAAACTACCTGGCACCGCGCTTCATGTGGAGCGGCAGCGGCCGGTCGCTAAAGTTGACGTCACGGGTAGCCCGACCAATCACTGGCGGAAACGAGACGCGCGAGCTGGGCGTGTCCGCTGCTGCACTTTTCGTCGAAATAAAATATATTTGCGCTTTCTTTCGCTCAATTTCGATATGATATTCGAATTCGGAGGGTTGGAAACCATTATGTACACATGTTCACTCATTTTTTCCGGAAAACCTTTCAGCTTCCCTTTAAACACCAAAAAGTGACATTCTTTTAGAGAAAAAATGAGGACCTTTTGGATGACATATTTTATGCTAGTCATCATGACCACACCACAACAGGAGCTTTTCAAGAGGCTTGGAACTGATCGTGTATGTGTCGATGGAACACATGGAACAGCAGGTGAGCAGTACTATATAAATGCACTAATAATAAAAGCAAAAAAGAGGGAATGCTGTCTGAGAATAATTGCAATAGATATGATGAGTAGTATTCCTTCACACATGATTTTTCTCTTAATTTTTCTCACATTTTTTTAATTGATGCAGTTCTCGATTATCAGTAACAGAGAAAGAATGAATTCATCGCTCTGTACACTGGTGATATCATTCCATTGCTACTGTCCACATCGCTACATGCCCTGCATATCCTGTCTGTATTGGCACCACGCAGTTATGATAGGTCACATAATATAGCTCTTATCACATTTGTCTTGTGGGGATGCGCGACTGTCGCACGTCCCCTGATATGTTGTTTTTCCTGTATAGCTTCCGTCTCCTGCATTGCGGCTTCGCCGCGGGCCCCAGGCCATGCAAACGGCAGGGTTACTTGGGGGCGCAAGGGAGAACACGCTTCCTCTTTGGTTCGGGACGGCAAGCAGCGCGGACGTGCCAGGCGTGCGCCGATCCATGCTTCTGCAAGACCGTCTCGTGAGGCCTTATATGAAAGAGCCACCGTTCGCGTGACCGTACACGCGAACAACCAGGCGTTGGGATCCAGCAAGGGGCGAACATATTCGCTCGCTATCCGGTCACGGTGAGTCGGACTTCCGCGATTTGTCGCGCGCCCATTGGCATGTTTTGTGGATAGCAACTTGGCTAGCAGGCATTGATCAATGAAAGGTGCAATAAATGCCTTTGTGATTGTTTGCACTACTGTATTGTCGTTCCTTTGACCCAAGAGTACGGGATGAGAATCCCACAGTCTAGGGTGCAGAAACAGTGCATTGCACTGTGTATTAGTGCCTTCTGTCAGAGGTACAGCTGTCTCGAGGCTGTTTGGCATACTGAACTGTTTGCCAATTAGGCGAATCACTGATTACTGCTACAGTCAAAGGTGCTTTTTCTTGGCGGCAAGGGGTGGTTCCCTGAGGACTGCAAAAACAAAACATTTAGAAAATCAGGCAGTCCAAAAAAAAATTAATGCATGCCTTTTACTGCCATTTAAAGGGAGGTGCTAGTCGAAAACATAAGAACCTAGAACTATGAAACCCCAGCTGTTTACATACTCTCTTAGGGTAATTTCAAATACTATATAAACAAGTTTTATGGCAAGTTGCATAGGTTTCGTTCTGTACAACGACAATGTGTAAAACGTCGGCATTCTTGCCCCCACTTTTTTATCTCTAAACTTCCATAATTGCAGACCAGTGATGACGCATAATCCTCCAAATCAACTGCAGAATACTGAAATATGTTACCGAAATTAATACCAAAATCGTTATTCACTGTTATGTTTTAAGAAGTGTTAAATTAGAACCTGTGAAACCATTTCAAAATGTTTAGACAACCAGTAAGTGTTTCTTAAGATTTTATCTTACGTACATAAGTGATGTTGAAGATCAACCCCTCAGTGGTGGTGGTCAAGACAGTTTAGGATTTCAAGCACAAAGTTGTCATTCTGGAGCAGTTTAGGAGCAGAATTTATTTTTCTACTTCGTGTTCCAAAAGTTTTTTTGGAACACTTGGAGTAGTACAGAAGTAATCTAGCCATTTGGTGGAGCTTGTTATTACTGTGCAGTCAGTAAGTGCTGCTCAAGAGTGAAGCAAGACACTCTTGAGACACTCTTAATCAGTGTACTGGCAGACCTTCAGAGCTTTTTTGGACGTGCCTGTGGCGATTTGGGCCCTTAAGGGCAGTAAAAGACATGCATTCATTTTTTTGGACATTGTAGCGGCCCTTAGGGACTCTGAAAAATCGGACTGTACAACTGACCAAAAGGATGCTTCAAATGGTCCATGGGGCGAACACACAGCGGAACGAGGACAAGAATAGGAAGGACCATTGCATTGACGAATGACTGGGAAAGGAACTGTGCCGCCGCCTCTTTGAAGGAGCTTGAGCTCAAAAAGCGAAGTGTTGGCTTACACTAAGATGCAGGTTACCCACATCCACACCAAAATAAACCCCTTAAAGCAGTGAAATGCAACACTGAAGCATTATGCGCAGTCTGAGAGTATCTCAGGACAGTTGAGGTTGACTTTCCAGTTGCTTGGAGAATCTGATATGTGACAAAGTTCGGGCATAATACCAATGAGCTTGCTATCAGTTGATACAAATAGCTCTATTTGCTTTTGTATGCATCTCTTTTTATTCGCATTTTAAAATGTTTGACTATTTGCCGTGAGCTAGACCACTTTTTTTTTACAGTGAAGCTGTCTATTGCTAAGATCTGGCAGATCGCATCCGCGCATAGACCAACAATTTTTCATACGATGGGCCGATCCCGAAGAAAGTGCAATACCATGCCAACCCGAGGCAGAAGTAAAGCAAGCATTAAGCACTCCCCATATGTGGGCTAATCCCGAAGGTCATGAAATGCCAGTCCAACCTGCAGCGGAGATGAAGCAGGCTTTAAGCACTCCCCACACATGGGCCAATCCCATAGGTAGTGCAATACCAGGCTGACCCGCGGCAGAAGTGCAGTTCACCATTAAGGGGCCCACATACGCAGCTCCGCTGGTCAGCCTTCACAGATTAAAGGGCACCGAGTTTCTTTGGAAGATATTTTAGTAGCTGTGCATTTTACAAACCCCTTGTTTCAGTTTTCTATTTTGAATAAAATAAACACTACTCCTTACTGTTCAAACTGCATTGTTTTTATTTTTTTAACATGCTTACCAGAGAGTGACAGCATCAGGTGACATGGTGTCAGCCCATCTTGACGTGAAACTTGGTGAAAACCTGAAAAAAATCGGGGAATTTGAAAATGTCAACTTGGATACATTGTTCTTCTAAGCATGCAGTATGGCACATAAGCCTGGAGGTTAACTAAGAATCTCGAGAACACGTTAAGGACCGTACAAAGAGCAATGCAATGATAAATGCGGTGTGAATCAGAGAGCAAATAGGGATGGTCGATATTCTAGTAGACATTAAGAGGAAAAAATGAAGCTGGGCAGGCCATGTAATGAATAGGGTAGATAACCAGAGGACCATTAGAGTTGCAGAATGGGCGCCAAGGGAAGGGAAGTTTCGCCAAGGATGACAGAAAACTAGGTGAGATGATGAAATTTGAAAGCACAAGTTCGCATCAGCTAGTGCAAGACAATGATAATTGCAGGGAGGCTCCTTCGTTCTGCATTGAACTTTAAGGTAGGATGATGATGATGGTGAATGCGTGCAACTCTTTAAAAAGAAATTTGGGCCGGAAATAGCTTGCACAGTTCACCAAGACACGAAACCAAATTCGTATGCTTTGCCACTAACACGGATGTATTCCAGCGAAGCTAACTTATGAAAAGCGGCCACCATTGTGTAATCATCTATTTAATTGTTGGAACAGCTTGCGAAACATAGCATGATGTGTTGGAAGGAGCCCCGTAACTTTTTTTTTTATAGCCGGCTATAATATGCACATGCTGAATTTTTTATAATTAATGCTATGTGATGTGCAAAGTAAGCAGCAATTTTATCCAGTATTAAAACGTACCTTAGTGTAACAGTACAATGAGAGACGTAATCAACAATTTGTATGTATGCACATCTGAGTGCGCATGCATGCGTGCTGTAATCCTTGAAACTGGTGCACTGGTCTTAGTGCAGCTTGGTAGCTCATAGTTTGTGAGGGGATTCGTAATGGCAGTGCTCCACCACGCCACAATGCAGCAGTCAACGCTGATGGTGTATCCACACGCCGGACGGCTCCGTGCAAATCTGTGCCGCGGACGCTTAATCCGCCGCCCGTCTTGCTGCGAAGCCCATCCAGACGACGGACGGACTGAGCATACGACCGCGCCGGAAAAATAAACATGGCGACACCACCCGAAGCGACTGCCGTCCGCCTCGAACCTGTCAAGTCGTCGTCGTCCACTGTGTGACCCGTAATTTTCAAACTGAGGCTTGTATTTGGTTTATATTTGTGCCCAGAAGCTTCGACAGCAATCTATTCGTGATGAGCGGGCACCGTTTCCGAAAGAGATACTCAGATTCTCTGCGTGTAGGCTTAGAGTGGCTGTATGGCTGAACATGGCCTCGACGATGTTGTGGTGGCCCGGGCGGATCTCAGTGGACGTAAGTTATTATGATTGCTTGTTTCTACTCACTCTAGATGGCGCCATCGGTGTAACAAAGACTTTGTCATACGTGTTTTTCACTCTGAATGAAAATGGCAATCGAAAGGAAACAACGGTTGGCCGCAATGGCTGTCGTTTTGTCCGAATTGGATGATGACGAGTGCTTGTTTCATCGAAAGAGGTCTTGTTACGCTCTCGTGTCCGCGTAATCGGTGAGAGCCATGTCCCACAACGCGGCGAACTGCTCCACGAGATGTAAGAACAAAGTTACCTCATCCACTCAGGTTCATTTCAGTCGCTCTTGTGCGAATCGCACGCTCGCGAACAGACACGAATGGTGTCAGCAGCGATGAAGCTGTTTCAGAAAGATCCCAAAGCCGCGCTTGTTGCCAGACTGTAGAGCATGCTAGGCTAAATCCGCAGCATTCGACTCCCAAAATCCGGATGCGAAAAATAGCACGGCATTTGTTGTCCGTGGGGGTCGCGGATGACGCGCGGACGGCACAAATTCGTGACGCGTAGTCACGTGATGCGCCGTCCGTCGTGTAGATCCACCATGAAGAGAGGAAATGCTAATCTTACCGACGCTGCACATTTATTTATTTATTTATTTATTTAGAAAACACCTTACAGGCCCTGTCGGGTATTGAGTAAGGGGGGCAATGTAACAAAGAACTGTTAAGTACAATGGAAACAACTCAAAAATAAACCTAAGACAACTGTACAGTGGCTGAACTAAAAACAAAACAAAGCACAGCATGATCAAGCATAGCAGATATATAAAAGGAAGGAGATTATGTAAAAAGCATGCACAGGCGTTCACGAAATATTTTACGATCAGTTATCGTGACGATATCATCGGGAAGACCATTCCAGTGGGATATGCCACGAGGTACAGCAGATAAATTGAAAGCAGTGGTTTTACCGAAAATGCGCTAGAAGCTAAAATGATTATGTAATCTTGAGGACGTACGGACGGGGGTTTCGAGGGGTAATATGCATGGCTTATCGGAATGAACATATTTGTGAAATAGACAGAGCAAAGCAATCTTCCGGCGGATGTCTAGGGGCTGTAAAGAAATATTGAGCTTGATCTGCGTTATACTTGACTTTCGATCAAAATTCCGAGTTATATGTCGGGCAGCTCTGTTCTGGATGCGTTCCAGCATGGTTATTGAATATTCTTGGTGTGGTGACCATACAGCTGATGCAAATTCTAATTGCGGGCGTACAAATGTCAGGTATGCTAATTTACGCACGTCAGCAGATGAATTTTGCAAGTTGCGCCTCAGAAAGCCAAGGGTTTTAGATGCAGTTGCGCAAATTGTAGTGATATGCGGAGACCAAGAAAGGTTACTAGTGAGGTTTACACAAGGTATTTGTAAGTAGTGGTACGTGACAGGTTCGTGTTATTTATGGTGTATGTGAATATGGAGCTAGTGCGCTTGCGTGAGAACGATATATTATTACATTTGTAAGGGTTAAGAGACATTTTCCATATATTACACCAGTCGGTAATAATGTGAAGGTCATGCTGCAAGGCAGTATGATCGTTAATAGAATTAATTTGTCGGTAAACAACGCAATCGTCGGCGAACAGTCGTATGCCGGAGGAAATGTTTGAAGGTAGGTCGTTAATAAATATTAGGAAAAGCAGAGGCCCTAACACACTCCCCTGTGGTACACCAGACGTGACCTCAGTGACAGGAGAAGGAGAAAAAGTTTCTAAGCCAAGAAAGGGTTAGTGAGTCGATACCTAGATGAGATATTTTAGAAATGAGCCAGCAATGGGCAACGCGATCAAATGCTTTTGAAAAGTCCAGGAAAATGGCGTCTATTTGTTGACTGTTGTTCATACTGCTATGTAGATCGGTGGTAAATTCTAGTAACTGTGTTTCACAAGATAGACCTTTCCTGAAGCCATGCTGTTTCTGAAAGAAAAAGTTATTTTTTTCTAGGTGCGTGTAAATGTGCGAGGCGATTATGTGTTCAAATAGTTTGCATGACACAGATGTTAGCGATATTGGGCGATAGTTTTCAGGCCTATGTCTATCTCCAGTTTTAAAAATGGGGAAACCTTCGCAATCTTCCACTCAACGGGCAAGACACCAGACGACAAGGACTGCTTAAAGATATGATATAGGATGACACTTGAAGTAGATACTGTGTTTTTTAATAGCTTAGTGTTAATATTGTCAATACCACAAGCAGATGTGGTTTTAAGTCCGTTAATGAGGCTAACAATGCCTTCAGTTGAGATATTTATGGGTGCCATAAATGGGTAATCGTAATCCGGAACCACTGGAATATCGGAATGGTCTTCCCTTGTAAAAACAAAAGAAAAATATGCATTAAATAGTGATGAACATTCCCCGTCTGAAAGAGGTGGTTGTTTGTCGTCTAGCAGAGAAATATCAGAAGTGTGACCGGGTATTAACGGTTGCCAAAATTTTTGCGGATTAGTCTTCAGGAGAGAAGGTAAGTCGTGAGCGAAGTACTTGTCTTTAGAAGTGCGTAAGGCTAAAGTGTACTCACTAAGGAAATTTTTGTACTTGCTCCATGAGGACTCTCCCGATTTATAGCATTGCGGTACAGACGTTTTTTTTTTTTTATTACGTAGTGTTCGAAGTTTTTTATTGAACCATGGTTTAGATTTGTCGTTCGCTGCCGAAACGTACGGAATATATTTGTCTTTGTAAAGTATCCAGTTTTCGTTAACGGAACGTTGGGAAAAAGACGGAAAGAATGAGTCACTGTTGATGAAAATGTAGTTAGCTTTGTTGTAATCCCGAATTTTTTTATGTTGAAACCCAGTGAATAACATGGGAATTCGGAGCGTCAGCTGAAGCAGCTTATGGTCACTGAAACCGTCAGAAATTAACACGGGACACACGGTTTCAGGTGCGGTAGTTAGTGCCAAATCTAAGAGGTTATTGTCACGGGTGGGTTGATTGATTACCTGAGAAAGATTTAAGTCCAAGGTTAATTCAATGAAATCGGTTGCGTGCTTGCACGACGATGACAAGCATGGCCAATTGATTTGGGGAAAATTGAAATCGCCAAGCAGATAAACATAACTACCGTATTTACTCGCATAATGATCGCACTTTTTTTGTCAGAAAAATTGAAGCAAATTCAGGGGTGCGATCATTACGCGGGTTAAATTTCCCGGGAAAAAAAATATTTTTTTTTTCGTCCGCGTTTGCTGCGGGATGCGAGATTGCGGGTGCGGGACACCAAAACAAAAATGGCGGCTAGCGGAGCGAGCCGAACGCGATTTTTTTTTTTTCTTCTCGTGAGTACATTACGTGCATTGAAACAGTTTCTTCCGTATTAGTGATGAATAATATCGTTAATATCGGCAAGTTTGCGGCAATAACGTAGCCATGTCCACTTTGAGGGGACAGAAATAGGTGGGCGCGCTTAGCTGCCAGTGACAGAAACACATGACGGGCATGCTGCGGAAACTGCGGCATCTGTCTTCACTACTTTCCGCTAATGGTGGGCGAATATCTTAGCTGTGTTACAAGCGTCGGCGTATGAATAGGGTACACTTTTAACGTATCAGAGTAAACGTGGCTACTATCATTGCCGCGCGCGATTTGTTGCGTGCTCACGAGTGCAAAAGCAGATGAAAAGAATCGAAATGCGCCTTTATTGTTTTTGTTGACATCAGCCATTATAAAGCCAACCCATAATAAAGGCAAGTTTGGTTGTACCTCATTTTGTCATGGAAGTGCGGAAAGTGATGAAAGTAATGAAATGAGGCATCTACTTAAGAATGTTTAGTGCGTGCAGGCCGCTTGGCTTGTCTTGAAGAGTCGTTCGCGTAGCATTCGACAGGTGGTAAGCGCGATCATTATTCGCTAGACTTAGCACACGACATATCGCTGCGGCAAGTTCGGGGTGCGATCATTACGCGGGAAATAAAAAAAATCGAATTTTGACGACAAATTTTAGGGGTGCGATCATTACGCGAGTGCGATCATTATGCGAGTAAATACGGTAGTTGAACATTTCTGCATGGCAGTGACAATGCTTTCGCGTAGTTTATCAACAAATGGAAGGGACACTTCAGGTGGGCGGTAACAGACACCAACTAATATGTTTCCACAAATGGTTTGACAGGTAGCCCAGATAATCTCAAGTGATGATGAGGTGTCAACTTCATAAGAAGAAATCCTTTTATATATTGCAAGTAAGACACCACCGCCCTTTTTATCATTGTGGTCATGCCGATAAATGCTGAATATGTCACTTTCTATAAAAATTTCACTATCTGAAACATCGTGGTGTAGCCATGTTTCTGTTAGAGCTAGAACGTCGGGTTTGCTATCTTCTATAAAGGAACAAAATATATCGCGCTTATTTAGTATGCTGCGTATGTTAGTGTACGATATTGTGAGCAAACGAGATGATTCAGTAGAAGAGGGAAGTTTAGGGACCTGCGCCCCCGTAGATTTCTTTAGCTATCTGTTACATAATACGACGGTGTCTCTATCAACATCGTACATGTATTCCTTGTTGTTAATGCGCATCTTGTCAAGTGAAAGTTTGCAGGGTTTGTCCTGTGCTCTTGCATATTCTAACAGCTTTTTTCTTGCTAAGCGAGTGCTTGGCGCGAAATCCTCGCGGACAGATCAGCGGGAGCCTTTTAGCTTCCTTGCAGAAGCCAAAATATTCTGTTTGTCTTTAAATGTGACCAGCTTAGCGATTATTGGCCTGCATTTGTCATGAGCGAATCGACCAATTCTGTGCACTCGTTCAAACTGGTCGCTTGATAAAGTAAGCCCCAGCCTTTCAGCGCAGAGTTTGACGACGTTTTGCTCTGAAGTCGTCCAATCTTCACCGGACTCATCGCTGATGCCAAAAAACAGTAAATTTGATCTACGTAGTCTGTTTTCGGCGTCCTCGCACCTTGAAGCTATGGTTTTTAATTGGTGTGAAAATGACTGGATGCCGTCAGGTATGTCTGTCCCAAAGGTTTCACGTAGGCTAAGGGTGGACTTGAGAGTGGCGACTCTGTCCTTAAGGCATTTCACCTCAACGTCTGTGGCGTCCTGCTTCTCTTTTATCCCCTTAAGCTCCACCAAAATTGCAGTTTGGCCTGCTGCTATACTGCGTACAATGTCTAAAACAGAATCTTCAGGTCCAGGATTAAGTTCGACATCCCCAGACAGCATCAACCGCAACAAGTCGCACAAAGCAGCAGAGTGCGCGTTTGACACTGTCATAGAGCTCAATCGGGCACGACACCGCTATTAGACAGCGATTATTGCACTTATAGCCACTGGTATTGTCCAGGTAACTAACCTGTAACAACAGAAGCGGGGAGCGTCCCATTGTCGTAGCGGCGTCGTGCCCAGCAGAGAGCAGTTGTGGCGGGCTTTTATATTGCGCGCCGGATCCGATGTTCATGCTGGTGCATTGCCCGCGTTGCCAGGTGATGATTCCGTCATCCGCCAAAGCTGGTGCCGCATGCCACGTAGGCGCTCCCTCGTTCTGCGGTAGATCGACGATACCATTGTTGACAGGGCTCGGCCAAGGGGACCACGCATGCGCGTCCAAGGTACGTGACACACCCATGGAGCCAAGTTCCAGAATGACGGGAGGCCGGCAGGTCAGCCCGAGCAGGAGGAACTGTTACAACAGAAGCGGTGAGCGTCCCATTGTCGTAGCGGCGTCGGCTCAACATGCTCAACAGGCCAATGAGAGTGCTGACACGCGAGCTTGAAGCTCGCCAGATCCATCTAACAATTTGTGCGTCGTACATGACAGCATAATCAACATTTAATCATCGATTTATTTCAACTACCATGTACGTCGACGTTGCTTCTTTAGTGCCGATATTTTGTTGACCCCCCCCCCCCCTTCTTCAAGGATACTTCTGACAGTGAAAAATAACACTGAATGTCCACATCAACAGGAACGGGCATAAGATGCAACCATTTGCGACCTTTTTAACAGAAGCTTGTATTGCCTCACTGGTGTCGGTGTTACCGTGCGAAAAAACCCAAGCTGCGCAAAAATAGAAATTGCTTATCAGGCTGCGGATTCGAACCACCGACCTCCGGATCGCGAGACCACCACGCTAACAGATTCAGCCACTGTCAGTTCATCAAACGCTGCCTTTAAGATGGGTAAGTAGAAGCAGCACAAGGCATGAGCCAATCACGGGCATCCCCTTCTTCCGGAGGAGGGAAAGGGTGTGTTCGCGTGTTTGCTCGCCCGACACCCGCAGTTTCCCACACCAGTTCAGGCCCAGCAGTCAGATGGGGAGGCCGCGTTTGGTCTGTTCTGCCAAAGAGCAGGCTGCATTGAAGGAATGGCAGTGGGAGCAGGCCACGTGTTGTGCGTTTGGCCAAAGAACAGGCAGTGTTTGATTGATGCCACCGGGAACTCATTCTAGATGGGGTCGACGTTGACGTGCCGCCCTCGCCGTGAGGCGTTACAAAGAGCCTCAGATCCCAAGCTTCGCTTGCACCCCGCTTCACAGCAGTGGAAGGGCAGTAACTTTTTTGGCCTCCATCCTTGTGTCATAGTCCAAGCATGCTCTTGCTAAATAGAATCATTCTTGGCAACTAAAGGTTAGTGTTTAAGTGCAATTAAAGCTCCTCATTGGAACAGTCTCCAGGACTTCAGAATTTCACAATAAGTAGAATACCATTTTGTTGGTAAGTACCACGGCAGAGATAGTGACCTATAGGTAGATACTGAAAGAGCCAGTATTCAGTAAAAACTTATAAATGTAAAAAAAATTTGGCCTAGTCTAATTTAGAGTAATTGGCAAAGATACCTGTTTTTGCAGTCTTATACTAGTGAAGGTTTAGCACTACAGGACTGTGCCAGTTCCATTCCAACTACATCTGCCCAATTGATGCCATTATAGATTAACATTACTGAATATATTCTGCAATCACATTATTTATTCATAAATTACACTTGCGCAGGTAACATGCATGTACTGTCAAGAAGAGTAGATATGAGAGATTATACAGCTCGCAACGCACTGCAAAAATGAAAGGTCACAAAGCAAATATGTTCTCGTTAAAGAAGCATAACATTATCTGCAATGTTGTTAGAACTTCAAAAATAAGTTTTTTGTTCAAAGGCACAACTAGTAAACAACTATAGTAAGAATTTCATTTAAAGTTGGAGAAATAGTACAACTTTTGGCATTCTGGGGAGTTAAAAAGAGTGGAATTAAGAAATCTCAACTTTGTCAAGTAGGAATGAAATGGAGGGCCCGCCCCATTTTGCAACTTTACTGTGGACCAGTGTATGCCAACATGGGAAGTAAGAAAAGAAATTTGGGTATTTCATGGTGCGTGTAGATCCATAGACTTTTGTTCCCAACGGTATCTTTTGATGACATGCCCAGGCTTTTTTTTTTCTAGTCACTTGTTGCACTTTAATGCGATAAAATCTACTTGAACCTCTTGTTGTCACAAGATCTGCAGGCGAGCTCGTTCCCTCAATCGGTTGCCACCACCCAGTCTCTACTCAACCATATCTTGTGAACAATATACACATCTTTTTTTTTTGCCTCCTAGCATTTTGGGTGATATCCTGAGTGATGAAAACAAGCACTCCATAAAATTAGCAACATCTATCATTACAACAGATTCATAACAATAGTGCAGCCACTACATTGTTTTAGCTTTCCATACTAAATAAACTCACTGGGTCTGCGTTAGTGTGGGCAGGGGTAAGCTTGTACACGTAAGTTTTTGGTAACATTCATAACAAAGCAAACAAGCTTTCAGGACTATAAACCTTTGAGTCACATCAGCTACGTGGGAGCAAAATATACATTCAAAAAACAGGAAAAATAGGCACACTGTTATGTGCCACTAATCCTTTCCTAAAAAGCTGCAAGAATTTAGGCGGTTTTGATAGAACTATAGCATGGCACAAAACTGATGGTGCTGTGCATTTGGTCACTGCAAGCAGCTGTACATTGTTAACCTCTCTGGCCAATCATGTCTGCTGCAGAAGCATCCCTAGTATGTCTCCCAATTTCAAGATACTTGATTTAGTGCAGTATCACTCTTTGTTGACCTTTTTATCGGACTGACGCAGAAGTGGGAGCACTGTACACTGTTCACATTTTCTTTGTGCGCAAAAGATAAGTATGCTTTGCATTCACCACTAAGAGAATGTATTTAATGCTGTTCTTAAGTTTACAGCCTTACAGCACATGACACAGGTATTCATGACAAATCTGTGCATGTCATACAGACAGCTGAAACTTCAAATGAAACACCACTTTCCTCCCTCTTGAGAAAGCGCCACACCCAGCCAGAGTCAAGGCAACACAAACAAACAGTGCAATGCAAAACACAGTCTTAAAAGTGTCGCTCGCCATGATGCATTACTTCGGTAAATCGCCCAATTCAGGATGCGCAATGCCACGGTGGAAAATGTGCCACGCAACAAAACTGGATAAGAAAAAAAAAGCGGGTGGTGCTAGTCACGTGAACCCGATGTGGTTCTTCGGCTCAAGTATGTGACAAGGTGAGGAAAGAACGTCGCTCGCAGAGGCTACTCAAGGCAGAGGGAGAGTGTCTCTCTGTTGGCAGTCACGCTCACCTCATGGTGGTGTGGTAAGAGGGCATTCAATTTCTGCTGTCTCCTCTAATAACAAACCAGTTTAAAAGATTATTTCGATAAAGAAATGCCAGAAGTCTGAAGTCGTTACTCCAAACATTCATCGTGGATATGAAGTCTAATGCATGCGGAACTGTCGAAAGTGGTTCACTCATATTCTTCTCATCTACTTTCAAGAAATTTCACACTAAATTGATGTAGACCTCTGCATTGTCACAAACAGCAGGAAGCAACCTTGAAGTATGTTTTGAATTCCTCATTAATGCATGAAAAATCCAGGATGCAGCAGCCAAGTAACAGTCTACTACACATAACTCCATCTTCACCTCTGCGTTCAGGCAATGAAATGCAGTTTTTACCATAGCGAGCATGAGATGTTTACTTGGAGATGCAGCTCTTAGCCTGTCTACGTATGACTGTGATATTTAAAAAAGGTGCCAGTTATTTAAAACTATGTTATTAAAAAAACATCTTTCATGTTTGAAACATGCCTGGAGGCAATAATAACCAGCTTGAAAAGTAATTATGTCCCATGGCTGTATTCGGGTCTCAAGAAGCTTTAAATTGCAGTGTAAACTAATAGCGTCCTCGATCACCCGCACCGGGGCGCCTTGGTGCGCACTTTCATCCTCGATCACCGGAAGCACACCCCTGTTGGAGCGGTTTTCCATTGCCCCGTCTCACACCGAGAAAAATCGGCGGTGCGCCGGGGTGCAATCCCCCAGCAAGCACTGCGGGACGCGCGCGCACACTGCCGACTGCAGAACCGTGGATGCTCTGGCCCGATAGCTGCGGTTGCAACGGAGTTAGCCAGTGGAGATGTCGGCAATGAGAAAGGAAGCGCTGCTAATTGCCGCAATCGATGAGCTTTTTTTTCAAGTTCTTCTGACAGCGAAGACGGCATGCTTATCAACCTCGTCCAAAAACAATGTGGTGAAGAGCGGCCGAAAGTGGACAGGTTCGTTGAAAGGGTCGTCAGGAACGGGTAGTCAGGATTAATTATAAGATCCATTGGTGTTTGCTTGCAACCAGGTATGTCAGAGCACGCAGTTTGACAAGGTTCGAGCGCTTGCCACAGATGCTCAGCACCTGCAAACAACAAAATGTGCGCGCGTGCGTGTTCGCGCACGTCTTGCGCGCCAGGGGCAAAAATAGCGCTGCATGCAAGCACCCTGCAATGGGTGCAGTTTTGTCCTCGATGTTGACCCTTTGCAGTGCGCCACCACAGCGGTGCAAGGCGCATCATTCTGGTTTCGGGGCAACCCCGGGGCAAGGTGATTGAGGACGCTATAAAACTTGCTAGGGGGCCTGATGTATAAGGCCCTCAAAAAAATAGGCCAAACAGGGGGCTAAATGTTTCTTCAATAGGATAGAAAGTTTTGCACTGGAAAGTTAACACCAAATATAAATGAAAAATATATTACTTCAGACTTACCACCAGACATTCACTATTCGAGTCTTGTTCTCCAAGGTGCATTGCCATTCCAACTTGTCCAGCTAGCGAGAAATGCAGTTCGTATTGCCTTCGCCAATGTGTTGCACATGCACATGTGATGAACTCTACAAACTGAGAGCAGCATTGAAGATAAACTGAGCAGCTGAAAGCGCACGCACTGTTGCTTCTACGCACAATATGGAAACTAAACAGCAGAGGTAAATTTCGTTAAAAGAACTGCGTAACACTTCATTCCCGTTCACATTGAAACATAAGTCGACTCTGAATATAAGACAACCCCCTACTTACAAGACATCGCATTACAGTCCCCCTTTATAATGGAAAACTACATGTTCTATAAAAAATTGGGCACTGAAAGCACCATGCCCCGCTCTGCTTCAATTGTTTCGCTTAAATCTTTTGTGTACCCAGCAGAAATTCTAGATTCTAAGCTTTTGTTTTTAAATGTAACAAACCTCGTCAAATTTGGTGCAGTGGTTGCCGAGAAAAACGAATACTCCGTTTACATGTATGTATTTAGATTGGAACACCCGAGCTAAAACTTCCTCTTAAACGCGCCCGCCACGCGGAGGCATTGCCGAGCCCAAACCGAAGGAGCAGTACGGGATCCACATTTTTCTCTGCTGGAGGCACCGCCAAATTATACTGAACAAAGAAACGTTGCGTACCCTTAGTACACGTACAAATTTTCCTCTTTATAGCGACAATGTAGGGGACTGCGGCTTGCACTGGCAGTCGGCTTTACCTATGCGCCGCCAGTCTGGTTCCTCAGACGTGTAACGATTGCGACAGTGTACGCGGCGCAAAAAGCACCTGGGACTCCTGCAAGACCAGACAAAACCTTGCCTATGTGCATTATCTAACTCCTTCTCATTACCGTTAAACAAAACTCGAGAACGCAGTCAAGAATTTCGTATTGAGCTGAGAGTACGCTGCACAAGGTCTACTGAAAGACGGAACTTTTAACGACAGCTTCTAGGCTAACTTCAAGATGCATCGATAAGTAACTGTTCAATAACTGTAGAATAAATACGTCCACTTGCCTGTCTGTTCACGCCAATACCGCAAGCACTTTTCAGAAGCACGAGACGGGCGCTGAACAGCGTCGAGACATTTCATTCGGCGAAATTAACCGCTTGCATTTCCAATGCAGCGAAAAATCAAGTGAACGATTAGAGTGTATTAACGACTTCGACGATGCAATCGGCCATTTTTGGGAAGCTTTAGGCATGGATCGGCTTGGCTATTAGCCCCGAGAACGAACACGAGCGGCGCTGCGAGCGCCGCTCGCGTGACGTCAGGGCACGGACTCGCGCCTGTCGTCTGCTACAGTTCGGGCGTTGTCCGGGCGCTTTCTGCGGTGTTTTCGTTTGTTCACCCTCGTTCTCTCTGCTTGTATACTTATGGTGGTCGTCTCAAATATATTTTTCACGACGTCTTTCTTTGCGAACATTTTATTCAAAGAGCTAAGTTCTTAGACAACAATGCAGCTCTCGAAGGCAACGCTACAGTGCCAGCCGAAGCGACGCAGACCAGCCCATTGCGGGTTTTTTCATACGCGGATAGACAATCACAAAAGCATAGCCTATAGGAATCCAGTTATGATACCATACCTGCCGCGGTGCAACAAGTATGTCACAAAGCTGGCTATATATGACTTCTACAGCAGTCACGTTGATTTTATTCCGCTAAAACAGGTTTGCTCACGACGAGTAGTTCATAGTATAATATCGAATTTTTTGCATTTCCTCACAGAAACGCTCGGCAGTAGCACGGGGACTTAACTAATACTGGAGCTTAGATTCTACACGCCTCACTTGCTTCTTTAACTGCTTGTCAACATTAGGCGGTTCTTCACATGTTTATTTTTTTTTTTAAGCGGTGGAAACTTGAAGTAAAGTTAATGAAGGCTTACAGCTATTTACAGAGTACAAATAGGAATGTACCAATATATATTCCCTTTTTCCGTGCTACACGTTCAACTCGCCTCTTTAGAGCGCGTTTGCTAATGATTAATAATGTATGTTATGTTCCTCTTTTTTTGTCTATGTTACCTAGTGTATATCATTTATTTATTTCAATGCCACAGTGTGTTTTGCATTGTTATTGTGGAAATATTTTTACTGTTCTTTCATATATTGTATAACTGCAATGTTTTATGGCCACTATATAAATGCAATTTATATGGCGCTTGATGTGTTACCCCATGCAGCCATATTGTACCTAAGGGGGTGAGGTTACCTCAAGCCACGTCTGTGCGGCTTTTTTCCCTCATCCACCTCCATCTACCACTCCTCTGTACATGTGTGTGTGTAAATGGAAATTAATAAATCAAATCAAATCAAACTCACTTGAGAAATTTACTGGTGCTTGTTGCTTGAGGAATATACATGACGAATCTGTTTGGCGAACTGACACAGGCTGCTCGGCCCAATTTTTTTTAGTGAAGCATGCCTGCTGGACCGCATAGCTGCAGCCAGAAAGACGTCGAAGCGTCAATGACTAGTAGTATGGGACATATTCAAGATATCGAAATTCCCCCCGGTGGAGGGTCAGAAATCAAGTGAAAGTATATGCAAGGCTTGTGGTGCTTTCTTTATGAATGTTTGCGATTGGATTGGAGCAAACCTAATTTAGCCTTAATTTATGTACCGACGAAGCGAATTGTTATCTGTTTGTATAATTAAATAACGCTGGATCGAGACATTGTGAGACAGAAGGTGCTTGAATTTTCCTTTTGTAGGCAATCTAAGCTGCGGTGTAGTAGCTCGAGAATACTTTAGCCATTCCAGTTGGCGCTGTAAAAAAATGCTTTATGGTTTTAATTCGAAGTTGTAGTGAACTGATGGGTTTCGCGAACATAGCGTGCCTCGCCATACGGACAGTCGATTGCTACCGTTACGTGATCAGGGGTGTGCCATATTGTCGATAAAGGCTACTGAGGGCCACTATGAAACATTTCATCACTTTCAATTGAGTGGCTCTCGATCTTAACAACGAAACTTATCTCTCAGGTGATTGCTACTATGGTGTTTGTGAATTAACTATGTAAATACTCTACATGACGCGCCGTCGTGTTAGCAGCCATGAGCAATTCGTTTTTTGGAGGCCTGTTTCAGAGGGGGATGAAAGTAGCAGCAAACTTTTTCATAAGAAATGCGCGCCTAACTATTTTTTTACGCAACAATGAATGGCCATATTTGAATAGAACAACACACCAGAGTAATAGGAATCGTGATGACAGCTTCGCTTGGCAGTGTCTTTCTAACATCGGATAACATGTTGACGCCAATTACCAAATTTTTCTTATCTCATAGCTAAATACTAAATGATTGTTAAGTGTTTAGCGAAGCATCATACACAACTTCGCGCGTTGAATTTGCAGATATTCTTTTTTTAGTCAAAATTTACCGATACACACGGCGCATATATGCATTGCAAAACCTAGTAGACCCCTTTAACGCTACTTAGCTTGCGATATCCAAGCCGCAAAGTTTCTCGACTCACACGCCTTTGAAGAGGAAACTGTGGTTAAGGTATGGCAGCTGAAAGAAGCCGACGTATTCTTCAATACGTACGGCTCGAGCCACCCATATCTCAAGCATACACGAAGGGAACGAGCGCGCGCGGCAGCCGAGCGAGCCGGAGCGAGCGGCGTCTTGGCCGTGACGTCACTCGCGAGAGGGCGCCACTCCTAATTCTCGCCGCTAATAGATGCGCACAATCTTTGGAAGCAACTTTCTTCTTCTTTTTTTTTGTTGCCAGACAAAAATCGCTGTGTTAAACTTTTTTTTTTTTTACAGAGAAGATATGTTTATATTAAGGGTATGGTGGCTAGCATACACTCTTACGCATAATTACACCCTCTTGCCACACAACGATAATCGTCATCTGCTTGTCCGCATTTCCTTTCTTTAACGCGGCGAGTCCGGTACTTTCCAGTAACGAACGGCATGCGCATTATCATTCCCGACAGGAAAGTAACAGGCAATGCTATCATGCTGATAACGCGTGTGCCGTTCGTTACTGTAAACGCCGCCAGAAGTGAGGAACAATTCCCTGTGTCTTGAATGACGCTTGTACAGTTATCAGTCAAACCGCCTAATGTTGCCACTTCTCTGCTGTGCTTATGTGGGCTTTTTTCTAACCTTTCACAGTGGGTGCAGCATGTCCAGAACCACAGCGTCCTGCGGTCTATCCTGTTGCACGGGACTGGTGGCCACGCATCGTTACACAACTTCCCAAATAACAATAAGAGTCAGTTTGGCACTTAGTAGAGCAGTATACGAGGGATAAAAAAAAAATGTGATTGTTCCGCAAATATGTTCCGCAAATATATATTTCTCTATCATTCTTCTAGAGGTAATTCAAAAAACGAAACTATAGTCGGATGCAACTTAAGTATGCAGCGAAGCCCCGCCCACGGCCTCATAACCGCCAGCCACTGTTCCTCTGCGAGGCTGCAAATAATTCATACTTCAAACTTTTCCTGTTAGGCAAATAAGGCGGTGACCACAAAAATAAAATTATTAGCGCAAAATTTTATACATTTTCCCTCCCTTATTAAAGTATAATGGCGAAAGTCGAATTCTTTTCAAACTGAAAATTATAAAATGCTTGCTTTGCTGCAACTATTTGTTTTCAAGTTTCAGTGCAGTTGGCAGTGAAGTTTCATGAGTAAAACGGGTTCAGCAGTGAAATGAACTGTACCGCAGACTTTTGAAGAGTGAAATGCTCAGACTCCATACACTTTGTCCATGCCTGTTGCACACCTCACTGCTTCCGCCGATGAAAAGGCTCTTCAAGAACAGCAGACTCTCCGGATCTATCAAGTAGGATGCATTGTTGAAAAGGCCACATGACGATGATTTTGTTTGCTTTTGTGATTGGCTGGCTAAGCAACACAACCCCACGCGGTTCACGTGCCATGCTTGCTATGTATTCTACTATAGAAATCTTTAATTTACATTTTCACTTGTTTACTTGTTCTTGGTAGAGTTCTTCCTGCAGTTCTTTCCAGCGTGAGTCCATTTGATGTGGTTCCTTGTTTGCCATGTAAAGGAGAGGTGCATCTCACAGGCCTTATGTGTCTTTATGGTGAATGGTGGGCATTATTCATATTTGTATAATAAAGGTACCCTTCCCCTAATTTGCATAGGAAGGAGACCTAAGGTTGCCCCCCCCTCGAAAAAAATTACAGCGTACGCGCCTGCCCTGTTGCCATTGATGAAACGACACAGAGGAATGCATAGAGCAAACTTTAGAGTCGGAAGGCTCGCATCGATGTCACTGGTTGTCCTTTCCCATTGTGCACCATTAAAAGCACTCATTGGAGTTAAAACAATGTTTGACTAGTTGCTAACATATTTCATAGTTTCCTTCCAGCGCAGACCCTCACTCCAGAATGCTGCAGGTCACACTGAACATTAATTTCCAAGTTTCAGTGCACTTCCTGAACCGCCCCCACTGCCAGATCCATCGACAGTAATTTTGGGTAGTTATTCCCATAAAACTTCTGGGTTCCTTGCCTTGGCACTCAACCTCAGTACACTGTAGCTACTAGTATAGGTGAGAAAATTATGCCGTATAAACAGAATGAAAGGCAATTTCCTAAACATGCAAAAGCATGCAAGTTCCTTCAACGCGCAAAAAGCATGGATAGCAGGCATATTTCTAATTTAGTGTGTTCACTGTGTGAAAGCTTACATTTACATATATGGAAGCATAGAACGAATGTTTCAAAGCATTAATTACATCCTTGAGCTTAATAATTAACATTAAAAATTCCGTATAATTTGGGCAATTTAATCTTACACATAAAACCAATTCATTCAGTTTTGCAGACACTAAGTGGGATCACAAGTTTCACTATGTCTTTTGGAAGAACGACACAGGAACATGTTTTCTGCTGCAAAATGTTTTCCTGTAAAACATCTAATTGGGAAGAAAAGCATTCTAAAACAATACAAGGTTTTCAACTTACTTATCCCAAATGAAATATGCAGTAATCTTTGCCAGTCTGTCTTTTATAGTTCTTTTAACAAAGAAATTATTGCCATGTGATGCTTTGTGCACTACACACAAAATTCAGTGAATGACAATGCCATTCATGCTTAAAATAAAAAAGAACACTGCTTCCCCAAGTGTTGCTAGCGGCTACTTCCTAATATAGGTTATAGGCACTCAAAGTTCAAAATTTTCAAGTGGAAATGAGAGTGAAGAAAGGCAAATAAGGAGGTTAAAGTGAAAACACTGTATTAGGCACACCTGCAACTAATAGACGATGCAACTAATAGAGAAGAAAACTCAACTAACAACTCCATGGAGGTAATAGCAGAAGTGTCAAAGTATGGAAGAAAATAAACGAAGCACTAAATCGGAAGTCAGTCGATACACAAACAAATACGTTGAACATTGATTGCACTTTTGTAGGTGGTACAGAACTTGCAGACCATTTTAACAATTTTTTTGTTAAAGTAGGATGCATAGATCACGACATTCAAGATACAATGCATGCCGCTTCATTAAGAGAATCTTTATTCCTAAAGCCTACTAGCATCCCTGAGATGATTACAACATTTCCATCCTTGAAGAATAGCCATAGTCGATACGTCGATGATTTAGAAATTAGGCCAATTAAGTACGTCGTAGACTTACTTGCAACTGCAGTAATGCACATTTTTAATATTTTCCTGTCAACCGGAGTTTTCCTGCGTAATATGCAGGTAGCGAGAGTAATAGTTCACAAAGGAGGTGACAAAAATAATATGGGCAATTATCGGCCAGTATCTATACTTCCTGTGCTATCAAAGGGACTCGAAAAAATTTTTAACTTTCATATTGATAATTTTTCGCAAAAACATAGCCTGCTAACCGACTGTCAACACGGGTTTAAGAAAAAGCGGTCTACGGAAACTGCTTTAAGTATACAGAAGAAGCTTATTCTAGAGAACACTGAAAAAAATTTTCTGACTTTAGGGTTATACGTAGACTTCAGCAAAGCCTTTGATAGGGTCAACCAGAAATTGCTGCTGATAAAGCTGGAAAAATATGGCTTCCGAGGAATAACACTTGAACTTATCTGATCTTATTTAGAAAGCCGACGTCAGTTTGCTGAAATTAATGAGAACAGATCGCAGATAAAATCTTTGAGAGCGGGTGTGCCCCAAGGTAGCATTCTTGGCCTGATACTTTTCCTGTATTACATTAGTGATATTGTACAAGTGAGCGATATGTGTAAATTTGTCACATATGCAGATGATTGCTCTGTTTTCTTTACAGGTAAAGATTTAAAAGAAATAACACCTATAGCAAGCTCCGTTTGTTATGGACTTCGAGCATGGTCTAAGGCAAACGGCCTCATCCTCAATGAAACCAAAACAAAATGCGTTGTTTTTCATGCTCTGGGAAGTTCTACTACATTGCCAGATAATATTGTGTGGGGTCTGTATAAAATTAACATTACGTCATCCATAAAAACCCTAGGCATAATACTCACAGAGCATATGTCCTGGAATGAACACGTTAGTCATATTTGCTCAAAGGTATGAAAAGTTGTAGGTGTGTTAAATTGCAATTGAAGTGCATTACCTTTTCAAGTTAAGCGTCTCATTTATCATGCTCTTCTCCATCCACACCTCAGTTACTGTTCACTTATATAGGGTAACACTACAGCGCAAAATATTCAAATGCTGGAAATACTTCATGAGAAAGCAATTCGGGTGATAGCGAACGTTTGTTTTTTCGAGCATACGCAAGAGCTTTTCCAACAAAACAGAATAATCAGAGCCCGTGACATATATAAATTCAAAACATTACTAAGCTATAGAAATACTATGCTGGGAAAACTCGATTCATTCCTAGCCCCGGCAACTCTACAACAAAATAGAAGTGCATATTCATATCGTCACCAGGCACCATGGCAGATCCCTTTTTCACATACTAAATATGGCTGCCAATGCCTTAAACATACACTACCTTCCCTACTTAACTATTTTAACCAACATGTTGATGTGTTATCTCTAAACATAACTAAAATATTGGATTTGTTCTTATAGATGTGTATTGTCAACTGCTCCAACAGTTCCGTAGAACTTGTCATATATTCTCATTTTGTTTATACGTTCACACTAGTAACTACTATTCCTAGAATCCAGGTTTCCACTGCAGTGATTGTGCCCGAACCACGTGGCAGGGTTTCGTGTCGTGAACTGGATGCTGCAAAGGGCGTCTTCACGTTTGTTAAAATTCAAGGATGTGACGACGCCCTGGGCTACATTGCCGAGATGTCTGTCGCGAAAGCAGCAGCCTATATGCAGATTTTTCTTTTTTTATGTTTTTTAACATAGATGCACATATATATTTGCAAGTATGTAAAATAATTTATTAAAAAAAAGAACGTTTCCTGATGGTAACTTGTGTTTATTGTAAACTTCTGTGAAATTTGTTATATCTATATATGTATGTGTGTGTATGTATATGTGTATATATGTATACATATATTGTTTTTGCATTCTTATTTATTTATTTATTTTACAATACTGCAGGCCATCGTCGGGCCCATGCAGGAGTGGTTACAACATGGAATACAGTACAAAAAAAAAGAATAAACTTAAACTAGTGTATCCAAAACAAAGAGCATTAGCACACACAAAAATGAACATACTCAATAAATATATACACTGTTTAAATGAGCCGTCCGGGAAGCAGGCGAAACAGCGTTTACCATAAGAATGCATCTACAGAGGCTGCATATGAAATACAGGCAATATCACCATTCGAATTCCAGATTCTCAATACTGTCAATAATTGCGTTGGCAGATGGGCAATTTACGGCTCTAGAGGGTACTATGTTCCAATGGGAAATGGCGTGTGGGAATAAAGAGTACTTGCGAGTGTTATTATGGCTGGGATGGTGTCGTATTGATTTATTATGGTTGGTTCAGGCAGAAAGTCTGAATGGCGCTTGAATGTATGTTGCTTGTGGTACTCAATAGGAGCCGTGATAAAGTAAGCATAGAAATTTTAATCTGGAAATCGTTCTACGTTGAGCCAGTGATTGAACGTTAGCCTTGACGCGCAGGTTTGTAATGCTCGTTTGACGTGAATATTGTGAATATATAAATCTCAATACTAAGTTCTGTATGCGTTCTAGTTTCTCGGTTAAATACTTCTGGTGTGGGGCCCAAATAATGTCAGCATACTCTAAAGAGGGTCTAATGAGGGTTCTGTGTGCATTTAACACTAGGAGGTGTGTTTCTAACTTTTCTTCTCAAGAAATGTAGTTTACCTAGGGCCTTGTCATACACATTATTTATATGAGTTTCCCAATCTAATTTCATTGTAGGAGTGACCCCGAGATATGTGACCTCCTCGTATTTTCTTAGTGATATATTGTTTATTGTGTATGTAAACTGAAGCGCATTTTTCTTGTGAGTGAAGGAGATACTGGTAGTTTTTGATGCATTCAGTTTCATCCCCCTGTAAGGGGGGTTTATTCGGCTCGTAGAGCAGCAGCGACAAACTCAGCACCAGCAGGTAGGGCGCAGCCAGCGAACGAACTGGGTACGTGCCACGCGGTGGCAACGGGGCTTTTCAGCCTGCCGATCTTCTTCGTCACAATCACCCCCGGAATTGAAGAGTAGCCATCCTGGCGACCTAGGAAGAGGTGGGCGGATCGTAATACTGCTTCAGCCGGTCAATGTGCACAGTCTCTCGCCCCCGACGACGCAGATCGGAAGATGGCTATACGGGTTCGACCACGTAGTTCATTGGTGATGTTTGTGCAACTACGCAGTAGGGCCCGTGGTACTTCGGGAGGAGCTTGGACGAAAAGCCAGGAGCAGCAACAGGCGGGACCCAAAGCCACACGAGTGAGTCGACGGGGAAGGGGTGAGGGGGAGGATTGAGGTCATGGCATTCTTTTTGGCGGCACTGTTGAGCAGACGTCAACGAACGGGCTAGTTGGTGGCATTTCTTGGCGTGCTGAGCAACCGTAGAAACAGGTGAGCATTCAGCAGGGTCCGGCCGGTACGGGAGAACCGTATCAATGGTGCTGGAGGGATGGCGGCCGGCCGTAAAGCAGAAAAAATGGTGAGAATCCGGTGGTGGCTTGAGAGGCAGTGTTATATGCGTAAGTGACGAACGGAAGTACAAGGTCCCAGTTGGAGTGGTCAGATGCAACATAAATTGATAGCATGTCACCAAGAGTTCTGTTGAATCGTTCTGTTAAGCCATTGGTCTGTGGATGATAAGCAGTAGTAGTGCGGTGAATAATTTGGCATTCAGATAAGAGTGACTGCAGGACATCTGAGAGGAATACGCAGCCCCGATCGCTCAACAGTTCACATGGTGTGCCATGGCGGAGAACGAAGTTGTTTATAATGAACGAGGCGATGTTTTTTGCTGATGCGGCAGGCAAGGCGGCGGTTTCAGCATACCGTGTCAAATGATCTACGGCGACAACAATCCATCAGTTGCCCGCGCCAGTAGATGGAAGAGGCCCATAGATATCAATGCCGACACGGTCAAATGGCTGAGCTGGGCAGGGAAGTGGTTGGAGAGATGCGGTGGAGAGATGCGGGACACATTGGCATTGCTGGCAGGCAATGCAGGAGCGTAAATATTTGTGGACGAAGGTGTACATCCCTCGCTAATAATATTGTAGGCAAAGCCGTGTGCAAGTTTTTGACACTCCGCCGTGACCACACTGTGGGTCAGAATGAAAAGCGGAGCAGAACTCTTGTCGTAGGTGGCGAGGTACTACTAAAAGCCATTTGCGGCCGTCATTGTGGTAGTTGCGGCGGTATAAAAGTCCATCCTGGATTGTGAAATGCTGCACCTGTCGGCGTAGCACTCGAGGTGCCGAAGTTGCCGGAGGATTTGACAAAAAGTCGAACACCATGACGATCCATGGGTCTTTTTGTTGCTCCGATGCCATGTCCAGGATGTCAAGTGGTGAGATGTCATGTCTGTCGGTAGAAGTGCTGCTGTCCGAAGTCACTGGGGAGCGCGAGAGGGCATCGGCGTCAGCGTGTTTGCGTCCAGAGCGATAAACGACACGGATATCATATTCCTGGATTCGGAGGGCCCACCAAGCGAGGCGGCCCGATGGGTCTTTTAGGTTGGACAACCAGCTAAGAGTGTGATAATCCGTCACCACATCAAAGCATCGACCGTAGACATATGGACGAAATTTTTGAAGAGCCCATACGATAGCCAGGCACTCTTTTTCTGTTACTGAGGAATTGGCCTCAGGTTTCGTGAGGGCACGACTGGCATAGGTGACTACGTATTCGGCATTAGTGTTCTTGCGTTGTGCGAGCACGGCACCAAGGCCGACACCACTGGCGTCAGTGTGAAGTTCTGTAGGTGCGCTGCGATCAAAATGCCACAAGATTGGCGGAGACGTGAGTAGGTGATTGTGACGAAGAAGATCGGCAGGCTGAAAAGCCCCGTTGCCATCGCGTGGCACGTACCCAGCACCTCCACCAATTGTAAAGGGGGTTTATTCGGCTCGTAGAGCAGCAGCGACAAACTCAGCACCAGCAGGTAGGGCGCAGCCAGCGAACGAACTGGGTACGTGCCATGCGATGGCAACGGGACTTTTCAGCCTGCCGATCTTCTTCGTCACACCACAAATGTTGCACCAATTTTGTACAGCAGCTAACGAATCATTTAGTTTTACCTGATCCTCTCTGGTATTTGTAGCCAGGCCAGCAGCTGGGCGAACAACAACTTTATTGCGGTTGCGCAAGTTACATATATAGTGAAGCCTACGTGACGTAACAGATCACGGGATCACTGGTGCGTCCCCAAATTCACAGTTCTTCGCTAACACACGCAGTTCTGTTAGCCACTCGTTAAACATCTCGCCTTCTTTTTGGTTCCTTGAACCGAAACGGAATTCTTGGAATGTTAAGTTCGTTGCAGGCTTGTAATGATCCTCAAATTTCTTAATCAGAACTTCAACGTCATTCCTGTCTTCCGCTTCATCGAACTTGAAGGTACTATATGACTTCCTAGCCTCTTCGCCTATGGTAACTAGCAACGTGGCTGCTTGAACGTCTTTTGGCTGCTTGTTCAATTGCGTAACAATGGAAAACAGCAGAAACTCACTTTTCCAAGTTTTCCAGGCAATCCAAGGGTCGTGCGACGGATCCATAGGCTTCGGGGGCGGTAGTAGCGCGGACGCCATCGACATATTGGCTGGGTTTCGCTGCCACCGCTGCTACCATGTAGCCAGGCCAGCAGTTGGGTGAGCAACAACCTTATTGCGGTTGCGCAAGTTACATATATAGTGAAGCCTACGTGACGTAACAGATCACGGGATTACTGGTGCACCGTGATGACTGCAGATTCAGCCGTGCTACAGTATTCACTGTTGTGTACACTACACGTTAATCGGCGAATAGGCGCATTTGAATAGGCGGCTGAACGCATGAACGAATATCATTGATGTAGATCAGAAATAGGAGGGGCGCAAGAACCGAGCGTTGCGGAACACCAGAAAAAAAACGTTGATGTAATCAGATGTAATATCATTCACAGCTACGCATTGCTTTCGGTTTTCGAGATAGTTCTTGATCCACGATACTGTTTTCTCGTGTACACCAATGGCAATTAGTTTAGTAATAAGATCTGGATGAGGAATAACATCAAAGGCCTTTGAAATATCTAAGAAAATGGCATCTATTTGGCTTCTGTTATTTATTGATGTAGCTACATCATGGGTTAACTCAGCTGAGTAATAGTACTTAGACTTGAACAGAATCCATGTTGCCGGCTGTATTGTAGGTTATTATTCTCCAAGTGCAATATTATGGCCTTATAAATAATATGTTCGAACAATTTACTGGATGTACATGTTAATGAAACAGGTCTATAGTTACGTCGAGTTTAGAGCCAGATTTGTGCACAGGTATTACTTTGGCCCTTCGCCAGTCATCAGGTATCACTGAAGTTTCCAAAGATCGCCTGTAAATTACGTGTAAGTATTTTGACGTCCAAACTGCATGTTTTTGCAAAAAAGCATTTGATATAAGATCAGAGCCACAGGGATTCCTTACATCCAGTTTTTGTAAGAGTAAAAAAATTCCTTTAGGTCAATATCTATTTCAGGCATTGGATTCTCGAACTGATACTGTGGAGAGGGACCGTTAAAGGTAGTTCTGTTAAATACAGATTGAAAAAATTCATTAAATTTGCTTGCTATGACGTCAGGCTGAACAACTGTCTCGTTCGAAACAGTAATCTGCGATACGGTGTGCCGCTCCCTCGATAGGTAGCGCCAGAATTTTTGTGGTTTATTCGTCAGGTAAGAAGGCAGAGTAACAGTGAAAAAACGCTCCTTGGCCATATGGATCTTATATTGTAGTAAGCGTATGAGATCTTGAAGGTCACGTGTGGTTTTCTTTCTGCGCTTCCTCTTAATTTTTCGTTTTAAATATATTACTTCGCGCGATACCCAAGGATGTTCTCTGTTCACTCGTTTCTTTCTGGAGGGAATGTAGTTTTCTTCACAAAAGTGCACAATATGCTTAAAACATAACCATAATTAATTTACGTCATGAAGTAATGAAAACTGCAGAAAGCAGGCGTTTAAATATTCTGAGATAGCATTGTCATCCGCTCTTCAGTAATCCCTGATAACAGCAATCGATGGCTTAACGCGTTCACGGTTTCCTAAAATTGGACAGGAGAATACAATCATTTTATGGTCCGAAATGCTATTTTCA
Organism: Dermacentor albipictus; assembly: GCF_038994185.2. Taxonomy (NCBI): domain Eukaryota; kingdom Metazoa; phylum Arthropoda; class Arachnida; order Ixodida; family Ixodidae; genus Dermacentor; species Dermacentor albipictus. The sequence continues at coordinate 95,690,983 of NC_091823.1, forward strand.
ACGTTTAATGTGTTATTTTGAAATAGACTGCTTACGAACATCAGATTAAGCACAGAACATGACGGACCAGCTATTCTAGTCGGTTCGGAAACTAGCTGGTCTAGAGAAAAGGTAAATGACATGAACAACAGAGATTCAGCACTTTTTGCGTCACAGCTGTTGTGCGAAAGATTAGACCAGTTGATTCCTGGTAAATTGAAATCACCTGTGATGATAATATTGGAACGTGAATTAGTGTGTTGTGCAATGTAATTGTGCATAACGTCTAGGTATACAGGGGGCGCATTCGGAGGTCGATATAGGCCACCCAGAAATATGCTTTTTCCATTAAATGTAAGTTTACACCATACGCTTTCATGGTCAGGTATGCTGTTTAAAACTGTGAATTTTATGTTAGATTTAATTGCGACAGCAACACCTCCCCCCCGCGATTCTCTGTCTTTCCGTATGAGCCGATAAGGCGGAAACACTTCGGAATCCTGGACGCTTTCGTGAAGCCAGGTTTCCGTGATGACTATAACGTGTGGGTGATGGGCTGCAACTATGCTTTCAGGTAGGCTGAAGTTATTGACTACGCTGCGCGCATTCAGTGATAACACTCTGATACATTTCGTACATTGTTGTCACTTGCAATCGCGAGCTGCTGAGCCAGCATGTGCAGAAGTTATCGGTTTAGATAGTTCAATTCTTCTGTCCTCACACTCATTCCATATGAAGGTTTTGCCATTTATTTTTAGTTTATCAAATGCCAGAGATACCTTTGCCCCTTTCGCCTTGTCACTTACTGCAGAACGCCATAATTTAGCAAGTGTGTCGCATACTTTCTTTGAGAAATCTTCGGATATTGAAATCTGGGTGTTTTTCAGCTTGAAGCAGCTTGATAATATTTTGTTTTTCTCAGCGAAGTTGAATAGCCTGATAATAACAGGGCGTGTCCTTTGGCTTTGCTTTGTACCAATTTTGTGAAGTCGTTCTATTGAGTTAACTTCTATTCCTAGGATCTTCCTAAATATACCGTCTCGCACTTCTTCTTCAAGTGTTTTAACATCTTCAGCAGAGCTCTCTCTTAATCCATAAATTACTAGGTTATTCCGCCTACTTCTATTTTCTAGATCATCGACCTTCGATGCCAGAAATTCTACTTGTGTCATGGTAGATTTACAAGATTCCTCGCAGTGTACTATCTTGTCTTCGCATTCTTTCCATAATCCCCTTTCATTCTCAATAACTGTCATTCTTTCTTGCAAATCTGCAACTATTGTCTCCACGTGCTTGATATTTGAAGACAGTTGTTTCAGTGTTTTGTTCGTTTCCTTTTGTTCTCTTAGAATGCGTTTCATTAGTTCCCGCTGCGAACATTCATCTGAATCAGAGCCAGGACCTGGATTTTGTTCAACGTCTCCGAATGTTAGTAACATTAAGCAGACAACATTAAAACAATCTTGCAAAATAGCAACACAGCATTGTGGACTTGGGAGCACTATTAACGTTACGTCATTGTCTCTAGTTGAAGAGACTAAATGCTGGTCACTAACCTGCGCGATCAGAAAAAATTCGATCAGCATCCGTACTCGTTCAGTGCTTCCAAGTCCACTGAAGGTAACGTCGAAAAGGCTGCTGCTTTTATCCGGGTGCCATGGTGTCTCTGTCGACGTCACCGTGCTGGTCAGGTGGTCCCAGTGCAGTGCACGTGGTACAGCTTCCTGCGACTTGTTTCATCCGATGAAGCCAGCAGGGCAGACAGCCAGAGGTAGCAGTAGATAGGCCTGATGCAGCGCATGCTCAGACCCTGCGTCGACGAATCCAGTCCTCGACAGCACGATCTGTGCGATCAGAAAAAATTTGATCAGCATCCGCGCTCGTTTGGTGCTTCCAAGTCCACTATGATATATGCAACTGAGCCTGTGTTAAATAATAATATGCAAGATAACAGATTATAATTGTATACTGGGAGTCATTTGACACAACTGTATTACAACTAGTTTCCATGTAATAACATGAAAATTTCTATATGTATTTGCGCTTAAAAACTCTTATATCCACACTTTATCCGTAATTGTATTGCTACACCAGCTGCTTCCGTGCCTGTCTGGGAGACCGGAACTTTGTCAAGCCGAAGAGAATTCGGCTTTTTTTCCGGCTCTCCCTTTTTCACCTTGTATCCAGTGGTGAAAATAAAAATTATGATGATGATGATGATGTAGCAGAATATGTTCACAGAAGTGAAATGCCACTGTACTGAATTTTGTTAAACTGAAAGGCATTTGCATTGGGTTGAATGGCGTTTCGATGGGGGATATAAAAAAGTTCGTACAGCTGAATAATTTGTTCAAGTGACGTTCAAGTGGTAGTTTACTGTATATTGGTTTTCTTGGATAAAAAATTTAGTTGGAAACAGTGCCTTGTATGTCCTCATTTTTTCTTAAACATTGCTCGATGAACAAGAGGTGCAAAAAGACACCTTTCTATTTTGTCTCTTCTGACCTAACTGGCATTTGGCAAATACCTCTTGCGTGCGGGAGAAAGTAAGGAGGGGGAGGGGGGGGAGTTATATTGGAAAAAGTTTGGCAGTGTTTGGCTCCTCCTGGGGTGGTGTTAGAGGTGTGTATGAACCACTGCTTAGATAAATCGAACTCAGTACCTTTTTCTCAGTACAAGCATTCGTGAATGTTAACTTGTTATTCCAGTAGTTTAAAAATGCCTGCATAGGCCCTATATCACAATATGTCCCAAGCCTCCTATTTTTTTTTTAATTAAAAGGACTTGAAAGAATTCGAACTTCACTGTTAATGAAAAGAATGTTACAACTTTCAATAGCAAGGGATTGCTGTTATCAAGACTCCACAAAATGATGCAAAAAGAGCTGTTCTGCCATGAACAATTTTCAATATTGTAATTCTGAGAAGCGGTTATTAAGTTTTGAGGAGAAAGTTTGTTGAATGTATGTTCCAGCTTGTAAACCGCGCACAAACTATTTGAGGGCGGTAAGATTTTTTATTGTTTAATATCAAGAGTTGACGAACAGCCACAGTTCAGCAATGTCGTGTTTTCTCATTTTGAAGAGCAAAAATTATTTCAACATATCTGAGCTATCAACCCTACAATAGTCATGACATTAGCCATTAATCAAGTGGGGGACCAAGATTACAATTTTTATCCTGTGGACATTTAGTTGGTCTAATAGGGCGATGGTTCATCTCAATATCCCCGCTCACCAGAGGGCTACAGGAATGGGACACCACCTGGGCATATGTAGGAATAAAATTAAGGCACCGACTATGTGGGCAATGAAGCTATGAAGCAATGAAGGGATGGTCAGAACATATGCAGTAAGCATTATCATGGTACCACACCTATTGGTGCTGCTGCTGCCTTGCCCGCTGAAGAGGGGCAATCCAATGGTGATTTTTGAAGACAGTGCCATCGACATCATGATGATTGAAAAGTCTGAAATGGTATCATTGTGTACATTATTCACATAGCCCAGTGGGTCACTGGACAAACTATGACTGTTTCCCAAACAGAAGATAAATCAGTCCATGCTTGCATGGAGGAAAAATTGCACAAGCTTAGCAAGAGTCAATGACACGAATGCAGGAAAGTGAAACACTGTGGCAACAACAAGGCAAAGAAAAAGAACTGCACGAAGCACAGAGATCTAAGCATCGTGCCAGTGCTGCTAGAGGATTGCTCACTCAATATGAAAGTTCAGTTCCAATCATGCATACTACCTCTTGGTTTAGCTTAAGGATTGCTTACCTCAACAAAATAATGCCTCTTGTCACTCTCAGTTGTCCCCATGAGTTTAAAGCAGTCTTTCACAACCTAGGCTGAGAACACTCCCAAGAAATGTTGTATCCTGTACACAAGCCATGCAAGTTCCTGTAATATTTGAAGGATCCACATCTCACAGTATAACACAAGGTTGTGAAGAAGACAAAGGCATATTGAAATGAGCATGACAGCTCAATGCCTACTGGCAAAGGCTTTGCAAAATTTTTACAGCAATAATGCATTGTGGTGCCTCAGAACCACTGGGATTAGCAAGATTCCACTGTAACTGGAATGAGAAAATACTGCGTTCTAATTGACTTACAGTGCGGTGTTAAGCACGACAGCAGCACTGCATTAAAGCATCAATGTTCTAATCGATTTTCCTCAAACATGTTATGGTACGACTTTTAGTGACTAAGCAGCATTTGTACAAAGGCACCAAGCTGGTTTGCTTCAAGAAGTGTCTTCTGATCTATACTTTGAGCAAAAATGTTGCACTTATTGCTGGTTCTTTGGCATGCAAGTCTTAAAAAAAATGGGATTAGCATGCATCTTACTCAGTAACAGAAACTTAGCAAGTGGACCTACTTGGCTTGGACCTTCAGGGTTACAGATACATGGGCATTGACATGTACAGTCAAAGACATAAGAAAGTGCCTGGGAACTCCAAAATCGTTCGTAATACTGGTCACTTCGTTGTAAAGATTGTACACCACACCGCCGCTAACAATTGAGCAGGCTGGACATGTTAAAGAAGAGAGAACCCTTATTCTATGAATTAAAGGGCACTTAGTGAAATAGGTCACTAGTATTTTTGTTTATAGTTTGTGTGGCTGAATGTGCGACTAACATGTCACTAACCTTGCTCAAGTTTAATGTTATTGACGCATGCGCAGCAGGAGTTGAACGACAATGACTCGCCTTGCCTTTCTTCTTTTACTCTCTTTATGCCCATTGCGAATTGTATATATTTGTGCACACTTCAATAAAGGTGTTGTCGGCAGTCAGTGCTCGTTCTGTGTCCTTCCTTGTCCGTGTATTTTGGTGCTGTTTTAAATATGAAACATCTTCAGTGGCTTTCTTGATGACCGACGCCGGAGTTCTACGGCAGACATCCGTTATCCTTGCCTTGAACTAATCTGACTCTATCTCAATTACGTAAGCAAGATCATTCACATAAATAACCCCAAAGAAAGAAATCGAGTGGAGAGAGGTCACATGACCTAGCGGGCCAATTCACAGGCCTGTGCCTTCCAATCTATTGCGCATTGAAAGTCGCATCCAACCAGTTTCGTGCTTGGCTGCTGCTGTGTGCGGGTGCCCTATCTTGCTGATACCACAGAAGCGGAAGAGGTGACAGCGGGACTTCACAGAGAAACTCATCCACCACTCCTTCAAGGATTTTGTTGATGTAACACTGTCCAGTGAGTATGTGATCAAAGAAGATGGGACCGATTATAGCACCAGCATAAATTCTGAATCACAATTTGGGCAACTACTGGTACTGGTGCCTATTGCACTTCACACAGCGTGCATTGGAGTCCCTCCACTAGTGCGCATTATGCAAATGTACCTAGGCGTTTCGGCGAAAATTGGCTTCATCTGTGCACATGATGTTGCTCAAAAGGTATGACTCATGGGCTTTTGCGAGAAATTTAAACGATTCTACGGGTCCCTATCTTCCAAGCATTGTTGCTGGTTAAGGTGGGACGGGTGAAAGGCTGTCATTTAGAATTCTCCAAACTGACTTGGAAATTGGTACCTGGGCGGCCACGTTCCGCATGCTAGCATGAGGATTTGAGGCCATAAATGCTAGAACATCCCTGCGTAGGCTAGGACTCAAACGTGGAGTCTTCAGCCGGTTTGTTGAAGCTGCCGGTTTGTCTCAGGTTTTCACAACTTCTGATGATAGTCGATGCATTTGGTCTACCGCCACACTTCCATTAGTGATATACATATTTGCAGTCTTCCTCTTGTTGCCATTTGCAGATGCCAAGGCGAGGATCATGCTTACTGGGTGCTCATTAGAGAAACACATGGCAAATGGGATGGAACAAAACGTACCTTTAAATCTTTGCACTGACGTCAATTCACTTTTGTGGTGACAGGTTCTGCAGCAAAAAAAAAAAAAATCCGTGCACTTTATCTACGCTAAAACAACAGCTATCACAACTTTTTTCCAGGTAACACCAAACGAGACGTGTTACTTCAGCAGGGATGCGGCAGATGAGGCATTAGGTCGATCACAATATTTTTCTTTATTTCCTTTATTTCATCCTGGATTACTCAGAGGGAGCATGTTCGAGGGCGCTGCTTTATGATGCGAGTGGGAGCACAGTCATGTGGTATTCTCCATATTTCACAGGGTTTATTTATCTATCATAAAAAATTAGTACGCAATTAGTACGTCGCTGAAAATATCGCAGTTAGATGTCCCTTGGCTGTGCCTTTAGATGCCTCATTTATAATTTGATAATTAGGATAGTACATGTCGACTTAGATAATTAATTAAATGATCAAATTAAATCTGTAACGAAAAAATTACTAGCAGCTACTGCAATGTACTGTAAACAATATTCGCTAGGTTTTCTTCGAGTAAAGCATTGCTCTCTTTTTAAATCTTGGTGCATTATAATTAATTGGGACACTCTATATATTTACGTTTGCATGTAAGTGATGATGTTACCATCCGTAATAAATGTTGTAAGTTATTAGAAATGTTCTTTTTTTCATGAGTCGTTGACATTACTTACTGTAAAAAGAAGCAACACCGAGACACACAACATTCACATGCATTTCATACGCCGTTGATAAAAGAGTCTGTTGACGGAGTCAGTGAAGTTTATAGGTTTCATTCATGATCAAAAAAGCACGCAAAACAATTTGAAGCGTCGTGAGCATACAACAACATATTCATTCTCTAGACATAGGCTATCCATACCGTTATAAATAATTCTTGATTGGCTGCCTCCATCTCTTTCAAAAATATTATAAACTTTGTCCTGTGTGTATATTTAAATATATTGCATATGTGCATGGTGTTTACAGTGGAAATTTAAAATAATGTTGAAGTGAGAAAGTATGGATAAGGCAGCCACCGCGAGTGCTTCTGATGGCCGTGTCCCCCTATTGTCAGGATTTGAAGAAATAAAGTGACCCGCCGTGGTTGCTTTGTGGCTATGGTGTTAAGCTCAAGATCGCGAGATCTCGAGCTTAACAGCCATGTTATCTCGTGTTAAGCTCGAGATAATATGGCTGCTAAGCTCGATATCGCCACATCTAATCCCGGCCACGACGGCCGCATTTCGATGGGGGCGAAATGTGAAAACACCAATGTACTTAGATTTATGTACATGTTAAAGAGCCCCCCGTGGTCCAAGTTTCCGGAGTCCCCCACTATGCGGTGCCTCACAATGAGATCGTGGTTTCGGCAAATAAAACCGCATAATTTAACATTCTTTTTTGCAGAAATAATCGAAAATATTAATTAAAAGCCGTTCAAGTCTGCGCCAACAAGGATGCAGTAAGCTATTAGCCTCAGTAAAATTTCAAGGGAAAAAGTCGAGGAAAGTGAAAAGAAACCTCAAATGATGTGGGTGACAAAGCACTGGTATTGGCACTTTAGGTGTGTGTGTGGGGGGGAAGGGGGAGGGAGGCTTCGGCTTCGCCTAGGGTGGGGGGCTCAGCCCCCCCCCTCCCCCGGGAAATCTCCGGAGGGGGCTCGGGCCCCAGAGCCCCCCACATAGTCTCCGCCTATGCTGCTATGTTAATATGGATGGTATTATATGTGCATTTCTCAAGTGAATAAATTAAACAAAGTACAAGTAGTTCATTTTCAGGGGAAGCAACACTGAAGCAATCAATTTTGCGTCCTTCCATTTTAAGGTGAAAGCCTTAGATGCCTATGCTTCAAGGTCTCATTGTGAGGTACAGAAAATATCATGTGACCCAAGGAAGGCCAGAAGCGAACGAAAACATGTCCAGCCATGTATAAGACATGATTAATGATTATCGAAGTTATCACTATGTGGTACCTGTTTCCAAGTTCCTGTGATGATGTCAAAGGTTATTTCAGATGCACTGCTTCATCACTATCATTATATACAGTTCTTTCATATGTGAATGCATTGCTTGTAGAAGACAGGTAGGTAGAACCATAACGCAGAATGGACCATTTGTTAAAGAATTGGTTTTCTTCAAATGACGATCCATCTAGTATAAGATTTTTATAATGAGTGGGACATTGCACCAAACTGGTAGCCCATGACGGTGAGGTGCTCATTGTTACCAACCTTCTAGTGAAAAAAATATACTTTCAAAGAACTACCAAGAAAAGAAATGTATAGATATTGTTTTATGATGGCCCTTGAGAGTGCGCTTTATGCTTGAGAGGGTGAATGTTGCAAGTTTACAGAGATGCTGAGTGCATAATTGAATCATAGCGTCCGTAATTATGTATGTTGATGCTAGTTTTTCATGACAGATATACAATGGAGCAAAAGTGCTTAATAGCTAGTGCTGTGGGTAGCTGAACAGTGAGAGAGAGAGAGAGAAGGGAAGACGGAAAGGCAGGGAGGTTAACCAGACTGAGTCCAGTTTGCTACCCTACATGTGGGGAGGGGAATGGGGAGTGAAAGAGAGAGAACTTAGGTGTAGGATGTCTATAGTCGGGCACTCAAGTCTGTTCAGCGCTTTTTCACTGAACAGTGAAATGCACATTATTGCAAGGACCTGAACTTTAATCAAAGTGGTGACAATAGTGGTCAAAGTTTTCTTATTATTTGTACCAATGCAATGTGAAGTTGGGGATCACGATCCTGGCAACGAAAAATGAAAATTAATATGACAGCGGCCATTGTCAGCTTAAAGAACTGGGTGGACAGACAGACATGGGAAACCAGCACTTAAGTGGTGTCGGAGCAAAGCTGGAACTTATGGCTGAGCCAAATAACTTATAAGGGCTGTGGCGCACACGATAGCTGCGCGCGGGTATGATATACTAGAAATTATCAAGCAGTATTTGCCACATGGTGTTAGCACATGCTGCCTGCACTGATAGATCTCCCACCGAGCTCCTACATCTATACGAATACACAGCTACAAAATACATGCCGAGATGCAGGATCCGTCCAGTAAAGAGAACAAATTCACCAGTCGCTTAATATGACATTGACCGACACCTACAGAAGTCGCTTAATCATTTAAATAATTAGGTGAGAATGACTTGGTTCGACAGGCAAGGTTCTGACTGGTGTTGTATAAGTATAAGTCGCAGGTCGCTTTTTAAGTCGCGACGATAGATTGGATTTTTTACAAGCACTGCTCCAGGAGGGCACATGCAACCGGAGGCCTCAGGAGAGGACCTGAGGTTATAATAAAGCAGGCGGCGCAGGATCCCCAGGGCACCCAAGGGGTAGTGGGGAGATCAAAGCTGGAAGCAGGATAGTCCGTAGATTGGAGTGGCGGAGGCCTAAGCGTGCTGGACTTAAAATAAATATTATTACGTCCAGCCGCCAACTTGTGACGCCAAGACTTCTGCAACAGCAGTCAGAAGTTTGCCGTTTGACATACTAAGGCAGCAGCGGAAGCGGACGAAGACACAGAAACGTGAAAAAAAGGACCCCACGCTACAAGTTAGTAGTATTTTAAAGTTTAAATTATGGCAATTGAATAACGCGCAACTGAGCCCTCTCGAAGCGTTCGACGCATGGAAAAATTCGCGAGGACGGTAAGATACCAGTGTGACAGAGGCACAAGCAAGGAACGAAAACGCGCACACAGGGCAAACTGTAAAGATGCTATATATTTTGCTATATATGTAATATATGCTATATCTATCAAGTGACTAGTGCCATGCTCTAATCTTCAAAGGTCGCAATGCTTTCGCAATGAAATTGTTGACAGTGTGCGCTGTGAGTGTATCTTGTGTTCTGGCTCACCGCTGATCGCGATCACGCCCGATCCTGATCGAATTTCGCGGTCGTGATTGCCTCCTTTGGACAAAATGAGCGAGAGACCCAATCACAGTCGAGAATTTCGATCCGGATCGGTGCCGATCGCGATCAGAAGTATACGTGTGACACTGGTAGTGACAGGGCAACGCCATATCATACTCGCCTTCACGGGAGACCACTGACCAAACGACAACAATCGTTCGCGCCAGTGCACTGTGCCAGCAACACCCAAGGAGACGCACGAGGAAAACTTGTACACGACACACGGATCGCCAGCCGACACATGGCAAAATGCATGCACGCCAAGGCACGCCTAGGGACAGAACGAGCAAAGAAACTGCTCCGCCGTGGTACCTAGGTAAAGGGAGAAATTTAAGGCGCAAAACGCCCCCAGATTTTCTCTCTCGCACCCGCTGAAACGACTGGCCAATCCCGTGAACTGGCGATTCCGCAAATGACCGTCTCGTGATACCGGAGTATGTCGCATACAGCCGAAGCAACGGAAGTCTCAGAATGTTGTTTTATTTGGCGCCTTCTTTGTAATCATGCATATGTTAAATAAACGAGACTTGAGAAACACGGTGTATCGCTACATTGTTTGAATGCTAATCGCATTACCATCGACATTCATCGTGAGACGAGTTTTTCTGCCGTAATTTTGTGTGTCTCTTGGCGCCGTGCACATCCCACATGAAAAGGACGTAACATAGACATCGAATGACACTCAGACAAGAGTTCTGACCTTTTCACTACGGCAGATATTCTTCTGCTTCTTCTTGTTCATATTATTATTTTATTTTATTGTTATAAATAATAATTTTTTGTAGTTGTAGCAATTGTTGTGCAGTGGCGGGATAGTAGGACCATGGTAATGCTGCTCCACCAAGAGACGATCCGCCTTGTACATATTTCGCGGAGGTCTGCATAGAGCCTGGCGCTGCAAGCACTTCGAGTGCTACGCACGGCGATGAAAAGGCTGCGGTGCATGCCCTTACAAAGACTGAGTCCATCTAAAATGGGCACTGAAAGGAACACGAGATTGAATTGTACTAGTAAATAACGCGTCTGCAATACTAGAACCCACTGGTATACACTGAGAGGCGGCTTGACATATAAGCCAGGAAGTACACAAACACGAAAGACGGCAGTGGTGACAAACCGCCTTCAAATTCCCACACCAAGGATGCTATTCTTGACATTGGACACTGCCAAAATTCCACCGTATTGTAAAATTCGCTGTCTCACCAGCTCTGGTTTGGTCACAGGGTCGCTAGGTATACACCCTCTCTGATTGGTACAAGAAGCGAACACGTCGGAAGTCGAGAACATGGCAGATTTTTTAGAGTCAATAATAGCACTTTGGTTCATCGTGATGTCAGGCATTTTAACAGCGTCTGCGTCTGCACAGATACAGGTGATTTCGAATTGGTATCCCAACTCCGGACATACACTGGTTCAAATGGGCAAAAGCGAACCACGGACTGGCCTGGCGTGCGAAAAAAAAAAGAAATAAAAATAAAATGAAAATACAAATACAAATGTTTGGACCTCTCCCATGGCGGCAATCGCTTCCTAAATGAAATAAGCATTCAAGGTACGAAGCTTCGAGAGCTAGCGACAGGAGGACCTAAAGAGGAGTAGATATACTTTGACGTCACAAAGACATACCGACGCTGACGTTATTACACTCAATTCAAGAAAGGGGGACGCTTTGCTTTCATCGTCTTTAGCAATAAACAACCTTTTCCGCCAAATGAACCAAAATTGGGTTTTGAAAAATTATGTTACCAGTATAAACTCCTTTAGAAGCCAGAACTGCGCTCCGTAATGCTAAACAAAATAGAACTAAGCATTGCGCAAATTCCCAAGCCCAGAGACCCGCGTAAACACGCATACAAAGGGTTCAAGGCAGCCAGAACCACATCCAAGGAAACCGATGCTTTGCCCACATATACACCGATGTTAGCGTCAGTGTCGAGGCCTCGGTAATAGCTGACAGTAGCATCAACCATTATAAAGGACGCGTGCCCCCACTGGAAACTAACGGGCCGAACTCGCAGCAATCCTTTCAACATACGCCTAACCGAATCACCCGCACAACTATATGGATTTGCAAGCGCGTAAAATCCTGCAAAGAGGGCAAGTTCCCAAAAAACTATGTACGAGTGCTATCAAACACATCCGTATACCAACAGACGTTGTCTAAATATCTGGGCACGAGGGACCGTCAGGAAATTAAACAGCTAACTAGCGAACACGCCCTATACACCACACCGGGCGCTTGAAAACCCATGGAACAAACGAAGCTACCTCGCAACCGATATGTGACTCTTCCTACGCGCTTACCAAATGATAGAAGGATCTTTCCTAAGATCAGTGTCAAAGTAAGCTGAAGACAGGTTTCAATATTTCAACAAGCGCAAACAAACGCTTTGCCAACGCCGGCTCGATTCCATATTGTATGGGGCTTGACCAAAGCAACGGAGTCCAGCGCAACTCGCTTGTGGTAGGACCTTCTCAAGCACTAATAGAGAGCTTTAGTTTAGGGGACGCAAGCGGGTTGCGTACGCTAGACCTAGGGGCGACGGCACTGCGCATGTGCAGATGGTTCTGCGCATGCGCAGTATCGTGGCCCCTAGTTATACTAGGTTCTTGCGTACGCAAGCCGCTTGCGTCCCCTAAACTAAATCTCTCTAATGTCGACATGCCACCTGCCGCGGTTGCTTAGTGGCTTTGATGTTGCGCTGCTGAGCACGAGGTCGCGTGCTCGTAGGTACAGCGGGGCGTCGAACTTGCGGAGACGATGGACGTTTGCGCGCATGCGCGAGTGAGAGCTGGTGCTAGAGAGGAAATGTGGGGAGTTTTGCTCTTTGAAAATACGACTCTGCCTAGGTATACGGAGGAGTTTCCTGGCGCGCGGTGTATGCGCTTGTCCCTAGGCGTGCCGGCAGAAGTCGCGGGGCGCGGTTGTGCTGAACTTATAGCATCGCAAGTTGGCGGCTCGACGCTATCATATTTAATCGATCATGTTTTTACTAATGAAAACAATGTGTGATTATTTCGCATTATTGGCGGCGCCTCCAGGACACCAAAGCGGCAACGGGGATATCAAAGCTAGAAGCCGGACTGGTCCGTGGGTTGGGGCTCGCAGAGGCCTGCGCGTGCCAGGGGAGTATAAGATCGGCTGCCCGCTATCGCGGACAGCCAATGTTTTATACGAACACCCCCAGGCACGCTTCGGCCTCTGCGGCCCCAACCCACGGACCGCCCGGCTTCCAGCTTTGATCCCCCCGCTACCGCTTGGGCGCCCCGGAGATCCTGCGCCGCCTGCTTTAATATAACCTCAGGTGCTCTCCTGAGGCCTCCGTTTGCCGGTTACATGTGCCCTCCTGGAGCAGTGCTCGTAAAGAATCCGATCTATCGTCGCGACGAAAAAAGCAACCCGCGACTTATAAAACACCAGTCAGAACATTGTCCCTTCAGACACAGCGATCACCAAGCGGCGTCCGCGCCCACTGCCTCACCATAGAATAAAGAGGCCTCACCGCGCGGGCAGCCAGTGGCGGAGCGTATAAACCAACTCGACCGAACTCCGCAATGCCGGCATGTCCAGGGGACAAACGAATACAACGCGCTCTAAGAAACCTCCTCCGTATACTGTCTGGGCTGAGTCATATATTCAAGGAGCAAAAGCCCCCAGATTTTCTCTCTCGCGCCCGCTCTTACTCGCGCCTGCGCAGAAACGTCGAGCTCCGTCAGAAGTGGCACGCCCCCCTGTATCTACGAGCAATTCTAAATACGCATCCCGGCCACGGCGGCCGCATTTAATTCGATGAAGGCGAAATGCAAGAACACCCGTGTATTTAGATTTTGGTGCACGTTGAAGAATCCCAGTTGGTCAAAATTAATCCGGTGTCCCCCACTACACCATTCCCCACTACGGCATGCCTCATAATCAAATCGTGTTTTGGGCACGCAACATTACATAATTTAATTATTTAACGTTGACTTAGCGAAAACAACAACAAGGGAGTTACATTTTTATTTCATCGGCTTTGTTCAGTCGCTGTATAATGCGTATAGAAATTATTGTGTCCTGGAGCTTCAGCGCCATTGGTGCCTCAAACCTGTAACTGCCAGATCGTATGCGCAAAGTGTTGACTTTAATTTTGTGAGCTATGGCTGTAACCCTACGGCACTTTGGGAGCTCTACTTGATCTCATCTTTGCGGTAAATCGTAAGAAGATAAAGCGCAGAGACTGTAGATCGCCCGGACGCCATATTTTTGTTGTCTTTGTAAACCACAACACAGCAGAAGGAAAGAATCAACATATTGCAAGTTCTCGAGTGACATTAATTATAACTGCAAGGAAAAGGGATAGCTGGACACAGCAGCGTTTTCACAAACCGATCGAGGCTCCGGCTCCGTGAACTCCGGCGGAGAGATGGCGATGTGGCTGCAGCACACAGCATTCGTTTTTTCTGCATAACAATTAAAAAGAAGAACCTAAAAAATGAGCGAGTGTTTTCCAAGACAGCTCTCATACAAATTATACTTGAAAAAGTACTTTAGACTTATGTAGAAAGACATCCGAGGTCTCGATTTACTGTCCATAACTTCCCCCCCCCCTCCAACCAAAAGAAATAACTGTCTCCATCATGTCGTAAAGGTATAAAAATCCCCATGAAATAAAGAATTCTCAATTATTTCACTCCATTTCCTCCCTCCGCTGTTCGTTCCCCGTATTTCCGCCTTTACTAATCGAATTTTGACTTTATTAGACATCAAGCCAATTTTCATTTACTGCGTATGCGTTGGATGTCAGCCACGGGTTAATTGTAGCAGCTTTCCATAAGTTCATTGAAGCGCGCCCAGCAGGTTACGCTGCTAGAGGTGACGATCGGGGACCTCGTATATTTTCTTTTTATTTAAGATGTCGAAAAAAATATGATGGTAGGTCCTTTTTAGGGTCGGATACTATGAAAAGAATAAGGAAGAATATAATCAAGGGAAAATTCTAGACACGTATTAAGCACACAATCACAGCACGCACACAAATAGTATCACTAAACGGCAGTAAAGGCACATAGTGAAGGGCCTCTCACCAGGTCTGGCCATGTTGAGCTGACAAGCGCAGAGCGTACAATGCGCGCTAACGTTCGTGTTTGCAAAGTGTCGCATCGCGACGCGCCGCGGAAAGGTCTGAAATTTCAATCCGAACGCCGTTTTCCCTCACCCTCGCGGCGACCGCGCTCCAACAACACTTTAAGGCCTTCTGGCTGTACCCTCTCCCCCTGAGCTACGTGACGCAAAAGAGGCCCACATAGAAGTTCCGTGCAGCCTGCTTCGAAGTTGCGAGCGGCGCACCTGCGTTGAAAATGAGGCGCGGAAGACCGAGTGGACGATGATGGCGATAACAATTCGATTAGTTCCGGGAACCCTGCCGTTCCTTGGATAACTTCGGGATTAAAAATGTCCGGGCGTGCTGCGCGACATGCTTCACGGCGCACTTTTTTTTTTCTAGACGTGAATCGTGCATGTAGTTTTTGCGCTTGTGTGTCCCGCAAGCCTTCATTGCCGCGGAATGTGGATTACGTTCGTGCCAGGATTATGCCTAATAAGTGCTGCGTGCCCAATTGCTGGAGCAATTACAAATCGGCGCCGAAAAATCATGTGTTCATGTTTCCCCAAGATGAATGACAGAATATTACGTGCCAATGCTGAGGCAAGGAAGAGAAAAACTGGAACTCTGCGGAATAAGGCAGCTGTTTCTTTGTAAATAGTTGCGCGAATATGTTTTGTACCTCCATTGCTAAACTCATTAGAGGTGTTGTATATATGTGGACTGCGGTACTGTATGTAATAATGCCTCGAAAGCGAAATTATTCGTTTAAAGCCTAATCTAGACAGGAATAAATACACGTGTCCCGAACGTGAAGAAGGACACACCAGTTAAGTTGTCGTGAGATATGTGTTATGGTGCAGTGCTAACATTTTGTTGAAGAATTTTTGTGGTCACACGAACGGCAAATCTTTGACGCCGACGGTACATCAAGGCAAAGAAGCTACTCTGAAGAAGAGGGCAGCATCGTGACTTCTCAATATAAGCCATACTCCCTGTCATCATGTACCCGGAATTCGTTCTCATTCCTGCGGTTGAACCATTTCATTTCTTAATGGACGGGAGTTAAGTTTTTTGTTGATTGTTGTTCTTTTCTCCTTGAAGTCGACCAAAGTCTCTTCAAGGTGTTTATCGGCGTTGATGAAGCAGGAGGCAGGTTGGAGGTAACAAAACTTGAAGATATATTGCAACGGAAATATTTACACAGTCAAATACAGAGTTAGCAAAAGAACACTGATACAAAACACACAAGTAAACAGCGCCTTACTCTTCTACTTTTTCTTAAGTTAGAGCCTAGGACAACTGTCACTACATACGATCAACCGAGTCTCACTGTTCTACCACTAAGTGGTTACGGCCCAGACTAGCGTTGCATCGTACGGAGTCTTACTGTTCTATCAGGTTTAGTAATTACAGCCTAGACTGAGGAACAAGCACCTCGTCTCGGTTGTTATAGGGGAAAGAGACAAAGAAAAAGGGCGGTAGGGTCGTTAGCCCATCCCACGGAAGCAATTGCCAATGAGAGTTGACAGTTTCTTAAGCCACAACCCAAAGGGATGGGCTTACTCTCATAAGTGAATCTATTGGAAAACCACCCTGTTTTCCCTCTTCCCACATCTTCCTCTCCCCCTCCTATTTCCACGTGGTCAGTGACGGCCTCGTCAAACACGCCAGGCATGCATGATTTATTGAGGCCATCTCGCACCTCAGCGGCGTTTCTAGCCAGCAAGGGGGGCTCGGGCGCTGGTGTCCCAACACCGCGTACCGTAGTCCCCCTCAAGGTTTTTCCTGGTAGAAAACTAATTACCGCTGGCGGCATCCGGACTCGGGTGCTCTTCAAACGACGCCGCGCCCCTCTCTACGGCGCGCACTGCATGTTGCAACACGACACAAAGCGGGCTCTCCCCAGTGCTCAAAACAAGATGCACGTGGCTGCCGTCCGAATGCGAGGGGCGCGAACCCCCCGCTCCGTACGCGCCAGACGTGGTCAACATTGCTAGCAGCTGCGTCTCCAATTAGCAGGGGACTCAAGAGCCGGCGCCACAACGTCGCGTATACAACCGTCCCGCTCGAGCTTTGTCCGCGTGGCCCTATTATGACCATCGGCGGAATGTCAACAAAGCCCGCGCAAAAGCATTTGCTCCGAATCCGTTTTGCGCCTCTGCACCGCGCCCCCCGCGGCGGCGCGCGCCTCGGCTCGTTACCGACACCACGCGGGCCGTCCGACCCCTCACAAACAGAATCGTTTGCCGCCCGAGGCGCTGGGGGGTGGACGCTTCTCCATTCACAAAACGCACGTGCAACTAGCGGCACTTCAAAAGTATATACAAAACAATCATGCAGCCCTACGCCGTCCATTCTTCCTGTTCGAGAGATGAGCGGCCTAACACGTTCCCCCTAAAGAGTATACTGGGCTGATTTTCGCTCAGTGATACGATAAATCACTGCCGCGATTACGTAATGAACATTCTAACCACCCCCTAGCCTAATTACATCACAAGAACAAACACTTTCAAGTAACAAAGCAAGAAGAGAGTAAAAAGAAATACACAATACATGTCATCAAACTATTAAGTACACGATTGCAGTTCCAAACTGTAAGAGCACTCTAGTGTCTCTGGGTCTTGAATCGGCACTCACAAAGTCCGCAATATACAGCGCCAAGTGATCAGGAACATTCACGCCCATCCAGTTGGCATGGCACCATAGTATTACGCTGGCTTCCATGAGCTGTTGTGAAGCCTGGACAAAGCATCCGCGTTACCATTACTGACACCCTTCCGATGTCGCACTGACACGTGATATCGCTGTAAAGCCAGCGCCCATCTTGTCAATTTTGCCCCGTGTGGAGTCGAAGTTGTAAGGTACGACAATGGATTGTGGTCGGAAACAACGTTTATCTCGGCACCAAAAAGCCAGTAGTCAAACTTCTTTAAGGCCCATATAATAGCAAACGCTTCCCTCTCAATTGTCGACCATCGCGTCTGAGTCGGCGTGAAGCGGTGGCTGGCAAAGGCAATAGGCCCCTCCTTTCCCTCGGCTGTCATTTGCGCCAAACAAGCGCCCGCCGCCGTAGCTGACGCGTCTGTGAAAAGCCAGTAGGGCTCAGATGGGTCTGGAGTGCTGAGCGCCACGGCCTCGCACAGGGACTGTTTCAGTGTCTTAAACGCCGTCTGAGCTTCCTCTGACCAGGGTATGCTATTGGGTACCCCCTTCTTTGTTAACCGCGTGAGCGGGCTCGCCACCTCTGCACATTCTCGGACGCACTCGCGATAGTAGCCGCACAGTCCTAGCAGGCTGCGTAGCTCCTTTTTAGTGCGTGGTGTCGCCACATTCTTAATTGCAGCTATTTTCTCTTCGTGTTCTGGGGTTGAGAATCTTGGTGCGCAACCTAATTTCTCGAGCATCGACTGTGTGAGCTGTGATTTGAAATTAGTGCCCTGGTCGGAACAGATCATTTCCGGAACGCCAGTGCGACTGAAAATTTCAATCAACGCGTCGCAAGTCGCCTTAGCTGTCAAAGAACGCAGTGGGACAACCTCTGGCCACCCTGTGCAAATGTTCACCAAGCAAAGCGCGTACCTGTGACCTTTCGCTGACGGTCTGTCTAAGGGTCCAATGATGTCTGTACTGACAATTTGAAAAGGGTGATTTGGCCTAGTGGGAGGAGTTATAGGTACTCCGTCCGTGCGACGCCTGTCAGAGCGAATTTGACAATCATGGCACGAACGACAATGCTCTAATACCTCCTTCTCCATGCCAGGCCAAAAAAAATTACACCTAATACGCACTTTAGTTTTCCTTGGCCCTAGGTGCCCTCCGCATAGTGACTCATGAGCTAAACGCATCACCTCACTGCGCTTGTCTTTGGGAACAACTAGTTGTCTCACTCGGGTGCCTACTATTGAGTCCCAGTGGTGTAAGAGTCCATCAGAGACGAACATGCCGGATTTCCCACTCCGAGCATCTTCCCAACCTTTCTTTAAGGTAGCGTCAGCTAGCTGCCATCTGCGGAACTCTTCTCTCTGGCTTATTGACGCATCCCTCTCTTCATCAATTAGCTCAACTTCTCCAGAAACACCTTCCTCCTCCAAAGTAACATTGCAGGCTACTGCCTCGGCTTTCTCATTTGATCGCTCTATCCTCTGAGCAGGCTCGGCCGGTGCTACAATGGATTCCAGAGAGCTGCTGGCCTTGAATAAATGTTCCCAATCTTCCTTGGTCAACAAACAATCTGTGCCCTCGACGAGCTCATTAGTCAACGCGCAGAGTAGGTCAATGTTCTGGGGCTCCGCCGCCATTTGTGGGCTATTTAACTTTACCGGCAACGTTGCTAGCTTTGCCTCGATAGTTTTACCAAACGCAGACACCAATCTTATTGTGCCTGATGGCTCCACGATACTGTTCGGAAGGAGACTCTCGCGTATGACAGTTATTTCACTTCCCGTATCTAGAATCGCATCTGTGGATACGTTTCCGCATGAGATAGGGATCAACTGCAGGTTAGTCATGCCTTCGCCTTTGTGTTTCAAGGCCTCTACATTTGCAGTGAGGACTCCATTCGGTATCTCACTTCCCGTCTCGTGGGCTATCGACACCCTTTGTGCCCTCTGCCTTGGCTCGATAGCCTTCTTTGGCTGATTTTCCTTGTCACTAGACATCGGGCAATCCTTAGCGAAATGGCCTGAGCTGTGACATACGTGGCACCTGAGGGCGCTTTTCGCTACGTGCGTCTGCTTTTGCCCCATCTCTGCCACTGATGACTTTGAGGCGTATCCTTTGCCTTTGGCTTGTTCCAAAGTTTGTAGTACTTTGGCAATCTCAGGTGGCTTAAGCCATCCCTCGCCTTCTCGTAGCATCACGTATTCAAGACCCTCTATACTAAGGCCCGCTTTTATACGATCCGCTACCATGAGTTCTGCCATCACTTCTACAGTGTCGGCTCCTCTTACTTGAAGGTAGTAGGAGAAATACGTTTTCACTCGCGACGCGAACTGTGACCACGTTTCCTCCTTCCGCTTCACTGCTCTCTCAAACCTTTGCAGATACTCTGCCGGAGAAAGCTTCAGTTCCATCAACACTGCCTGTTTGACTGACTCGTAATCTGTACTCTCTTCCTGGTTGAGGTTACGCAGTAGGTAGCGAACGCGCTCAGTTAGAGCTGGCATGACTAAATGCACACGACTCTCATACGGTACCCCGTAAGTAGCAAAAAGTCTTTCTACCTCCTCAAACCATAAGGGTACATCCGCGTCACACGGTAGGCGGAACCCTTTCAGCACTTTTGCGCATTGCTCGACGGAGTCGAAACCCATTCGCCTCCGATCGCCCCGCTCCGACTCAGCGCTGGACGACGTGCCATTGAGACGTTCAGCAGTCGTCCTTGCCTGCAACAGCCTTTCGTACTCAATCTGAAGTTGTATACAGGTAGTCTGAGCATTGAGCCTTTGAATTTCAAGTTCAAGCGTTCTTGTATCATTCGGAATTTGCAAAGGCTGAGATGCCTGCTGCGAAAATTCCTGGCTCTGACTGGGTTCTCTCATTTCATTTGACTTATCGGAATTTAGCCTATCGTCATTTGATAACTCCCGATTCCGATCTATTTCCGCCACCGTCGCACCCTCAACTCCATTAGACTCCATTGTCTCTGCGCCCCTGCGTGTCCTCACCATTTGCTCTACACATCAACTGCCATGCCAACTTGAGAAAGACGCAAGAAATCCTGCTCACCCTTTGCTGAATGCACTGTCGTTTCCGGATCTCCTCCACGGTGCCGGGCTTGGCTGCTGTGGGATCTTCTCAAAGGTGCAGGAGGTGCTCGTTGGATGACTTGATCCCTTCACCACTGGTCCAGGATTCGATGTTGTAGAGCTCGCCGATCCTGTCGACTGCGCCAGTTAAGTTTTTTGTTGATTGTTGTTCTTTTCTCCTTGAAGTCGACCAAAGTCTCTTCAAGGTGTTTATCGGCGTTGATGAAGCAGGAGGCAGGTTGGAGGTAACAAAACTTGAAGATATATTGCAACGGAAATATTTACACAGTCAAATACAGAGTTAGCAAAAGAACACTGATACAAAACACACAAGTAAACAGCGCCTTACTCTTCTACTTTTTCTTAAGTTAGAGCCTAGGACAACTGTCACTACATACGATCAACCGAGTCTCACTGTTCTACCACTAAGTGGTTACGGCCCAGACTAGCGTTGCATCGTACGGAGTCTTACTGTTCTATCAGGTTTAGTAATTACAGCCTAGACTGAGGAACAAGCACCTCGTCTCGGTTGTTATAGGGGAAAGAGACAAAGAAAAAGGGCGGTAGGGTCGTTAGCCCATCCCACGGAAGCAATTGCCAATGAGAGTTGACAGTTTCTTAAGCCACAACCCAAAGGGATGGGCTTACTCTCATAAGTGAATCTATTGGAAAACCACCCTGTTTTCCCTCTTCCCACATCTTCCTCTCCCCCTCCTATTTCCACGTGGTCAGTGACGGCCTCGTCAAACACGCCAGGCATGCATGATTTATTGAGGCCATCTCGCACCTCAGCGGCGTTTCTAGCCAGCAAGGGGGGCTCGGGCGCTGGTGTCCCAACACCGCGTACCGTAGTCCCCCTCAAGGTTTTTCCTGGTAGAAAACTAATTACCGCTGGCGGCATCCGGACTCGGGTGCTCTTCAAACGACGCCGCGCCCCTCTCTACGGCGCGCACTGCATGTTGCAACACGACACAAAGCGGGCTCTCCCCAGTGCTCAAAACAAGATGCACGTGGCTGCCGTCCGAATGCGAGGGGCGCGAACCCCCCGCTCCGTACGCGCCAGACGTGGTCAACATTGCTAGCAGCTGCGTCTCCAATTAGCAGGGGACTCAAGAGCCGGCGCCACAACGTCGCGTATACAACCGTCCCGCTCGAGCTTTGTCCGCGTGGCCCTATTATGACCATCGGCGGAATGTCAACAAAGCCCGCGCAAAAGCATTTGCTCCGAATCCGTTTTGCGCCTCTGCACCGCGCCCCCCGCGGCGGCGCGCGCCTCGGCTCGTTACCGACACCACGCGGGCCGTCCGACCCCTCACAAACAGAATCGTTTGCCGCCCGAGGCGCTGGGGGGTGGACGCTTCTCCATTCACAAAACGCACGTGCAACTAGCGGCACTTCAAAAGTATATACAAAACAATCATGCAGCCCTACGCCGTCCATTCTTCCTGTTCGAGAGATGAGCGGCCTAACAGACGGGCTTTTTAATAAAGCAGAGCGAGAATAGCTTTGCATAAAGAAAACAATCTTGGAACACAATCTATGCTCTGCGGGCCATCTGTTCAACTGTGCCTAAAAAGAAAATAACTGCGCTCCGGTTAACGTTGCACGTAGGTGCGCGATCCCTTCATTCAGTCCGTATCCCCAAGCGCGCCGTCAGCCTCTTTTCCGTGACGTCACTCGCCGAGTGCTCAGGCCTTCTCTTAATTGTCTTGGGGGTGTTGGCTCCAAGCCGGGCAGGGACGTACTCCTGTGTAGAGTGTACGGTTGAGTGAGACGAGCGGCTTGGCGGCGCATGCTTTGCGGTGAGGCGCGCGACGACGAAAAATACTGTGGCGGTGGCGCTGCAGTCGAAGTGGATTTAGGGTGCCTCGATGTCCCCCTCGCCCGCGCAGGCGAGGAGGACATCGAGGCACCCTAAGTGGATTGGGCCGTTTCAAGGTCGCGCCGTTGGAAACTGCTGGCGATACTTATCGTAAACGGTGTTTATAATTGGATATGACATGTATTTATGCTTTAGGAATATATGTCTTTCTGGCTCTTCTTTAATTGATATTATTTATTTTTTAAATTGATGCTCGCGGTGATTTCGCGTGCATTGTGGTCACAGTGTCGGCTTTCATTCTATTACGTTATTGTAGGGTTCCCTTTGGAGAACAAATATTTTCCTTGATCTTCAAGCAGCATGCATCTCTCGTGTGTATTTTTGCGCATATAGTTTTCCATTGGTAGGTCTTGCGAAAGGCAGGCGCAAAAACGTATGAAACTCCCTGCCCTTGCCGCTTCAAACAAATAAAACATCTCTGCCCCATCCGGTGCCCTGTAATCAGATTTACGTAAGGTATTCTGATAGAAAAAGAGCTGCAGTGCAATAGTCCATTCATGTTTCCGTCTTCCTCGCGTAACAGAATGTGGAGTGATTGGTACGGGTTATTTTATTGCGGTCGGACCTCGGGCGCCGAAAACAGTTGCAGGTAGCCATAATATGTATGCTAATCATTGGCCTGTAAGCCGTTTGAAATTTTTGTTCAGTCCGTGCTTAACAACAACGAAAAAAAACAAAGAAAACAAAAAAAACAAAAAAAAACAAGGTGGCGCGGAAGCCTGATCAGTGGCCGCATAGTAACATGGCGTTGCGCTGCTAAACTCGAGCTCACGGGTTCAAACCAAGTCGCGGAATTCGATGGGAACTAAAGGAGAAAGAAGACACTCGGGTACTTCTGTTCAGGTGCACGTTAAAGAACACCAGGTAATGAGAACTGAACAGGGTGCTTCAATCATATTGTCACGTGGTAGTGACGTATAAAGAACACAGTAGTAATACTGTGAAAGACGAAACTAACTTTTATTGGGCTAACGTCTGCCCACAAAAACAGGCTGCATTTAAAGAACGGCGACAACGGCGAACACAGTCGGCGATCGTGAAAATCTGATCAGCGGGTCAAGAGCGTCGGCTTTTATACATCAGTCGTCGAATGTTCCAGACCAATCGCTGGCACACGCGTGTCTTCCACAAGGTTCTACACCATTCGCGTCACGCGATGAAATCAGATAACACAAGGCTGGGTAAAAACAGACAGCGGATAGAACCATCGATAACTTTCGAGAAACTTCCGATACATGCAGGCGCGTCCTGCGCTGTGCGCTAACATTTGTTAGGCGGCGAAACGTGGTCGCCCGATAGAGATATACAAGTACACGTGTCAATGTCGCCAGACGTAAAATGCCAGAATTTGTTTAAATAAAGAAATAAGAAAGAGGTAGCTGCGTCGTTCGGCTTTCTTTCAGGGGTGTAAACGAACGAAATTATTCTTAGAACGACAGAAAGCTGAGCTACTTGGTAAGGATTCATTATGCAAGAAGGGTGAGACGTGCAGACAGGACACAAGAGTAGAGAACTGGACAACGCGAACGCCAACTATCAATTGAAGGGAGCACTGAGGCGAAAAAAAGAAACGAGACACAAAACTCATCTGCGCAAGCTCTGGAATCTTATCAAGATCCAAGTGGTATCATGGACATGTCCATGATACCACGTATGCTTGGATCTTGGAACTGTTCGGTAGCGATGTCAGCGAAGCAGACAGCGAAAATACAGAAGCAGAAGGTGACAGGAACATCAGTATCATCGTTTGGGCGGTGATACAAGCAGTTGGCATCTTGGTGTAAACGCGTACAAGCAACTGTGTACAAGCATTCTTGTACGAGTAGTGCCCAGTGACCTAGGCGATCGGTAGGTTCTTTGAGGGACGAAAGTCAGCAGAGCGCATGGTGGTTTGTGGTGAATGTAAAGGGCCGACCATATAGGTAAGGGCGAGATTCCGCCACTGCCTAGAGAAGTGCAAGGCACTCACGTTCAGTAATAAAATAATTCCGCTCAGCTGGAGAAAGCAGATGGCTGGCGTAGGCAATGATGCGGTGGTGGCGTCGTTACGTTGGCGAAAAATGGCACTGATTCCATGACCACTGGCATCAGTGCGGACTTCTGATGGAGCAGGTGGGTCGAAGTGCGTAAGGAGGAATGAAGGTGTTCGGAGAGAGATAAGCTTCTAGAAGGCAGTTGCTTGTTCAGGTCCCCAAGAAAATGAAACGTCCGCCTTCAGAAGAGCAGAGGGTGGGTGACTTCAGCAAAACTGCGCATGAAGTGGCGGAAATACGAGCACAGACCCACGAAGTTCCGGACATCTTTACACACGATGGCACGGGAAACTTCTGTACGGCACGAGCTTTGCCCGAGTCTGGGCGCACACCAGATGAATCAACAAGCTCACCGATGATAGTGATTTGGCGGTGTCCGAAGTGACATTTAGACGAATTAAGTTGAAGGTCAGCACTGCGAAAAGCAGAAAGAACGAGCGAGAGGCACTCCTGGCGCGTGGAAAATGTAGGCGCAAGAAGGACGCCGTCATCTAAGTGACAAATACAGATGGGCCACTTGAAGTCATGAAGGAGTGTGTCCGCCATGCGTTCAAAAGTAGATGCAGAATGACATAAGTCGAAGGGCACAAATTTGAACGTGTATAAGCCATCGGGTGTTATAAAGGTGGTTTTCTCGCGGTCCATGCCATCGACGGCAGTCTGCCAGTAACCGGAGCCAACGTCCATGGAAGAAAGGTACTATATATGCACCATGGAGGTACTTTGCACCATGCAATTTGGCCATTGCAACAAGCGATTTATGGGACGGAGCATTGTCTCGGTGAAAGAGGAGTTTTTCCGTGGTGACCCGTGGTCGCTTAGAGCGCAATTGTTTTTTCAGTTGACCTATGAGTGTTACATAGTATGGTCCTGTTATCGTTTTGCTGTTTTGTAAGTAGTCTACGAAGATATTTCCTCGTGAATCCCAAAAGACAGTCGTCATCACCTTTACGGCTGAACAACTACAGTTCTAAGTTTGCCTTTTTTCGAGCACCTTCATCAGGCTCAGTCCATCGATTTGACTGCTGTTTAGACTATGGAGCGTAATGCTGCATCCACTTCTCATCAACTTCCACAAATAGCTAGGCACCAAAATTCCTCTGGATTGCGATCAAGCATCGATAAACATTGCTTCAAGATGTCTGCCCTCATGCGCATTTGGTCGATCGTCAGCCGTCGCGGCACCCCACGTGCACAGACCTTCTTCATCTGCAATTTCTCATGAAGAATATTCTGAACTCTCTCTGCCGAGATGCCTACAATTTCAGTTATCTCACGTTCTTTTCACTCGGCAGTCCTCCATGACAATTACATTAATTTTCGATATCATTTCTGGCGTGGTGACCTCCACTGGATGCCCAGGGCGTGCTTCATCTGGCGTCGAAGTTCGGCCACGTTTGAATTCATTTATCCAGTAGTAAATGGTCTTCAGTGATGGTCCAGAGCCTCCATGAACTTCGCTCAACTTGGCTTTAATTTAGGCAGCCGTCCAGTGTCTTAAATAAAAAAACGTTTGATCCACATTTTTATCCATTTTGGCGGGAATCACCACACAGCTCAGTGCCAATGCCTGTCAAAAGCTTGCTAACTGCCGGTACCAGCGTAAACAAGTCCTGCCGTCATATGAAGGGTGCTTATCGCGTGCCACCTAGAAGAAAACAGCATTGTAGCGCTATCTCTTGTATATTTACCGCACTCATCAAACGACCCTCGTATAAGGCCAATCTCTATCTCTACGTATAAAATCCCCAGGAACTAAGTTTCTCATTTTTTTTTCAGAATTAGAATCCTTACGTTGCGCATAAATAAAACGTTCCATACCCACGATAAGTGACAGAGGATGTTCCCAACTTCAACACTGGTGGGGCGTGCTCTTATGAGTTCTAGATTAAAGATATGTAATCAATACATTGTCAGTAGTAAAATAATACAAATAACAATGTCGAAACACTAACGAGGCAATACATTTCCTTCAATTACACAAATTGCAAAAGAAAACTGAAAAAAAAAACAAAGAAATACGAGGGTTCTTCTTGGATATTTTGATAAGGCAGGGTTTCCTAATGTTCAACGGTAATGATTTCAATAACAGAGAACTAAGTAGTGTGGAGATGCTGGACTTTCACGCGTCCCCTGATGTTCTTTTCCCCGCATGGCTCTCGCGCCTCCTGTAGTCCGGCTTCTCCCCGTAGCTAAGCGCCGATGGCGGTCGGTGTAGTGTCACCATATTACGAGAGATGGCGCAAGTGTTGCGCTGCTAGGTACAGTAATAGAGCAGCAACTCCCAGGTTTATTTTATGCGGACGACATTGTGTTGCTCGCTAACAAGCAAAGTGATTTGCAACGTCTGGCTAATATCTGTGGACAGGAAGGCAACAATTTAGGTTTGAAATTTAGTGTTAGAAAATCAGGTGTTATGGTATTCAATGAAAACAGTGAACAGACAGTGGAGATACAGGGCCAAGAAATACCTCGGGTAACAGAATATAAATACCTTGGTATATGGATAAACGAAGGCAATGGATATATGGAAGCACAGGAAAAACCATAACAGTCAAGGGGAAGAGAAATGCAGCCACAATGAAGCACAGAGCGCGATGGGGTACAATAGGTACGAAGTCCTACGAGGTATGTGGAAAGGGGTAATGGTTCCAGGACTTACTTTTGGAAATGCGGTTGTTTGCTTTAAATCAGGGGTACAATCAGGGCTCGACGGGAACCAAAGGTCAGTGGGTCGCCTCGCATTGGGCGCTCACGGGAAGACTACAAATGAAGCTGTGCAGGGGGATATGGGCTGGACTAGTTTTGAAGTGAGGGAAGCTCGCAGTAAAATTTAGTATGAAGAACGGCTGAGGAATATGGAAGAAAGTAAATGGGCTGGGAGAGTGTTCAGGTATCTGTACAGGCAAAACATTGATTCACAGTGGAGGAAAAGAACTAGGAAGCTTACCAGCAAGTATGCGGCCTGTGGGGTGGGCAACACAGCAACAAAGAAGGTCAAGCGGAAAGTTAGAGAGGCTGAATTGATCTCATGGGTGGCGGCAATGGAAAAGAAACCGGCCATGAGTAACTACTTAAAGGGACCCTGAAACGCTTTTGACAATTTTCTACAAACGTACTGAGTCTTTAGAGTAGGTCCTTGTGATCATTAATTGACACATCTGAGTGCTCTGCGTAAAGCGTGTAATTTATTATAAGGTTTTAAAAATGCACATCGCTGCCGATTGCAGTGCACTGCTCCGCGGAATTTTAAGCCGCCCCTACCCATATGACCGAAATCACCCATATGACGTCAGTGGGGCGAGCTATCCGATTGGCTGACCAGGGCGCGTGATCTATAATTTTTCCAACTTTATGGTAAACAAATGATCTTCGTAATAGTTGGAATGTTAGTTAATTTGTTTTTATAAAAGAAAGCAGCATAAAGAGAATGCACAAGAACAATTTTTCAGTACACTTAAGCACTTCCGGCACACAGCAAGTGTCGTCTGCTTATGTTACAGCGTACTCCATTTTGACGAGAGCTCCGCGGTCAGAGTTGGTCTCAGTCTTTTCGCGAGCACTATGATTCGACTTTGTTGCCTTGTGGACTGCAAACGTAGCGACTGGCAATGTGCCAAGCTGCGACATCGTGTCCCTCTGCAAGGCAGCGTACGAGCGAACTGGCTGCTGCGCATCGGATGCCGCTATCCGATCGGCGCCAGGACTTGCGCGTTTGTGGCCGTCACTTTACACCGGAAGATTACTAAAGCAATAGCGTTTCGCGAGTCCCGTATTAGGGCAAACGTAAGCGCAAGGGGACAGGGTCTGGCCGCTTGACTGTGCGGCGACGGGATGAGCCGAGATGAGCAGAAGGGCAAATGTGAATGATCTGCACGGTGCAGCCACCTGGTGGCATAGAGCTCAACCATACACAGTAGCAGCAACGAAGCGTATTCTTCTTTGCTGCTAGTGCGTATTTTTCGCAGGAGTGTAATCATCAACACGTAGTTTTTTTTAATGTTTAAAATGTTTTACACTTGGTTAGAGCAATATTAGCGCTTTGTTTGGCTGTTTAAGCACAGCGCCAACAAGTGTCTGGACCGTGCAGACCGATCGGGCTTCTCACGTACGTCTACGCCAAAGTTCCTTCATCAACTTGAGTTTATGCCTCCAGTCATTTGCCGAAATGACCAGCTTGCCTGTGGTTAACGGAATACCAGACACGTTCGGCGCTACGACAGAATGCTCGCAACGCACGCTGCTTCGTTAGCTCTCCCTTGGGGTCGACAGCCAAGCGGCTAGCGGAGAGGTTTCGCGCGGGCGGGGACGGGCTCCAAAACAACCGGAAGTGGACGATGTGACGTCGCATCGTGACGCAGGACCAGTGAAGGCGGAGCTTAGCCCCGCTCGCTTGGCGAACGAGTTGAGGAGGAAAAGCATGGCTGGGGAGGAGGGTAACTTCTAATCGCTTGTAGCTCCATTAATACGCAACGCTTCACTTAAATTGTGGTGCGAATGTTCTACTTAAGCTGTACCCTACGCGTCTACAAAATTTGTCCGAACCGTTTCAGGGGCCCTTTAAGAGGAAAAAACGAAATCAAGAAAAAAAAAACATTTATGATAACTCAAAGGGAAGCTCATTACTTTTCGAAGCGAGATCGGGATGCCTTAGAACACGCACCTATAAAGCGAGATATAAGAAGGAAGAAGAAGCATGTGCTTGCTGCGGTAAAGCTAGGGAAACAACGGAGCATATTTTATTAGAATGTGAAGACGTCTACACAGCGGTCGATTTAGGCACCACTGGCCTCCTTGAAGCCCTTGGGTTCAGCGGAAGCAGTGGTAAACCAAACAGGTCCGCAGTAGACATTAGTAAGAGGCGACTGGAGGATTGGTGGAAGAAAAGTAGGGAAACGACAAAAGACGGAGACGTACAAAAACACAGTTCGCAATAGGGGATCAGAAAATTTGGACGTGTTAGTTCATAGTGTTTTTTTTTCTTTTCCTTTTTCATTGGTTAACCTAGGTAGGATATCAGGCAGCATAGTAGCAAGAGCTTGGTGGCGCAACCCACCGCCCCGTTCCAAAGGGGACGCTCATAACATCCAGCCGGATGGATGGATGGAAGGTAGGGGCGTCCCCTTTGAGACGGGGCGATGGCAGTTGTCACCATGCTCAGATTTTTATTTTACCTTTTATTTTTATCTGTGTTGCGTGTTGTTGAATTTCTCAATTTTCTTTAAATACGTCTTCCTACCCTTTTAACCACCACTTTTAGCCATCCACCATCCATAGCGCCACCTAACGGCGCGGTTAGTCCGGCGCGACAGTGATAGGGTGGCTAGAATGTACATTCTAATAGGGAGTATGTCCTTCCTTTTGGCTTGGGAAGCTGGCTCTTTATTCTATGGCTTGTGTATACACCAGAACACCGTGAATTCTAAGCGCGCCGCCATATTGATGAGTGCCGGTCGCGCCATCTATCCCAAGCGCCGCGAAGTAGTAGGCCTGGGCTGCCACGCTGAGAGATGCGACCCGGCGCGAAAGCGAAACTTGGGCTTTTTAGCTGGGCGGAAGGCGTGTTTCGCGTTTTTTCTAACCTGTCATTTTCGCTGTCTCGATTCAATCAAACTTCAAGACCTCATGCAAGTCCGCAATGGTCACACTGAGTGCTGTGCAGACTGCAGAAGCGAATATATCGTGTAAGTAGGCTATTACGTTTGTAGAAACCGCTAGAACACGTGTGAGCTTTTTGGCACGTAATCTGTGAAGGATTTTACAGCACTGTGTTGGTGCCACATTTTATTGTGGCACCAACAGAGAACATTGTCCTCTGCACTTTCAGTTTGGTCTTGTTTGTCATGGTCACTACTGGGTTGGCCGCGTTTGGCAACCAACTGGCGAGGTCGTTTGACTGCCTGATTAGCAGACGCCTCCCCTTCACCACCTGCACAATGAAAACAAAATAGATGTTATAGTAAGAAGGGCTGTAGTTCTTTCCCATGTCATCACTGTTGCGAAGATATAAAGTCCTCTCAAAATGAAATAGAAAATGCACCAGGCCAGTTGTATCGTACAACATTCAGAACACAAGCACGCGAACAAGCAGCATATGATGCTAAACCTGCACTCATTGGAAAATGAGGAACTACAGTAGTTATAATGTTCAACTACATGTGCAGTCAAAGCCCGTTTAACAGGGCGAGCATGACAGATGCAGGTGTTGTACAGTTGCACAAACCATGACAGGGCACATAAAATTACCATTCCTACTTAAAGCTGCATCATCAGGGAAGCCTTTGGTACAAGACAACAACCGCACCTGCATTCCAAAAAATTAGCCCCACCAACTGCAGCTACCTGGTATCAGACCTGTTTCGCTTATGCGAGGCCATATCGGATTGTTAGCGCTCCCTTGGAAAAGAAAACGATAAAAAAAACTGGTACGTGAGAACGAGCTAAATTTTCTTACAAAATACAACAATAATTAAGCACCTTATTTCCCTTGCCTTATGAACGGAAAAATTTTGCGCTTTGCCCCGCATAACAGCTCGCACGCAGTTTAGAGCTCAGGAGGCTCAAATGAATTCGTTACGAATGACACCTGCAACACCAGCTCGTAAAGACAGGTGCGCTGCAAGAACGCCTTCGGCAACGAGCAGTCGTCGTTTACGTTTTTGTGGACGCATGCTACGTGACGAGCAGACTTCGGTTTACTTTCATTAGCAATAACGCTCACCAGCAGGGCAACATACTATCGCCTCATGCCGTGCACCAGCTGCAATTATCGCTAACCGCAAACTCAACTGTTCCGCTTAACCGTCGGGAGCTCTGCCTGAATGAAAACACGAAAAGGCTTGCCTTCTTGTTATATAGCCAAGGCGAAGCACCGGCGCGGGTTTCTGCTCTGTGGGGTTGTCCAGAAAGTGCTCAGAGCAAACCTGCGTGTTACACATATAACGTTCGTAGGGCGCAAAGTTGAACGTGGCACC
Source organism: Dermacentor albipictus (assembly GCF_038994185.2). Taxonomy (NCBI): domain Eukaryota; kingdom Metazoa; phylum Arthropoda; class Arachnida; order Ixodida; family Ixodidae; genus Dermacentor; species Dermacentor albipictus. The sequence continues at coordinate 95,722,473 of NC_091823.1, forward strand.
AAAATATACACAGATCGAATACTCACTCGTGCATTTTCACTGGGTTGGTAGTTCTTCCTATTCACTGCAGCTATCCACCGGTGGCGCAGCTTGTCATTCTTCATTGCGGATGGAAATCGGTGCAGGCTGAAAACACCGCACCGGCACGATTCCCTACGTGTATTGTGCTCTGCGCAAACAGCGCTAAGCAACCTGCTTCTTTTCCGCTGGTTATTTTGGCATCCAAACACGACGCAACGATGCCCAGATGACTTCTTGTACTTTGGATCCGCGTGAACGGGCACATTTCCGCACTTTGGAGTCCTATAGAGCTAGCGCTAGCCATGTCTGCTGGTCGCCGGCGAACACACTTTGGCAGCCCAGAACAAAATGGCGCTGGTCGACCGGGCAATCCGGGTGCGAGAGTATGCGTTCGATTAGTCTGGGTGCGAGGCTAGCGTATTCTGGTCTATAGTGAACTATAAAGCCTTCTAGTTCACTGTAGCTTGGGGCCGGCGAGCCGCGTGGATCTTTCCGCGCGTGCGCCGATGCGCTTTGCTGGACCGTCCCGGGAAAGACTTGGGAGCAGATATATAAGACACTGAAATGAACTAGCACGATCGTTCGAAGGCGCCACCATGCGCATGACTCTATATAGACACGAACGGTTAGGCGTTGGTGTGTAGCATGCGGGCGAACATATTCGCTCGCTGTACGGTCGCGGTGAGTCGGACTTCCTCAATTTGTTGCGCAGCCATCGGCGTGTTCTGAGGATAGTAATTCGGCTGGCAGGCATTAGTCTACGAAAGGTGCAATGAACGTCCTGTGATCATTTGCACTACTGTGCTGTGGTTCCTTTGTCCCAAGAGCATGCATGAGACCCCACAGTAGAAAAATCCCGATAGTTACCTTTCTGTGTGGGAAGTAGTTAATCACCGAAAACAAGGCGGACGGACCTGGAAGCAATTATTTTTTTTGTAATTGTCGTGGATTAGGCGATGATTGTCTCCTTTTGTGAACTTGCGCATTAAGATGTGCCTGTTGAATTCGGGACCATTATTTTCCTTGCCGTATGTTTTTGGTTCCTTCCAGGCCCTTTTTTTTTCTGGGTGATGTCGACGATGTGGAATGCGTGTCCTCAGGTGGTATTATCTCTCTGGCACGCGGACCGCCGTCGCAGCTACGACACTCGGGCTTTTCTTATCAACACGGTTGCTTTGTTGGCTGTCAGCGATCCCGTCAGAAAAGTGGCGTGGCCTCACGTGGTCGATCCTTGCGGCGACATTCAGTATCATGTGTTTGTTCGAGCGGATCGATTTCGTCTGCGTGGCGGAAGCTACGGGCTGAACATCCGTTGCAAACCGCGGTACACGTTCTTTCCACCGAGTTGCACGCGTAGAATGCTACAACTGTGTACGGTCAACCTAGCACTAGTAAAGCAACTATAGCCTATCACGAAGAAAGAAAAAAAAAACTGGTAGGAAGCTTATGACGGGATAAAATTGAATCTCTACCTTCCCCTCAAAATTTTAAAATATAATAATGGAAAGAAGTTCAGCACGGGACCACGTCGAGGTAGGCTTTAGTTTAGTTTTAGTGTTGCCCACCACAGGGGTCTCTTAGCGGGCACACTTCCGCTATTTGAGGCTCGAGCTGGTTGTGTCATGGTCATGGTCATGACCGCACCAATGAACTTGCCGACAGCAATGCTCCCTCTTTCTCGCCATTTGCGACTCCTTCTCTCCCCTTCAGAAGAGTATATCTAGCTACATACATACATAGTTATACTGGAAACACAGCGCGGGAAGGACGATCGACAAAGACTAGACAGGACAAGCGCTAACTTTCAACACTGCGTTTATTGCGGCCCCTTTTATGTCCTTCTTTCCATTAGCAGAATCAGTTGCGTATATATGCTCCTCTTCCGCAATAAACGCTGCGTTGAAAGTTAGCGCTTGTCCTGTCAAGTCTTTGTCGATCGCCCTTCCCGCGCTATGCTTCCTGTATAACTCTTTCCTTTGTTAGTTGATTATGCATCATGGTCCCCAAGATCGGGCGGCGCTCGTGTTCGCGCCGCGCATTCTCGGAGGCAATGTATTTGGGTTGCATAATTGAAAAAGATTGATTGATTGATTAATTAATTTTATTGGTGCAAGGGTCACATATGGCGAAATAGCGCCAGGGACACGAAACTTTCAGGGCCATAACGGAAGACAGTGCAAAAGGCACGATCGTCACTGCCTGTCGCACCTGATTTTGTACTTTTACGTTTCGGCATGCCACAATTTCCAGCTTTTGTGCGTGCGCTTGTGTCGTGCCGCCTCGCTGAAGCTGATGACTACGATCATTAATTGCTTCCTCCCTGTGCGCCTTTCACTGCGTCCGCAATTTCTGTCCCACTGTATATTTCAACGAGTGCAGGTTAAGGCCTTCATTTACCTGTCATGAACGTGCAGTCGTAATTAAACTCCGCGTATACGAGCATTTGATCTCATTCTAGCAAATGTTAACGACTACGGCAACCACCAGGAGAGCACTTCACTGAAATTGAGAGTCTACAGCAGCGCTCGCATACAACAAACCCCCTCGTTTCTCTCCAGATGTAATAATGTTATCTCTGTGCTCCTGAGCCTGTCTTTGAGAATAGGTGTCGCCACATGTGAAAAACGGGCGCAATTAACTAAATGTCACTATCGCGCGGTGTGCGCGTCTCATGGTAATGATTTATTTCGTCCACGGCTTTCGTCATAAGGATCTCCCGCGTCAGCTCATACGATATATAAACCGACTGCGTGAGAGCAGTCACGTGAATCCTGCACCTATACCTCCGCGGTTATCCTGGAGGCACACAGGTGCTCATACACAACGCTCGCACCGAAGCGACCTATATACAGAGGACGTCCTCGTCAAATTCAAAGTAAATGTCAGAAGTTTATAGTGGGCCGCCCGACCTAAACTGCATCGATGGCGAAAATGAGATGTTGTACCGCCGATACGTTCGACCTGCCACAATATATAGCGTCAGAGTGACAATTTACCACCCATTGTGGGAGTGTGTGAGCCTGCGTCGACCATGCTGTCAGTTTCTCACCACCGATATCACCTGCTTGAGGGATTTAATCGTACCTCAAAATGTCGCTCGCGCCAAGGACAGCCTGCTATCGCTGTATGGGCTTTCGTGCGCAACACAGGTGGTCGACCACCGAATTTTTATCCCCCTCGCCTTTAGAATAACTGGACCGAAGAGCCACTCTTATCGCCATTAAAGGAATACAAGCAATCAAAACTTACGAACAGGCTGGTAAATGCTTCAGCAGCGTATACAAGTAACAATTAGCATTTACGCACGCCGAACCTTATCTCCAGCGTTTGAAATGAAAAACAAAATCGAGATAAGAACTGCGACTTTTAAATGCGGCCTTCTTACGCACTTGCCTCGCACCGCGAAAATCACAGGCAACCGTGTTGACAGCTTATGCCACCCTGATAAGACCTTTATGCGATGAGGACGTGCGACGGTCCTCATCTCCCAAGGTTCCCGACTGCATGCGTATAGAGGCCTCTACTTTTCACTGGCGAGGCTTAACGCACTGTGCACAATCTAAATCCATACGCGTTTCACGCAACGAAAGCTTAGCCGTTGAAGAAGAAATGCTAGCTCTCCCGTAATCGAGAGTAGATGAAAGCATGAAATGGCTACCGGCAAAGTAGATTGGTTGGAGCAATTACGACAATTACTCACAGCCATCTCAGAACCATCCGGTGCACCGTATCTGCTTTTTGAACGTCGTTATTGGAAATGACAAATACAACTTCAGCGTAATAGAAGTTACAGCTTGAGTGGTATTGTGAACAAACATTAGGAAGAACTCGGAAGCAATATTTTTTTATGTTTTGGCAGTAACTATAGCGTAAGTAACGTACGGTCCTGTGCAAAGGATCGGGGGGCCAAAGACCGCATTTTCTTAAGCTTTGACTGGTTTCCCGGATGATCTCGTTTTGTTCTCGCAACCGAGCTAACTGCCACGCCAGCTGTCTTTCCATTTGTTTCACCAGCTGAGCCGCCGGAAGTTTGTGACTCATCCATAGCCGAGGATGAACTCTTTCGGCTTTGAAGTCTATGAAGCATAATCGCAGTACAGGATCCGATGGTTTGACAGTTGAATTTTATGTTTAGCTTCGGAAACTGTTATGAAAGCCGTTCACATCATTGGTGAGCAGGCTGCTCAGTGCGGGGACTTTGTCAGCGTCTCAAAGAAAGGGGCTAATCACTCTCCTGTGTAAGGATGAGCCGAGAAGCACCGATCTAAGAGCATGGCGTCCAATCACACTTCTGAACTGCGACTACGCGTTCATTGCAAAGTGTTTGTGTATGCGACTTACTCAAGTGATCAACATTGCTTTGCTCCCATACTAGGCATGTTTATACCAGGGGCGTTCCACTCAACTTCACAGCTAAGCAGTAAGGGACCTCCTCCAGTGGGCGAATGTAAGGAAACTTCCGAATATTCTCTGCTCCTTCGACCAGCAGAAGGCTTTCGATGTCATTAGCCAGAGGTGCCGTTTTCGGGTTTTGGAAGAGGCTGGCTTTAGCGCCGGTTGGCGGCGAATTGTCCACGCTTTGTATTCTCGACCGACTTTTGCTGTTCTCACACAGGGTCGCGTCTCGGAGGCTTTAATTGCGGATCGTGGTGTGCGGCAGGGGGTTTCTCTCTCACTTGCACTCCGCGTGCTCGCTTTTGAACCGCTTCTGCAGAGGCTATCCTGTGGCAGTAGAATTGGCAGGTTCCTACTTCAACCAGGTTCCCACTTCAACCAGGTTCCCTTCCAGTTGCACTGTTTGCCTATGCAGACGACTTGTCTATTGTCGTCCCGGACGACCCATCAGCTTGCACCGTCTCGAATGTCATGGACAGTTGCTGCAGGGCGAGTGGTGCAAGGTTGAATAGGTCGAAAAGTGCAGCCATGTACTGGAATTCCACTCCATCCAGTCCGTAGCCTGTTCATCGTGTACCCGTGAAAACGCGGTCGCGAGTTCTATGTTTCCAATTCGATCCATACGGTCTGTTTGCTGAAAACTAACACCAAGCTAAGGATAGGCTTGAAACCAGGACTCAGGAATTCAGCGCGTTGTCGTGTCCATTGACAGCTCGAGCGACAATTCTTTTTTCCTTTCTCACGCACGTAGCATGTGTGTTTATTGTCCCAACCCGAACCAAACTTATCTTGGAGAGGGTTCTTCTTCGTTTTCTTCGGAAAGGGAGAACTGGCTGTGTAGCTCGGCAGGTGCTTAAGTTGTCCAAGGATAATGGAGGACTCGGAATTTCCGACCTGGGCATCGTGGCTACTGCACTATATACCTCGTGGACCTAGGTCGCTCTTAACTCGGATATGCTCCTGACGCAAAGCTTCACTTATTTTTTTAAGCACTCAAGTCCGTTTGTTTTCGCAAAGCACATTTTCTCACTGTGTGCCTCGCTCAGGCTCCCCGTCCGCCACTTATGCGGCGGCCGCCAATTCTCTGGTACGCGTCCGCAAGATTCACCCTGGCGTCAGTTTCAACTCCAATTCAAGAACTAGTCCATATGCTCACCCCAGACCTCCCCCGCATTGCCAAAGGTACGACCTGTCCTTCCACAGGCCAAGCTGGAAGCTCATTACGGCCAGCTTCCTTGATGCCAGGCGAGCTACGTTCACGTACCGTCTGGCGCGGGGCTGTCTGCCGGTGAGCTGCATACGCTCCACAGCCATCCCAACTCGAGGAGGGTGCCCTGTTTGTGGTGGTCGTGAGAATATGGCCCGTATCTTTTAGCAGTATTTGTTTCCCGCAGCTTTTCTTAAACGGATAGCTAGTATTTTTAGCATCCCAGATATTATGTTTCTGACAGTTCGTTTTTCGCACCCTTTGCCTAAGCAGGCGATCAACCAGTTCGTGCTTCTTGTCGAGTGCTCATACTGATTTTGGTTAGCACGCTGCAATGCAGTTTACGGGGTGTGGGCGCGGGCCTTCCCGAAGTGCTTGCGAAGGCACGGAAGGTGGTCTTGTTGGTCCATCTCACTCGGGAGCAGCATCCTTTAAGTGATAAGTTTCTCGAAGTGTGGGCTCGCCCTGCCATAATTTTTGACGAGTCAAGTAGAAAGCTCTCCATTGAAGTTATGAAACATGCGTCTAAGGCCGCTTGAATTGGCAGTGCGAGCCAGGTGATCCACGTGTTTTTGTTTGCCTTAGTACAACCCAGAGTCAGCCGTGGCGCACCCTCGTGCTGTCGCGCTGCCTAGCGGACGGCTTTGGTGGCCTCCGAGGTTGTTTGCCTTGACCTCTTTTGTGTTAAGGCAAACCGAGGGTCTCTCAGGCCACAGTCCTGTGAGACCCACATGGCTGCTTTCGTGTTGAGCACAGTAGCTCAGCTAGATCTGCTGCACAGCATCCCCCTGGCCGGGAGTGGACCGCTGGCCCGAACCAGAGCCCCCCGCCCAGTCAACCCGGCTAGAAGGGGGTTGCCGGGGTCAGTGTACTGAATGATGCTGGGTTGGTGAGTACATGTGAGCTCTGGGCCGCGGCACCGCCGGGTGCCAAGTACTCTTAATTCCCATCTGACGATGGCAACGATGCCCGGATGTTCTCCTATAAGGGCTCTGGCTTTTGGCTCAAAGTAAGTTGAAGGTCGCTGACAACGGGAGCTAAAAGACTTCATGCTTAAAATTCATCCTGCTTGGGCTTTCCTCTTATCCGAACTTTGTTTCTCAAAGGGGATCAAAATGGCTGTTTCGTGGCATCACGAAGTGAATCCTTCTATATGGAAAGCAATAATAAACAATTACGGCATAAAACTGTGCTAAGCGCTATGTCTAAATAACGGAAATTTTGCAGACGTTTTCGTGTATCCAGCGACTCTTTAAAATCGGGTTTTTACTAAGTATTTTATTACAGCCTGCAGATGTTACAATCGGTGCCTGCGAGAAGCAGCGAAGTACAGGGCGATGCAGAATCAAGCTCGTCGCTTGTGTCCGCCGCCAATCAGGTTGTCCCATGTTGCACACAACTGGGGGTATGTAGTCGGAGCCTGTAAACAGCGTTCTTTAGCACTCGGTGAAGCGATGACGAAACAATGTGACGTCGAGACAATGCCCCGGCGAAACTGCCACAACAGTATGACGTGCAGGAACTATTGTTGAAGGGAGCGAGGCAATATCTCGGCCGTGCACTTGGCGTACCCAGGCTTTTTGTCCCCAAAATTCATCGATGAATACATTATTGTTCATTTTTTCTCCCCCAGTGTGCAGGGAAGGCTTCGTTTCTATTAAATATTGACATGCTTTGAAAAATAGCAGGGGGTAGGAATTTATGGGAATAGAATGATAATAAGAATGAACAGGTACGCAGTAGTGGGCAGCACTTTGATAACAAAAGTAGTGGACTGTGCGAGTTCACGGGGATTCAGGGTCAGGAAAGCACGAAAGGACAAAGACGACAGAACACACAGGACGAGTGCTTTGTTAAGCAGCTCGCTTCGAGAGACACTCAAAATAAGCACCCCCACAGAGCGGCTTTTGCTCTTCTTATTTTGTGTGAGTACGTGTTTCTTCAAGTGCGCTGCCTTTCATTTTAATAACCAGCCCATCAGTGTACCTGTCAAGCGAACGGTATAGGCAACATTATTTAGGGCACTACAAGGCCTTCCTTACAGACCTCCGCTTATAGCAAGTAACGAAAAGTAAAAAAAAAAAATCGAGTCCACTGCACGCGATGAGCGTGACGATTAAGCTTCGGCTGTTTCCGAAGGGCAGCTTCTGTCTGCGACCCAGGCGCCAGGCCGCGCAACGTTTTGCTCCCTCTAGACTCCGTGCGCGGTCCAGCCCCGCTGAGCGTCGAGGCCCCGGCTTGCTGCGCTATTCATGGCACGCACGCTCAGGCATAAACAAGCACAGACGCGCGCTGAGGGGCACGTTGGCGACAGTAGAGGGAGGCCGCGAGAAGGAATGCTGGAAGGGCAGTGGCATCGATGGCCTCATGTTAGCTTAGTTTTATCCTGATCTAGTTCAGAGTGCAATTCAGCATCGAAAAGTTAACTCTGAAGTTTCAAAAATCTTGATGAGTCTCCTTACAAGGAGTGGTGATGGGGGTGGTAACAAGTTTATTAACAATCCGGCAAATTCGTGGCCTGGACCTAGGCCAGGAGTGGACATTCCTTTTTCGCAACTGCGAAGAAGACACAAAACGCAAATGGACGCTTGCACTCGACCCACGCAGACGAGTCGAAGCTCCAGCACGATGAGGCAACTTTCGACAAAATGTGGAAGCAGGAAAGAAAAGCGACAAGAGAAGGAGAGAAAATTTCTACACCGGCCTTCTTCTCACACAACGAGGAGTCAGTTTGCAGATGCGTAAGGTGATGGCGATGTTGATGCCAGACATTGACTCATACCCACAGCGGGGGATGTGCCAACAAGCGGGCGGTAAAAAGAAAGAAAAATGAAAGAAAAAAAGAAGGAGGGGGATAGTAGTTACAGTATAATAAAATAGTAAAGCTCGATCTTATTAATAACAATATTTTAAGAAGAACGCGTTGTTTAGCAGTCAGAAGGAAGTCAAAACAGGATAAAGAAGAGCAAGAAAAGAAAGAAAGGAAGGAAGAGAGAAAGAAAGGAGCATGGAACCCAGGATAACCTGAAAACGAATGATATACTTTTTCAACAGCGCGAAGGACAAGAACGAGAAGACTGCGCATACACAGCGCTGTGTATGTGCACTCGTCTCGTCCTTGTCCTTCGCGCTCGTGAAAGAGAATCTCACACCAACTTGCCCAAGCTTCAACAGAATGATATAATAGTCTGAATGCGAATGTGCAACTTCTTGTAAAGAAAAATAAAGACCCATGTTTTGCTAACGGAGGACTTACGATATTTTTTTCTACATATGAGTATATTTCAACATGAACGGAACACCTCCTCGTCTTCTACGTACTCCGTGACCAAGAAGAAAGAAGACAGACGCTTGCGCAGCGAAGGCGACGGCGCGCGGTCGGAGGAGCAGCCGGCGTCATGGTCCGCTCAGAAGATTAGGCCAGTACGGGACGGTGAGGCGCCCTTTCTACCTTCAAAATTGGCGCCATGTCGTCGCACTACCTGCAGTTCCAGAAAGTGGCCATTGACCGCGTCGAGCGGGTCAAGGCCAAGCTGGGCCTCAAGGACCGGAAGCACCACACGTCGCAGGCGTCGGCCGCCTCATCGCAGCACGACAGGTCGCAGCTGCTGGCCACGCTCAAGACGGGCAAGTCGACGCCCACGGACACCATCGAGCGGCTGCACGCCAAGGACCTGCCGCTGGACACGTTCCTGCGCAAGCACGACAAGCTGTGCCGGCCCGTGGTCATCCAGGGTCTGCTGGACGAGTGGAAGGCGCTCGAGCGCTGGTCCCTCTACAACCTCGTCTCCAAACACAGCGACGACGAGTTCCTCGTGGGCCGCGACCAGAACCAAAACAGCGTGACGGTCAAGATGAAGTACTTCGCCTACTACCTCAAGGAGTACCGGGAGCCGTCGCCCTTCCAGATCGCCGACGACCTGGCCTCCGGCGGCAAGAGGCGGCTTCGCGACGACTACGAGGTGCCGTCGTACTTCAAGGACGACATCTTCAAGTACGCCAGGGAGTCCGACCTGCCGCCGACGCGTACCTTCAACCTGGGGCCCCCGCTGGCTGGGGACAGGATTCAGACGAACCCGCTGCACTGCAACCTGTGGAGCGCCCTGGTGCACGGCAGCCGCCGCTGGTGCCTCTTCCCGCACCACGTGCCGCAGGACCTGCTCTGCAACGACCACAGGGCGGCGCGCAAGGACCGCCGGCTCGAGACGGCCGTCGCGTGGTTCGAGCGCATCTACACGAAGACGCAGTCCTCCCGCTGGCCCCGCTACTTCAAGCCCCTGGAAATTCTGCAGGCCGCCGGAGAGGTTGTCTTCGTGCCCGCCGGATGGTGGTGAGTTCATCGCTCCCATAACCTGCAACGAGGCCCTGGTTTCTCCTCGATCCGAGACTAAACACGTTCAGTGCTATTTAAACAGCAATGCATTGTACATTTAAGCTGTTAAATTACGGCATTATGCATACGGCTGTCTGTCAGTTTGCTTATCTGTTTGTGTTATTATAAATAAGAACGGTAACTTGTATGAAGTACTCGAAGAAACATTCAATAGCGCATTGCACTCAGCTTGAGGCTTGTAGCCCGTCACATGGGAATATAATGCGCTCAAAATTGATATTATTGCGGCCTATAGCGGCTAAGATGTTGCACGACCCTGCTTAACTTGCTTAAGCAACATTCTGCTAAGCGTGAGATTAACTACCTCTATCCTAAACACACACACGTGCACTCTTCTAAGACGACAGATAAGTAGGGAAAATATACCTAGTATATATATATACCTCTGCTCAAAAGCCTTACCTGTGCCCTAGGATACACCGGTGCTCTATGGTATCCCTGGTCTCTATCGACCAAATGGGCAGGATAGGCAAGTTTTTCTTTCTTTAAATGAAATTCATCCGACAGCTTGGGCACATAAACCGATTAGCGAAGAACACCACTTTGTAGAGGCCTACATTAGCATGTATTGTATTTTCGCGATCTCGATTGTGAAATAACTATTATTAAAAATTCAGTTGGGGATGCAACATTGTATCGTGTTCTTAGTGCGTTTCTCACAGTATAGTCAGCCAGTTCCAGGACAGTAGGTGCAAACTAGCTCATTTAGTTAGGACAAACGTCACGTTTGTTCTAGTATCTTCGGGTACAAACATAATAGGGACATGGAGGATCGCCGTCTTGTCTGTTCCACGTTTCTTTTTTTTTTGTTCTCTGAAAGTGCATTACTGGAACAGCCAATATTAAAATTTTTTGTCTGTACCTCCAGTATATTATACGTGCCACAGTCTCTATAGCGATGTCTACCGGTTTACATGCGTAAACGACATTTTCTTCGCGGGCACGATACTTGCAAGATGAACGTTTGGAATAATTTACAGGCAATGAATTTTACGAAACCGAAAAGCATAAGGCCACGCCCAATGCGAACTTCTGGACAGACATACACAGACACGCACAGACACGGACATACACGGACATACACAGACAGACAGACAGACAGACAGACAGACAGACAGACAGACAGACAGACAGACAGACAGACAGACAGACAGACAGACAGACAGACAGACAGACAGACAGACAGACAGACAGACAGACAGACAGATTGATTGATTGATTGATTGATTGATTGAGAAGTATATGAGATGAATATGTTGACGGATTACTGGAAAGGAAGAAAGAGCAAGAGAGAAACGGGCGTAAAGCATGATTGCCCATTTGCAGTCACTTATGCTTCCATGTTTTGCCTATATTTTCGTGGTCACCTAACCTTCAGGTGGCGTACTGACCCACGTGTCATCTTCACGCGGCAGCATGCTGAAAGCCTCGATCACTTCCATGCTTCCTCCTGTGAGATTCATGTCAACACGTGCATGACCCGTTCAAACATCACTGTACAAGAAGCAGACAAGAGAGAGAGAGAATGAAGAGGAAAGGCAGGGAGGTTAACGAGACAAGAGTCTCCGGTTTGCTACCCTACACTGGGGATGGGGTATAGGGGTTAGAAAGATGACAGAGATGAAAACGCTAAAAAAAAGGGGAAAAAACACGCACACATGGAGGCACACACACAAAAGGCGTTCCAGTTAAAGTCGTTCACACAGGCCGGTAGATCGCAAAAAGCGCAATAGCGCTTGCACGGCCTTCTTCTGTGATGGTAGGTCCTTTCGATGTTGTAGAATTCTTTTTTCGGATAGCGCTTGGTCGTCCAGTTGGTCAAGTTTGTGGCGAATGCATGCCCTCTGTGTACTGTACTGCGGGCAGGCACACAAAATATGGCCAATTGATTCTTCATGGCCGCAGTGGTCACAGGTTGGGCTGTCGGTCATCCCTATGCGGAATGCATAAGAAGCAGACAAATTGTAGTATAATATATCTTGGGTCTGTTGGTTCGTTATCGTCAACATGACTGACAATAAGAGGATAGATATGCGCTCGTCTGGTCCGGGTCTTCGTCTCTGGAATGTGTTCCTGTTCGCGTAGCCAAACTGCATGCCAACGCAAGACAAATCACTTTCGTGTGCTCCAGGTACGTGGTGATCAACCTGGACGTGTGCGTGGTGATATCGCACCACCACTGCAGCGCGAGCAAGCTGGCCCAGGCGTGGCCCAAGCTAACGCGCTCCAACAAGAAGCTGGAGCGCGCCTGGTTCGAGGCTCTGCGCCGGCGGCGCCCGGAGCTGGCCGCGCTGGTTCCGCGCAAGCAGAAGCGACGCCCGCGCGACAGCTATTCGGACGCCAAGACAAACGACAGCAGCGCCACCTCGTGTTCGAGCGACGTCGACAAGGACGGCTCCGACGAAGTGGCCTCGGACAACTCCTGAGAAGCGCGCACCCGCAAGCGCAGCGAAATTCACGACGACTCTGACGACTCGCCTCGGACCGCTCCTCACGCTACGCGGCAACCATAAAATTCCCCTCGGATATTCGCTTTGTCTGTACGAGTGCATACCAATGATTGCTGCGCCGTTATCAATGAGTCGCGCTTGCACTTTGCTTCCAGCGTGACGCGCAGCAGGGCAAATCGGGCATACATAAGCTTCGAGTTCAGTGGTTAGCATGGGAATGATCAATGATAGGACGTATACACAGATTTGTTTCTTTGTCCTTGCGGCTTCAAACGACCTCCTGATCTTGCAAATTAATCAACTTCAACAATGTTTTGCGTTATTAAGGCAATAATATTTGAAATATTTATGCCCGTGTGCAGAAATTTAATGCTAGGAAAGTGTGATTGCTTGGAAATTCAGAAAGGTAAAGCTTTATCAGTGCGGACACAAGAACGTCTGGAGCCATAAGCGCGCATGCTGAGCAAATATACGTTCTACTTATTAAGATATGGGGTTTTACTTTCTGATTATGAGGCACGCCGAAGTGGGGGAGTCCGTAAATTTGGACCACCTGGGCTTACCTAAGGTGCAGCTAAATCTAAGTACACGGGTGTTTTCGCCCCATTGAAATGCGGTCGCCATGGCCGGGATTCGATCCCGCGATCTCGTGCTTAGCAGTCCAACACCAGTACCACCCATCTTAGCTATGGTAGTTGAACGATCACCTCGCCAATTTCACTCTAGCAATTTTAGTACGAAATTATATGAACTCCAGAGGCCATCCTAATTGTACCCCTAGGCCTATATCTTCGACCGAGCTGCTGCAGATAACCTGGAGTTAAACAGATGGAGTGATCTACTAGAGAAGTTGCTGATATGCGGTGGGTTCGACACAGTTAATTGGCGGTCGCTAAGAGAGGCATAAGCGGAATGAATCTCTAGTGTTAATTACTCTTCTATAGAAACCTGCATACGTAGTTTTATGATAAATCATGGCTGCACAATTTTTACGCAATTGGAATCGTCTGCGGCGAACAGTCGTTATGGCGATCTCTGAGGTGAGACACCACCGGGATGATGATGATGATGAAAAACGTTTATTTGCTCTATTTTGCAGTGATTTTTGAGGCATCAGATGGAGTCTTCCATCTTCTCTCCAGGGTCGGTTCCCCTAGTCCAGGGCTCCGCTGAGGGTAGCTGCCCTGCGTGCACGCCTTACTAGTCCTTGTTGGACTTTCAGGATGTCGCTGGATAGCATCCTCTCCCACTGTTCCGCACTCGGGTTTTTTTATTACGGCTAGCCCTTCTGTTTTCTGGCAAGCCCATGTGGTGTGGTATAGGGTTGGTTTGTCTCCACACCATGGGCACTTGCTCTCGTACTGCGTGGGGTAGATCTTGTTTAGCATGTTTAGGCACGGGAATGTTCCCGTTTGTAGCTGTCGCCATGCTACGGCGTCTTCTCTGTTTAGTTGTTTGTGAGGGGGCGGGTATTTTCGTCTGATGCCTCTGTAGTAGTTTAATATCTCTGAATAGCTTTGGGCTACCGGCTCGGGTTCCTCAGCGGGGTCGGGAATGTTGGATGCTCGGTTTGTTGCGTGCCCTCGAGCTATCCTATCGACCACCGGGAATTAGTCGGCTTTGAATCAAAAACTTGCACACAGAATTAACACACTGCCATAAATCGCCCTGCAGAGTGGTGTGAAGGAGTAGCGCTAGCGAGTTCCTCAGTAGAAAATGTAATTCAAGAAATCGGGGGACACCTAAGCACTGCTTACAAGTTGTGAACGCGCAAACATTAATGTCCACTTGAACGTGCGGTACGTGCCGTCCAAGCCAGCAAAGCAGCAGCAGCCCGTGTGCCAACGCCGCATCCCGCCAACGCGACAATGCCCCCTCCCCTCACTCAACACCTGGCGCACTATCGCGGCAGCTATATTGCGCCAGGTTTCCTTTCGCCCGCTCTGACTGGCTCTGCTCCGTCGAGAAGCGCTTGTGGCGAGAGCGAGTGTTACGTGGCGTCGCGGCGATTCCCTCTCCCCTCATGCAGCACCTGGCGCGCTAACGTTACATCAGCTGTTCCTTCTGCCCGCTCTGCTTTGTCGAGGCGCCACTCATGACGTGGTGTCGCAGCCAGTGGGAATGCGAGTTTAGGTGCCTTTTCACTGCTACAGATGACAGATGCCGGATTTTTCGTGGTGTCACATTTTTTCGTGGCATAAAAGAAAATGTCGCAGTTTCGCCCGAAAGGCGAACGATCGATTGCGACAGAAAATTATTAGACAGCTAATTGAAGTGAGGATAGCAGTTTTGTCGGCCGTATACACCTGTAAACATTCATGGTGCACCTTTGAGCAGCGCTCACAATTAGACGAAGGGCGAACCAGAATCACATAGGCCAGACGCTGACTCTGAACTGACATTTACGTTGCAAAACATGAAAAACCGTCTAATTGTGAGCGCTGCACAAGAAATACGGCACGAGCGCTGAGCAGCTCATTCAGTTTTCTATCGTAATGGTGTAAACCTTTGCTTACTGACTGATGTGATGATGACGATAACTTATCTGATGTGGAAAGGGAAGGTTGGCGCCGTCTTCTGCATGACCTTGAGGGAGCACGGCTTTGCGACCGCCGGCCTGGAAGGCAACTGCCGTCCTCCTCTCCCGCAGCCCCCACAGGGGGCGAGGGGGACGATGAGAGAACGCGGGTTGTTCTTGCGCTTCAACAGCACGTAAACATTCAGACGCCTGAAACTCGCGCGACAGCATGCGCGTGCGTATCGCGTCATGCGCGCTCCTGACCGGCCGTGGCTAGAGTTACTGTATATGCTACCAAAGGTTTTGCTAGCATATAGAGTAACTCTAGCCATGGCCTATCAAAACACGAACACGCCACGCAACTCGGTGGCGCGAGAGCACACGCCCTTTGCATCATCGCCTATGCATCAGCCGTGAAAATTCAGCCGCCGACCTAAAAATAAAAATAAACGGGTGATAGAGCCAAGGACAGTTAATAGCTTTAAATCTTGTGACGTGCTTGAGACTACCTACATAATTATCATCCGCCTACTTTTTTTTTTGTCCGCAGCAGAACGAAGGCCTCTCCCAGCGATCTCCAGTCTTCTGCTTGCTGATTCCAACTTGGTCCTGCAAATTTCGTCATTTCATTATCCCACCTAGTCTTCAGCCGTCCTCGACTGCGCTTCCCTTCCCTTGTCACCCGTTCTGTAAATATAATAGACCACCGGGTACCTGCCCTGCGCATTAGAAGACCTGCCCAACTCCATTTATTTTTTCTCTTAATGTCAACTATAATATCGCTTATCCCCGTCTGCACTCTGATTCGCACCGCTATCTTCCATTCTCCTAACGTTACGCCTAACATTTTTCGTTACGTCACTCTTTGCGCGCTCCTTAACTTGTTCTCGGGCTTCTTGGTTAAAGTTTCTGCCCCATAAAACCGGTAGAATGCGGTGATTGTACACTTTTCAATGACAATGCTGAGCTCTCAGTCAGGATGTGGCAATGCTTGCCGAATGCACTCCAACTTATTTTGATTCTTCTGTAAATTTTCTTCTCATAATCAAGGTCCCCTGTGAGTAATTGACCTAGATAAATGTACTCCTCTAGAGGCTCACTAGTGATCACGAATTCTTGTTCCTTTTGCTAGGTTATTGGATATTACCTTTGTCATCAGCATATTAATTTTCAACCCTACTCTTACACTTTCTCAGTTAAGGTGCTCAATCACTTGTTGCAGTGTACCCCCAGTGTTGCTAAACAGGACAATTTCATCTGTAATCGAAGGTTGTTGAGATATATTCACCGTTGATCGTCACTCCTAAGCCTTCCATATAAGTCTAATAGCTCGAATGCTTCGAAGCATGCACTGAAAATAGCATTGGAGAGATTGTGTCTTTTTGCGTGACCCCTTTCTTCATAGGTATTTTTCCCGTTTTTTTTGCGGAGAACTAAGGTAGCTGTAGAGTCATTGTACATATTTCCCAGGATATTCGCCTATGCATCCTCTATTTATTTATTTATTTTATCAATTTATTTAATTCAAGTATTCTCAAGGCCGGATGGCATTACAGAAAGGAGTGGGACAGAAAAGAAATACATATGCAATTTGTTCAAGAAAAAGCATTGTAAACAGCAGGTTTGAATTTGTCCGAGCCCGAGATAAGAGCGATAGTGGCAGGAAGGTGGTTCCAGTCGACGCTTGTCCTATAGGTATGAAATAATCGCTAAACATATTTGCACAGGAGGAAGGAACTTCTACTTTATACTTGTATCTAACATGGATGAAGTGGTGGTGGGTGGAGCAAAAATAGTTTTTTTTTTCGAAAGAGGGTTATAATGGTAAATTTTAAGGACGAGGAATGAACACTTAAGACGCACTGAAAGATTGAGCAGGTTTAAACTGGTCCTTTTCTACGTCACGCTGGCATGAAGTGAATAACTAGAAAGAATGAAACGAGCGGCTTTATTCTGAATACTTTCAAATGTGTTAATAACAGTGATCTGACCGCGGTCGCAAATCTCAGAAGCGTATTCCAGTTTCGATCTAACAAGTGTTCTACAAAGAGAGAGTTTAAGAGAAGATAGCGCAGAGTCAAAAATTCCAGGTGGATAGCCAAGCGTGCGGTTAGCGTTCTTATAAATGTAGTCTACGTGGACGTGTCACGATAAATTGTTAGCGATTTGAGCTCCACCGTACTTGTAGCATGTGACAGTTGGCAAGAATATAGAATATAGAATATAGTTGCCCGCCGGAATGGTGTTAGAACGACGAGTCACATGCATGACTTTACATTTTTCGGTATTTAATGTCATGCACCATTTAGAACACCGTTGTGACACATTATTAAGGCCGTGTGGAAGTTTGCCAATGTCAGTCGAGTCAGTAACTTTATGATAGGTCATCAGCAAACATTTTAATACACGAAAAACTGACGCAGTTAGGAAGGTCGGTAATATATATTAGAAAAAGGAGTGTTCCAAGAACTGAATCGTGGGGAACGCCTGAAGTTACGAAGGCAGGACATGAAGAAAAGTTATTTGCAAATACATACTGGGTCCTATTGGGAAGGAAACTCTTAATCCAGTAGGATACTTCTTCATTCATGTTAAGTTCAGCTCTTGCTAAGAGGAATAAGTCGCGTGAGACAATATAAAAGGCTTTAGCGAAGTCTAAAAATATACATTCACTAGCAATTCCAAGATAATAATTTGCAGACAGGTCATTAGTGAAAGTTAAAGGTTGTGGTTCACAATAAAAATGTTTTCTAAAGTCATGCTGGGCAGCGCGTTAAAAATCGAGTTAGATTCTAGGAACTCTGCTAAGTTAGAATATATGATGTGTTCTAATAATTTGCATGCTATACTTGTTAATGAGATGTACCGGTACTTACTAGGAGAGGGCGTGTTACCTTATTTGTGGACTGGAACCACCTCGCCTACTTTCCAGTCGTCGGGCAGAACGAAGCACTGTAACGACTGAGTGAAAGGAGAAACAGAGAGAGAAATAGAAGAGAGAGAATGCAGGGAAGTTAACCAGACGCACGCCCGGTTTGCTACCCTGCACTGGGGGAAGGGGGTACGGGGACTGTGTGAAAAGTTTAAACAAAATATCGGAAGAAAACACTTCGGTGCACTTGATTATTTTGGAATTTAAGGAATCAGCCCCACACGACGGGGAAGCTTTTTAATTTCTGAATTAGGCATTTAACACCGACAGAATTCAGAATAATTGGATCCCATCGCTAAAAATTTGAGGCTATAGACGTATGCTGAACAGCGATTGGCGTAGGGCTGTCAAAATGGGAAGCAACGGGCATTCTGTCTCTGAGGACAAGTTGCGCCGTGTATATACTTAATGGCCGTCACGTGACCTCGCGGACGCAATATTAGCAAGAAATGCATTCCCAGCAATAGACAGCTTCTGCTGCATGGTGTTTGAACCGCACCGATGGCACCGGCTGTTGGAATCTCAGCGCTGCCACCAGCTGCCGGAACCTCAGTGCTGACACCCGTTGTTGCAACCGGACCGTTGGCGCCCGTTGTTGCAAATGGGTCGCAAGCCCCAAGGGTAGCGTTGGCCTGGCGGCCTGGGGCACACTGGAAGCATCCGAAGGTCCCAGCAAAGCATGAGGCGACTGCTAACAGAACAACTTGTTTATTCTAGCATCGCAAAGAGCGGGCGGTCAGGTCGACCGAAGTAGAGAGACGGGAGAGCACGTTACTCAACAGAAGAAATCGGAGCCTCTCTCCTGGCGTCCGGGGGCAGCTGCTCTTATACTCTTGGCGTCGCGGGCAAGAAGGAAGGTCACGGGACGACACCACGTGACAGCGGCGACGGACGGACTGAGAGACACGTTGGGACAAGGAGGTGACGCATCAGCCGGGCCGGCGCCGGTCAGACCTCCTCGCTTCACACTGGGGGAGCTCCTCTCCCCGGCTGTCGCGCTTTGACAAGCGTGGGCACACACACACACACGCACACACAAAGACACGTGGCACTGAACATGCCGGGACGCACTCGGCGGGGATGCGTCGCGTCCGCTCCGAACGGGCCAAAATGTCCGCCGCTTTGAACGAAGCTCCGGCGTACGTTGCATCCGCGCTGGCTTTACCGCGCGTCGTAGGCAAAACGTAACAATGGCTATAGATATAAGCCGAAAATGAGCCAATTCAAACAACGCGTGCAAGTTGTTTTTTTTCCGACCACTAATTTTCAGCTCATTGCGACTGTCATACAGGCGATCCAATAGCAGGCTCAAAAGGCTGTGCTCACAGCTTTTATAGGGACAGTTTTTCGATGAAGCCAGTGCGAGCCGTCTATGCTTCGCTTCAGCAACGAAAATTGCTACGACTTGTGACAACCAATCAGGGATGAGAACCTGAGAACAGGCCATGCATTTCATGTATGTTTTTTTTTTATATAATTCCTCCAATTGGCTCTGAAGGGCATCCGCATTTATTGTTGTATGCAAGTCTCACCTCTGGAAAGACCGGCACATGCAGTATGTAGTTTTTGCTTAGAAAGTGACGTGCACATTGACTCCACATCAAGGCCCGTATTCGCAATATGCTGTTACGCAATAATTGTGCGTAAAGGTAAGGTCAGCCAATCCTAGTGCTGGACATATTATTAGCGAAGAGGCCGACCAATGGCAAAGAGTACTTACGAAAGAAAAGCTCTGTGAATTCAACTATATTTATTGACATTAGCACTGTCAAAGCTACGAATTCAACTCAATTTGCGCTCTTCAACATAAGAATACAAAGTGTATAACAAATGATTTTTTTAAATCGTAGCTCTATACAGTCATTTCTCCTTAAAAGCGTAGCCACGATAATAACTGCGCCGTCATGAATAAGGACTCAGACTTCGTGGTGATAGTGCTCCCATTGATCTTATCGTAAGCCTCTTTATTGCACAATAGAACGCCTGCAACTAACTTGTTGCGGCTTCCGGTGGATGTCAATGTGGGCTGCCGCTGCCATAAAGTGAGCGTTGTTGAGCATTGAGGCACTTAAACGAAACAATAGATTGCGGTATAGCAAGCAATAAGAAATTCACCAAAGAAAACCTAGCACATTGTGACAGTGGCTGACATCATAAAAACGCAAGAAAAAAAAAGGAAGAAGGGAGGGGGAACATCATTTTCTTGAATACTTTTTTTCTATAGAAAATAGCTTGCGCAGCTGGGGCAGAATTCAGAAAACTTTTTCGTTCGTAAGAACTTAACGTGATACTGGCCGGCAGCCTTCGCTATACATACTGACATGTTTCGCTATCACGGCCCCTCGGCGCCTGCTCTTTGGAACAATTTTAGCGTAAGAACTTTTTCGTGGATACGCACCTGCAGTTTGCTATTGTAATAAGACTCAAGGGCACCCTTGAACTTATCAATTGTGCTGTTCATAATAGCTCTATCATTCACTGTCCTGCGCGCATGATTTCCCCAGATTTCATTTGGGGGCTGCTAGTGCGTAACTCAACGAGTGAAAGCGCGCGCGAAAGAGGTGGGGAGGGAGAAATGAGCCTTTTGCAGGTGACCGGTATTCTACAATCCGGAAAGTCTGCTCAACTGTATTTTTCTGCGCAATTAATACTTGTGGAGCATGAAGAAACTACGAGCAAAGTTTGTTTACCGTGTCCTGTAAATTTCGCTTAGTTACTTCTTCCTCGATCGGCAGTATTAACTGCTTCATTTAATGAGCACCTTTTTTTTTTTCAGTCGCGATGCTGACTGTTGGCTACGTATGGTTGCGACCAACGAAAATCGGGTTCATCAGTTACACTAATTTACTTTCGTGCATGACGGTAACCAAGTATACGTACGCTCTAAACAAGGTAAATTGTAATTCCTTCCAACTATTGCTTCGCTGCAAAGCCTCGTCCTGTTTAAGGTCTCGGATATGCTGTTTAATCTACATATTGTCGCGACTTGACATAATTCAGATGTTACGAAAGGGAAAATTGTCCGTTTGCAAGCTTGCTCACTTGCACTAGATTCGCCAAGTGGGATTGTGCGACTGAAGTATGTTTACTTTGTTATCAATGGGCGCTTGTCGTCAGATACTTGCATCTCGAAGTCCTCACGAATGCAACATCTAGGTGAAACCATAGCCAGTGAACAGTCAACCATGTCAAAACTGAAATGATTGTCTGTCTCACGTCTAGTTTTATTCCGAGATGTGTTACTGAATGGAATGCCTTAATCCCTTACTCTGTTGTGCCAGCCACATGTAATGAAGAACTTTGGGAATGTGCTTTTCCGCAATGCGTAGGTGTCCAGTTTCTAATGTTTTTTACGTGCATTGCTTTTATAACTGATTTGCTGCTCTGCTGAGACATTTGTGCTTTTCTTTCAGTTGTTTTGATACTGTGTTCGCGTGTGTTTTAATGTCCTCCGCTCCTGCAACGGTCGTTGCTCTAAGACTACTAATGCATCAATGAGTATACAGTCTACTTTTCATATTTAGTGCTGTCGTAATAATTCTGTAGCATTTGAGCGAAGCTGTAACCGGCTAGTATGAGTGCTTGTCAGCCTTGAATAGAAACACATTCGAGAAATGCGCCCCGAGCATTCTCATATTTAAAATATTTTCGACGTTATATATAAGTCGTTAGCGTGGTGTTAAAAAAGGAAGCGAAACAACATTTCAGCACCTTCATGTTTGATTTCATGTCAGTAATATTTCAATTCGTAGTCGGCTCGGCGTTTCAAAAAAAAAAGCAAAAAGCAAAGGAAAGTTTGAGGTAAGGCCCCTCTATCCACGCGCCACCGCCGACCAGGTTGGATGGAGGGGCTTTAGTTCGAGGTAGCGAGTTCGATCCTAACAGTGGCGGCGGAGTTTCAATGGCGCGAAATGCCAATTTTTCTTACGGACAATTCTGGCTCAAAATGGCTTTGTGAATACGGGTCCAGATTTTTCATAGAAAGGCCACAAGCCCAGCCACGACACAGCGCTTTTGCAGATCAGTTCTATAGGTGACGCGTACATATTTTACTTCTGCGAGTTTCAAAGGACTAACAAACACGTTTTAGTTATCTTTTTTTTTATTTGAGCATTGGTTGCAGTTGTTTACACGGCAAACTTTACATGGCAAAGAGCATTCACACAGGAAAAAAAAGAAATTTGAAAATCGCACTAATTCTAGCTATTCGTCCTCGAATTTCAACGTCCAATTTAAGCCGCGCGCTCTCCGCTCTTGCGTCGTATACAGAAACGGCCCGTGACGAAATGTGTGACGAAGTGCGATAAAGCCGGATGACCCCTTTCCGCACGAGGCAGCTGTACGCAATAACGTGCGTTCATGCGGGTGACAAACGACGCCTCGCAGCCTCGCTTTGCATCTATACTTGTAACTGAACCGAACGTGTTGTCAGGATGGCCGAGCGGTCTAAGGCGCCAGACTCAAGGTTCGTCCTTTCCTCTCATAGAGGACTCGAGGCTTCTGGTCCACGAATGTGGGCGTGGGTTCGAATCCCACTTCTGACAAATATTTTTTCGTTGTTTCCACCAAGAACATGCGCATAATTTTTTTTAACACGAATGGTTTCCCCGCGGCGGTGTGCACAAAACAACAATGGCAGAAGTTCGAATCCGGCCTTGAGCAATACGCTCAACATTTTGTGAACTCCTTTTTTTTTTAAATTCAGTATCGTGAACTCCTAGAATGACCATTACTTTCTGAACGGGCTCTGCGATGTACAAGGACGTACATGTATCCTCACAGACGTAGTGCGTATTCATGGAAAATTTTCTGCCTTCTCGTCTCTCTTCCCCTCATTCTCGTTCATCAGCCTTTCAGGTTTTAAGTGGCGTCGTTCCTATTCGCCTTTTATCTGAACACTTCTTTTTTTTTTTTCACAGCGAAGCACAAACTGTGAACAATTCCTCAAGTCTCGTCTCGTCTTCGAGTCAACTTTAGTGCCGCGTTTGAGCAACACACGCGCCAGCCTCCGAGCCGGCCGACTTCGGCTGCTCGCCGCTGCCTCGGTCAACCGCGGCGCCTAGAGTTTCCTTAGTGGAAGACAGGTGGCGCCACCAACACGCTCTGGGGCGACGGATCAAGTCAAGGTCGCGAAGCCGTTGAACAAGCGTGCGAGATGAACGTCACCGCATAGAGAAAGGTCATTGGCCGAAGTACATGGCAGCTGCACAAGTTGGTCTTGATTCTATGGCTGCACGCCGCAAATAAGCATGTGCCCATGTTATAGATCGCCCGTTTCCTCAGTTTAACGAATACTCGAGCGCAAGCTGCGAGTATGACTTGAAAAATCAGCTGGGCAGCACCTCCGTTGCTTGTGATGTTCGCGGTTTTTAAAGCGAATAGCTTTTTTTCTTCTCTTTCAGTCCGTTTTCGTGGTAGGCGATGGTTGAAGGTCGGTGTTCGCTCGTGCGATTTGCGAAACAAAGGCGCCGAGGGAAAGGGCGCGCAACCGAGTTGTGGGGAGGTGTAAGGGGGTACTGTACTGTGGCGCCGCGCGTGAGCTCTAGCGCTGGCAATGGAGTTTCGGAGAGGGGAGAGAAGGATGGGGAGGGAAGCTTGTCGCTCGTTCAATAAAAAAAAAAATAAAGAACAAAATTTGTCACTTAGGTATAGCTACGTCATTTGAATGCACAAGCACTAGGACTAGTCTAAGTTACCACGTTCAATTAAACCTCCACCTTAATCCACCTGCGTCTGTGTCTGTGCACTTTGTGTGCCTCCTTCGTCTCCGTCGCTTCCAGCGCTGTAGCCTTCTACTACAGTGTTCTAGAAGGGGTGTAGAAGTACAGTGTTGCTTTTAGAACACTGTACTTCTACGATGTTCACCCAACAAGCCCAAGCGGTTACGCTAATCCACCTTGCTATAATTTGTACCAGCCTTAAAGGGACACTAAAGGTTACCAAAAAGTCAAGTTAAAGTGGTAGAGCAATGTTCTAGAACGTCTAAGGCGTCAATATAATCGCGAACAGAGCTTTAGTAACCGAGAAATTGAGGTAAATGCATGACACGATTTGAGACCCCCCAGCGACATTCCGGTACTAAACTGATGACGTAGGATTTCCCCGTAATTTATGTTACTAATACTCAACTACTCGTATTAAAAATATCATTTCATTCGATTATAAGACGGTACCACTGGGCCGATTTTAATGAAATTTGTTGCACTTGCGAGAGAAAGTAAAATTCTAGTGACTGTTTGAAGCTGGATTTCGATTTAGAACTGAACGTTCATGAAGAAATTTTCAAAAATTGGTAAGTTTGAAAAATGAAATATGGAACCTCGAAGTTTCAATTCGCAGCTCCGCATCTAGAACAGATATGGCAGTTCTGTAAACTGGATTAATTAGAGCAATCAAAGTGGACAAATTTAATATCTCAGTTTTTGTCTTACATGAATTCGTTACATTGCCTACGAGGGTTTTGCAAAAGTCCTACTCAGATATTAGTGATAACTATGAGAGCCATATGTAATACATCAATTTTGTCCGCTTCGGATGTACTATTAGGTGCAATTTACCGGATTACTGTATCTTTTTCATTACTGAGTTACAGAGGTTTAAACCTTATAGTTTCGTTTCCTTAATATTTTCGATTTTAACAATTTTTATTAAAACACGAGGCCATGAAATTCCAAAAAAGTAAAACTGACAAATACGGATCGACTCCAATCGTCTCAGTGGAAATTCACAGAGCCTTAACAGTGCTTGCACAGTACATATTTTAAACCTCATCTCTAAGGAAGGAAGTCGATAGCACACCGATTGCTACAAGCTTTGGTTGCTCCGAGCGGAGCGCTTCCCGTTCTAGCAGAATCAGCTAGAGCAGGCCTTATACGCATAGGCGCCGGAGAACAAGCTACATAAAAACTTTGAGCACGCAGTAAAACTACAGCGCCTAGAATGGCCACTGCACTAAAACTCTCCGCCCTGTTAGAACACAGCAGTCTACGCTAAAAAAAGTATTCAGTTAAGTAAAACTCTTGCTTGGGCTAGTTGGTTCATGCTTGAATTAGTAAAGGCAAGGCGCAGAAGACCAGGACTCAAGAAGAAGAACACAGACGACAGGACCGGCGCCACTCACAACTAAGTTTATTTCCGCAACAAGCCTGCCTTATGTAGGTTATTCACGCCGAGTCACACACGAGACTTTAGAAGTAAAAAACAGCAATCTATCGACCACTCAGGAATCATATGTGGCACAAAATATCAAATGAGCAAACAAGAACCACACGTGGAGCAGCACGGAAGGCAATTGATCGAGTATAGTCTTTTCCAAGCCAACGGGGACAAAAAACGAGACATATAGAGTACCGTCTACGCTTCACTACCAAACTATCCACAACATAACACACCTCAAACGCCTAAGGTTTTATCACTGACTGGGCCAATGCTTTTAGTTCCACAATTCACCGTCTCCCAGGAGCATATAGCAAGAGAACCCAAAAATATGATCCAGCGCATAGATCGGAGCATGCAGTCCGGGAAGAAATGTGAGGGAAACCGAATTATGACTGAAAAGATATTGTTGACCGTCCACTGCGAAGCTCCGTAACGAGGTACAGGGAACGTCCACCTCCACCAGATATGTTACGTAGGAAGACGCAGATGAAAAGCTATATACAAGTATATTTACAAGGTAATACGCCGCACTTGGCCAAGAGGCAAAAGCCGGCGTAAGCCTCTAATCGTCGTCGTCGTCTTCTCACTGCTCGCCTCTTCGTCATTGGAAATACTGTTCCGTAGCACTATTTTACTTTGGAAGCCGTGGGTTTAAATGTTCCTACAAGAAATTCAGGCAGAATCTCATCCATTGGGGAAGTTTATCTTTGTTAATGCGATTAGTATTCAAGTGGTGGTGCAAATGTAGTTTGGTTGTGGGTGATTTATTATTGAGAGGATTGGTAAAAATTCGTTTATTTCATGTATTTAATAAATTTATTTATTTGTATTTATAAAATGAAATTACCAGGTGAGGCGGAGATAGTTTGCTGCAACTGATAGCTTCAGGAAACTAATGAACTAACATCAATAATTAACTTTTTAATTAGTGCCTTGGGGCTGTTGTCTAAATGTGAAATTTGGAGGCAGTGACATCTTTAGGCACACCCATCTTTCAAAAATCTTGAATATCGCACATATAATACCGGATGTTCATCATGATATTCCAAAGCTCAATCGAGGCAATGTTGAGGCTGAGCGCGTATCGCTGCGCGTCAGACGCCCCCGTAAAGAAATGTGGTTTGACGTTTGAGTGACAGCGTGCTCCGTCAAATCCTGACCCGACAAACACAGCGGCACGCATGCTTGCCATGGCCATAGCGTGCCATATCATTTGCTGCGCGACTGATGATGATGATGATGATGATGATGATGATGATGATGATGATCTTGATGAGTTTGGCGCATACCCACTCACGGGGATTGGCCAAGAGTCGGGCAGACTTTATTCATGTGTTCAGGTAATGAATTTAAAATCTATAATTTTGTTGCGCAAATTGAAGCGAGGAAAGTTCAAAACGGTTCAGTAGACTGTCATTCAATCAGGCCGAGACGTTCGGTTTCCAACTTCCTCGCACTTGTCGTTACGGGGCGTTTCGGTCTTATATGATAGCCGGGTCGCCTTTTCTACGCTCCCACGGCGCTCGCTTTCAATATCGCCTGGATTTACCGTTGAAATTCACTGGTGGTGGTAACAACTTTATTGAGATTCTGCTCAGTTATGATTTGGCAGGCCCGAGTACTAGGATGGCCCCTCACGAGGAGCGACCCTTTCGGCCCAGGCAACGAGGGCTTTCTGTAGTTTTTGATCCAGTGTTCTGAGCAGCTCCTCCCACGTCTGTTGTGAGGGGGCTGGCAGGAGCGACCCGGAAGGGGGTAAGCCCTCGCACCCCCAAAGAATGTGATTTTGGGTAGTCAATGTTTGATTTGTGCAGTTTTGACATATTGGGTTTCATTGCCCGTTGGTAATTATGGCCAGCGAATGTGGGCTGAGGAAAGAATTAGTTTGGATTCGACGCAGGATCGAGGCTTGCGCTTGCGTGAGGCTTGCGTTTGAAGGCAGGTAGATTCGCCTTTTTTGCTTGTAGCAGTTTGTTATCTCGTGGTATGTCGTCGGTGCCTCATCCATGGGATCAGAGTCTGAGGGCCACACCTCCCGGTTGATTAGACCTCGGGCTACCCAGTGCGCCTCTTCATTCCCTTGATTCCCCGAATGGGCAGGGATCCATACGAGTTCAACAGTATTTTCATTTGTAAAGTCCCGTAGGACTCGCGCTGCACAGACGCCTATGCTGCCTCTCGCAAAATCGACGATTACCCTTTTGGAGTCGCTTATGATAGTTTGCACGGAGGGATTCATGATGGCCAAAACAATGGCAGTCTCTTCCGCTTCCACGGTGGACGCTGTTTTTATGGTCGCGGCGTTGAGGATACTTCCCTCTCCGGTCACGACGCTCACTACGTAAGTTTGGTGATTTTGCTTTGCTGCATCGACATAAGCGGTGTGCTTGGTTGCTTTGGTACCTTTCTTGAAGGGCCTTGTCTCTGGCAGACCGCCTCTTGTCGTGTCTCCCAGGGAGCATGTTCTTGGGTAACGGTTTTATAACCAAACGGCGTTTGACCGCACCGAGTAATGTTGTTCTTCCTGCTGAATTCATAACGGAATTCAGCCCGAGTTTACTTAGAATGACCCTGCCAGTTGCGGTGCTGGGGAGTCGTTCACGTTGGGCTTTTTTATGGGCCTCCACGAGTTCGTCTAGGGTATTGTATATACCTAGCGCAAGTAATCTTTCAGTGTTCGCATACCTCGGGAGACCAAGGGCTGCTTTATGAGCTGTGCAAATGACGCTGTTAACCTTTTCCTTGTCAGAAAGGCGTAGGTGGTAATAAGGGAAGGAATACACGATGCGACTGATCAGGAAAGCCTGCGTCAGATGGCAGATATCGGCCTCCTTCATGCCGCGGTGTCGTGTGGCTACTCGTCTGATTAGGCCACATATTTGGCGGGTTGTCGTCTGTAATCGGACAATCACCTCATAATTATGGGTGTTATGTTGAATTAGCATGCCCAGGACTCATAGTCAGTACCGGTGGAACTGGGCCGTCTTCCATACTGACTCGTATAGGTGAGGTGGCGTCCTTTTTGGTGGCGTGTTTGGTCGATTTATCTCAGATGACGAGAAGCTCCGATTTTGTCGGTGAGCACGCTAGACCATTCTGTCGCACAAAATTTTGTACGGTATCCGCGGCCGCTTGTAATGCTTCCGTGATTTCTCCGTCGGAACCGCTATTGGTCCAGATGGTGATATCATCGGCATAGACGGAGTGTTTGATATGCGGGATGCTTTTCAGTAATGGAGGCAGGTTTCGCATGGTCACGTTGAAAAGGAAAGGGGAGAGGAGCGCACCCTGAGGGGTGCCCCTTGTACCTAATTGAAATTGTCCGCTTTTATTGTCCCAAAAAATGTATTTCTGCAGTGCGATCCTTGAGAAAGCTTGTAATATAGCTATTATATTGAAATTTACTGCGTAATGCCTCGAATTAGGTGTGGCCTTCAAGATTTCCAAAAAAAGAAAGAAAGATGGTACAATAAAATGCGACTGCCTTCAGATTCACCACATAAACAACTGGCTCCAAGATAATAAAAAGTTAACTAATACTTTTTTTTGTTAATTCGTATTCTGAAGCTCACGTTATTAGCGGCAAAGTATGTTTGCCTCACCTAGTAATTCGTACGAAAAAACTGCACGTTCCATCGCCGTGCTTCATAATCAAATCGCGGTTTTGGCACGCAAAACCCCGTGATTCAATTCAATGAGTGCAAACTTAATTCGAGAAAATTTGCAAGATTGTTGCTGTTTGTAAATTATACATTTAATGTTTCTTAAGTTATGGAATACGCATACATTTACACAACCCTTCGTGACGTCAAACGCAATGGGGCTCTTGCCTTGCCCAAGGGGCGCTGCGAAAAAGGTGCTAAAAAGCGCCCTCTCTCCTAAAATGGGTCGTACCAAGCTCGGTCGTCTGCTTCGGAAAGCACGTTTACAATATGGACCCGCCACTTTCGGTGGTGTTCTATCACGGCCTGCAGCGAATATCCGGTGCCGAAGATTTTTTTTCAGGGATGGCACGCTGCGTAAAGGCAAGAAATTATGCAGTGCCGAATACCTGTATGCCGTTCAAGAATTAAGCGGTGAAGTTTTAGCGCGGTGTCAATCGCAAGTGAAGCGAGTGGCGTACGAAGTGGAACTTCAGGTTAGGTTTGCACGCTGCTAGATTCAGGCGCACAAACGCGAGGAAATGCTTGCTATAAATGAATCCACAGCAGCGATAAGCAGACATCATGTGTGCGGAACTGCTCGAGCCCACGATCGTACGCGCCGCGAAGGCAGCGGTCTTTCGACATGCCGCGAAACGGCGGGCCTCCTGCAATCTTTGTTGACTGCATGCCGCTAAACAAGTAGTTGTGCCTGCGTTGTCGTAGCAGCCATCTGTCCCTTTTAGTAACTGGTAATAACTGATGCAATGCATATGAGCTCGCACGTACGTGCGAATCGCGCTGCAGCGCGAGCTCGTGCGCTGCTCGCTTGACGTAGCTTTTAATGACAGCGCTCGAATATCGATCTGCTGTAATCAATACTACCTTGCTGCGCTGCCTCAACATGCTGACTTGAGGTCAAGTATGAGCACATTTAACTCTCTAACCTGTGCTGCTCGTAGTGGGGTAGTGAATTGTCACCGAATCAGCCCGGCCATTTGTGGTCATTTGCACACACCTGGTCACTTAACCACTTCGCATCGGTCGAATTGTTCATTGTCGCTGTGGCCGGGTCTCGAATCGTGAATTACCAGCCATGCCTGCTGCTATGTCGGTGTGCTGTCGGGACTGTAGGTGCAAAAGACCGAAATTTAGAACGCAGATAATCAAGCAAGCTTCAAGACAGGCGAAGCAGTCAGCATGTGGCGGGAAGTTTCGCTTACTCAGCGCGACGAACTGCAGCTATGCAGCGCGCCCGACGCTCCACTTCGTGAGGCCTTGAAGGAAAACGGTAGAATCTGATGTTGGGATTCAGGCCTTCTTGTTCATGGCAGCCCACGACGCGGAAGTAATGACGGTGACGCCTTCTCGAGGCTGGGCTCGGTCTCTCCGGATCGGCGTCACCGATTCCGTCTGCTCCCAGCATTACGTCCCACGGAGAGCCCGTTTTCGTTAAACTATAGATGCAGCGAGCTCACAGCGTGGTCGGCATGGTCTGTGAGAAGTGACGAGCCTTTTCGCACTCGCAACAGGGCAGAAAAAAGTGCGAATCGACGCAAAACTCGGCCTAGAAACGTGCTTCGCCACAGCCAGCTGGCTCAATACGACCCAAGCTGGTACGACCCAGATGTCGTTTCCCGCGCCGCCACCAGGCGCCGCTACTATACCTCAAACTCCAGCCAAAGACGCTCATGGAAAGCGCAGGTGTGTACATGATTGATGAGACCACGTGCGGGCGCGCGTTCAGAAATGCATCTTGGCAGCGTGTCAATATTGTTTTTCTTCTCGCGCGATCTTGCTTAAATATCACAATAGAGAACTGAAAGAGTCGCCACCGAAACGCGTCACACATTCATGTGTGAGCCGTGTACTGCAGCCAAGGTCTTCTCTCTTGCGTTTCCTTCTGGACACGCTGCGACATCTGGCGATGCGTGCGCGAAGTCTCTCGTTTTTTGCGTGGCCTCCGAGATTGCACTGGTGGCGCCCCGATGTGTGCTAACGATGAGAATTGATTCCTCGTTGCCCATCTCGCGATAGCGGCCGAGCGGATGCAGCATCAACTGAACTGCTGTGCTCGGAGACTCATGTCCGCTACCGACTACTACCGATGTTCTTGAAGTCTTTCTTCTTATTAGAAAGACCGTCGGAGTAAATAGGCTAAAAACGCTATACAGGTGTGAAACTAGCAAAGGGGGAAAAGTACGCTAAAAACGCTAAGCGCGCCTTAAAAACTAAGCATGCACTATAATTCTAGTTCCCTGGGAGGCGGTGCTCAAGCATGAGTTTCTGCGTAGTTTTCTGCCGCCTGTACAGTCCCGCGAGCTGTCATCATTCCGCAAGTAACTAAAAATAGAGTGTTTACTTGCCTCCACTTCGAACTCAGATTTTTTTTCCAGTAGGTCTCTAAGGCAGAGCAATTACGTCAGCCTCACATGCATGATCCTGAATGAAGGCTCAAAATGGGCCAGCAAGCATTCTTTGAATCGATGGTAATCAACAAACAAGCGTATCTGAGCTTCCTTAGAAAATCATGGTAAAAAAATCATCCCAAAAACCACTTGGACGTAACCGCTCTTTTAGTTCCATAATTCACCGTCTCCCAGGAGCATATAGAAAGAGAATCCAAAATTATGATCCAGCGCATAGATCGAAGCGGTCTGGGAAGAAATGTAAGAGAAGCCGAATTATGACTGAAAAGATATTGTTGACTTTGTTCACGTGTGTGGGATTTACGAGCACGAAAATAAGAATAAGGCACACGCTCTCCCCCTTCCTGCGGCATCATCATCGGCTCTCATGTGTGACCTGGGAACCTCGCGCACGAACGCGCTGCTCGTGGAGGTAAGAATAAGAAGGAAAAGAACAAGGACAAGAAGAATATCGCCGTGTGCTAGTTCCTAGGGCCAACTACTACTATACGCCTGAAGCGCTAAGGGCCCTTCAAGGACGCCGTCGCGGGCAACCTACCTTCCGGAAGGCGTTTGTTCCAGCCTTCTGTCAAGGGCAGTGCTTCTACCCGAAGCTCTCGAAGGCACTCTTCCGTTTTGGCCGCCGAGCCCGAAGCTACTAAAGCGAAAGTCGTCCACAGCGGCGGTTTCCATTTACACAGAAGTATAGATCCGCGGCCACGTCTGCGGTACTCGCTAGTGCTCGCTCGGTGCCAGCCAAAACAGAGCCGAGTCCTGTTGCTGACAACTGCGCGGCCGCCGTGCCCCTTCGTAGGCAGCCTATGGAGCCCAAAGACTCGGCCAAGGCAGCGGGACGGCGCGCGTCGCGCTCTTCAACCGGCATTGGCTCCAAGCGCAGCAGTCGACGTGTCTCCGACATGTCCTCGGCACCTCAGCAGGACCACGCCGCGCATCAGGGAGGGCCTGCCGCCCCGAAGAGGGTGTCGTCGGATGCATCCGCCTCACACGGGACAGGCAGGGCGGACCATCCTGCAGACCCTAAGGCAGCTACCTCTCGTCGAGAGTCCGTGAAGCCCGAAGGGGCCGCCAAGAACGCTGACCTGAAAAAGAGGCGCAAGTCGACGTCTTCTCGCAGGAGCACCTCGTCTGGAAAATCGTCGAGTAGGTCGTCCCGACGCTCGTCCCGGTCCGCACAGCTGGCGAACGACGGCGGTGCCGCGGAGAAGACTGCAGCCTCCCACTCTGCCATGCCCAAACAGCGTAGAGAAAGCAAATCTCGGAAGCAATCCAAGATGCTCGACGATGCGGCCGCATCTACAAGCGATAAGGCCGCCGAGAGACGTGCTTCGCAGCCTTCCACGGTACCTGGCAGCGGCGCTCCTTCGGCGTTGCTGACCGGTCTACAGATGACAAACCTCTGCAGCGAGTTCTCCGCCAACAGAGAGTCTGGGACAGCAGGTACTTCCCTCTTCCTTTACCTGCGATAGCAAGTTATTACATTTATGTTATCGCACATGGTTCGTGAACCCTCATGTCATAAATTGTGGGGTTTAAGGTCCAGAAACAGCACAATGGAATGTGAGGGACAACGAAGTGGAGGGCTCCGGATTAAATTTGACTTCCAGTTTTTTTTGTTTTTGTTTTTTTTGTTAACGTGCACCCCAAAGCATGGTACACAATTGTTCTTGCTGAAGCCGCTTTTGCATCATATGTGGCCCCGGGATTTCTAACCACGCAAACGTTTACTTGTCATAGCAAGTTTGCGTTAATTTGCCTGATCTTGTTTGAAACCTTTTGTGTGTCGTATGCCTAATAATACACACACACATTTCACAAGGCTGTCGGAACGAAATGTTGGTTGTAGTTTCGTTCCACTGAAAAAAAAGTTCCGTTCCGGTTCTGCTCCTGAACCAAAAAATAAAAATAAAATAATCCCGAACCGTTCATAATGGTTTTGGGTCGCATGCAAAAAATTTTCGAAGTAACAATAAAAATATATTATTAATATATATAGGCGCTAATATATTAAATATATTAGCGCCTTATCTATCCGCGTCGAACCGTTATGAACCGTGACCAAACCTACTCGGGCCGGCGGCATTGCCTCGCGGACCGTGCCTTGAAAGCAATCTGCGATTCCGAGTGTCGGCTGCTGACAGGTTCGCGCGCTGTGTTCTCGCCGCGGCCGATTTACGCTCGAGCCGCCCATCGCCGCAAGCCGCACCGCACGCGTGCGGTCGCGCGAAAGATTGCACGTATCAAACACTCGTGCACAAATTTCGGTTTACAACGTGTAAGGTTATACACTGTGCACACAGTGTAAATGGTAATTTGTGCACAAGTGCTGGATACGTGCAATTTTTCGCGCGACCGCAAGCGCGCGGCGCGGCTTGCGGCGATGGGCGGCTCGAGCGTAAATCGGCCCTAAGCGTTCAAGAGAGACGCGCGGGCCCGTATCGTGAAAGCGATCTGCGAAAGCGGCTAAGTGCGGCGCGTGCTGTGCAGCTCCGTGAGGGCTGTCCTCGCCGCTTCGTTGGCGTAGAGGCAGCACGAAGGTGAATTCGCTCGCTGCTGCGGACGCTCTCTCGAAAGCGGTCGTTTTACGGGACGGACGGGAGGACAGAGGACGGGAGGCGGACAGTTATCTCGTTGGCCAAGCATAGAAATGCTTACGCATTATGACAGCAAGAAATATGCGAATAAATACGGAATTGCGTGCGCCGAAATTTAGCAGACGACAGCATGTTCTTCGTCGAGTGCATGGTGGCGCCGCACAACCACACCGCAGCAAACGCGGAGGCTATTTCAAAAATGCCCGTATGTATATCTGCAACTTGGCGGCGAGAGTTGGTCAGCGCGCTTTGGCAAGTACTGTGCACAAGCAGCATCGGGTGCGAGATACACATGAATTTATTTGTTATCGCAAGTCCAATGAGTCGCAGTTTCGCACAGATAATCATTAGTTGATGGGGCTTTTTTATTTTTTATTACTATTTCGATTATTTCGTGTGATTTGTTTCGCCATACGTCTTCACTGAGAGTGTCTTTATTACAGACGGCGGTGCGGCCAGTACCAATGTGAATCCGACCCCCTTGTTGTCAACGGTACCAGCCGGTGGAACAGAGGAGGCGACAGCTATGAAGGCATCGATGTCGCAGGCGTGTTCGTTTGAAATCACGAAGTCCCCCCACGATCCACACTCCTTCCTGGGCATCTCAATGCCGGTGAGCAGTGTGGCACCGGACTGCATGAAGCGCCTCTTATAATGCGTAGTGTTACGCACATGCGCACGAATATACGAATACGTGCGCTTCGCGGCTTCAAAGCCCTTCGCTCGCGAATGGCGCTATAATTAGCTCGACTAAGCTCGCATTCTTGCGCACCTATATACTAACGTCGAATCACAGGCGCTTGCGGTGGTTCGCTTCTGAATAATAAGTATAGAGTCTTGGTTTTACGAGCGCAGGCACGAATAGGTGCGTTGTTAAATTAAATTCTTGTGTTTCACGCTCCAGAACCACGACGATCTGACGTAGGCACGCCGTAGCGAGCGACTCCGGATTAATTCTGACCACCTGGGGTTCTCCAACGTTCATCCAGTGAACGGTACACGAGCGTTTTTTTTTTTTTAAATTCCACCCCCATCGGGATGCGGCTGCCGTGGTCAGAATCGAACCCTTGACCTCGCGCTTGAAAGCTCAATGTCACATACACTGGGCTGTACCGTGGAGGGTAATAGGTGGTCTTATAGGATGCTAGGCTTGAAGTTAATAAAGCGACTAATTCGGGAAACCGTGGCGGCGTAGCATGGTTTCCTTTCGCTTGTTTATTTCACATTTTATTTCATATTCGTGGCATAAATAAGTCCATTCATCGCCGAAATCAGACAGCATATAGCGCGCCTTTCTTTTTTGTTTCGAACACTTAAAAAAAAAGCTCGCCTAATGGTTACTCGAATTACGTCGCTACAGATGGATTGGCTGCACTCACAGTGAACATCATTTGCAAGAGAAAACAATGCAGTTAATCTACTAATTAATTGTGTCGATTACCATCCTATTAGCCCCGAGAACGAACACGAGCGGCGCTGCGAGCGTCGCTCGCGTGACGTCAGGGCACGGACTCGCGCCTGTCGTCTGCTACAGTTCGGGCGTTGTCCGGGCGCTTTCTGCGGTGTTTTCGTTTGTTCGCCCTCGTTCTCTCTGCTTGTATACTTATGGTGGTCGTCTCAAATATATTTTTACGACGTCTTCCTTTGCGAACATTTATTCAAAGAGTTAATTTCTTAGACAACAATGCAGCTCTCGAAGGCAACGCTACAGTGCCAGCCGAAGCGACGCAGACCAGCCTATTGCGGGTTTTGCATACGCGGATAGACAATCGCAAAAGCATAGCCTATAGGAATCCAGTTACGATACCATACCTGCCTCGGTGCAACAAGTATGTCACAAAGCTGGCTATATATGACTTCTACAGCAGTTACGTTGATTTTATTCCGCTAAAACAGGTTTGCTCACGACGAGTAGTTCATGGCATAATATCGAATTTTTGCATTTCCTCACAGAAACGCTCGGCAGTAGCACGGGGACTTAACTAATACTGGAGCTTAGATTCCACACGCCTCACTTGCTTCTTTAACTGCTTGTCAACATTAGGCGGTTCTTCACGTGTTCATTTTTTTAAGCGGCGGAAACTTGAAGTAAAGTTAATGAAGGCTTACAGCTATTTACAGAGTACAAATAGGAATGTACCAATATATATTCCCTTTTCCGTGCTACACGTTCAACTCACCTCTTTAGAGCGCGTTTGTTAGTGATTAATAATGTATGTTATGTTCCTCTTTTTTTGTCTATGTTACCTAGTGTATATCATTTATTTATTTCAATGCCGCAGTGTGTTTTGCATTGTTATTGTGGAAATATTTCACTGTTCTTTCATATATTGTATAACTGCAATGTTTTATGGCCACTATATAAATGTAATTTATATGGCGCTTGATGTGTTACCCCATGCAGCCATATTGTACCTAAGGGGGTGAGGTTACCTCAAGCCGCGTCTGTGCGACTTTTTTCCCTCATCCACCTCCACTTACCACTCCTCTGTACATGTGCGTGTGTAAATGGAAATTATTAAATCAAATCAAACTCATTTGAGAAATTTACTGGTGCTTGCTGCTTGAGGAATATACGTGACGAATCTGTTTGGCGAACTGACACAGGCTGCTCGGCCCAATTTTTTTAGTGAAGTATGCCTGCTGGACCGCATCGCTGCAGCCAGAAAGAAGTCGAAGCGTCAATGATTAGTAGTATGGGACATATTGAAGATATCGAAATTCCCCCGGTGGAGGGTCAGAAATCAAGTGAAAGTATATGCAAGGTTTGTGGTGCTTTCTTTATAAATGTTTGCGATTGGATTGGAGAAAACTTAATTTGCCTGCAGGGTTCTCTTTTATGTACCGAAGAAGCGAATAGTTATCCGTTTGTATAATTGAATAACGCTGGATCGAGACATGGTGAGACAGAAGGTGCTTGAATTTTCCTTTTGTATACAGGAAATCTAAGCTGCGGTGTAGTAGCTCGAGAATACTTTAGCCATTCCAGTTGGCGCTGTAAAAAACATGCTTTATGGTTTTAATTCGAAGTTGTAGTGAACTGATGGGTTTCGCGAACATAGCGTGTCTCGCCATACGGACAGTCGATTGCTACCGTTACGTGATCAGGGGTGTGCCATATTGTCGATAAAGGCTACTGAGGGCCACTATGAAACATTTCATCACTTTCAATTGAGTGGCTCTCGATCTTAACAACGAAACTTTTCTCTCAGGTGATTGCTACTATGGTGTTTGTGAATTAACTATGTAAATACTCTACATGACGCGCCGTCATGTTAGCAGCCATGAGCAATTCGTTTTTTTGGAGGCCTGTTTCAGAGGGGGATGAAAGTAGCAGCAAACTTTTTCATAAGTAATGCGCGCCTAACTATTTTTTTACGCATTAATGAATGGCCGTATTTGAATAGAACAACACACCAGAGTAATAGGAATCATGATGAGAGCTTCGCTGGGCAGTGTCTTTCTAAAATCAGATAACATGTTGACGCCAATTACCAAATTTTTCTTCCACGTAAAATGCAATGCCTCTCATAGCTAAATACTAAAGGAATGTTAAATGTTTAGCGAAGCATCATACACAACTTCGCGCGTTGAATTTGCAGATATTCTTTTTTTAGTCAAAATTTACCGATAGACACGGCGCATATATGCATTGCAAAACCTAGTAGACCCCTTTAACGCTACTTAGCTTGCGATATCCAAGCCGCAAAGTTTCTCGACTCACACGCTTTTGAAGAAGAAACTGTGGTTAAGGTATGGCAGCTGAAAGAAGCCGACGTATTCTTCAATACCGTGCTCGAGCCACCCATACCCCAAGCATACACGAAGGGAACGGCAGCCGAGCGAGCCGGAGCGAGCGGCGTCCTGGCCATGACGTCACTCGCGAGAGGGCGCCACTCCTAATTCTCGGGGCTAATAGTTGCTAACCTTACGCCAGGTGTACATATCGGAAAGTCGAACCGGAATCGTCACAGAAGTCCAGTTCCGCATTTCGGCATTTCGAAACGGTCATGTAAACCGAGAGAAAAAAAAAAAAACTGGTGTCAAATTAGTCGCCTAGATTACATGATTCTACACCGCGAAGCGCAGCTCGCAGTGAAACCTCCCGGTTATGTAGTAGTATATATGGCAGCGTCAAATAAAGCTCGGTGGTATAACGCGCGATAATGATGTCCGTTCCGCCACACTTAAACTAAATGCATCCAATCCGGAGATGAGCACAGCACCAATCGGAATAAGATCGCAGTAAGAGGCAAGTGCGACAGCATGTAGCTTCACGTTACATCGCACTTTTACGTCACACGGGGTTTAGGGAGAGAGCCGCGTTTCACGGTGTCGGGTGCGCAATCAGGTAAATTTAATAAATAATTGGGCACCATTTATTTCGGTCTATATGGCCATATTGACATGTAGAAACACGGAACTAGACTATCTTCCTTCAGCTTTTCCATGTAAACATGTGACTTAAGGTTGTCATCTACGAGGTGAATTAATGAAATTAATCTAATTAGAAAATTGATTGCTCTTTGCGTTTTCGTGCAAACGATGTCCTCATAATTCGCGAATAACTTCGTAGGTTTTAGAACGGAGCTGTATACCTCTACCGTCCAATGAAATTTTCGTGTCGTAAGCAAAAAAAAAAGAATAACTCCCCATACGTGGGCCGATCCCGAAGATAGTGCAATGCCGGGCCGACCTGCGGCGGAGGTGAAGCAGGCATTAAGCACTGCCCATACGTGGGCCGACCCCGAAGTTAGTGCAATGCCGGGCCGACTAGCGGATGATAGCTTCGCTGGTCATCCTTCTTCACAGAGTGGAAGTGCACTGAGATTTTTTTTCTCGTTTTGATATCATGATGTCTACTTTCGCGAGCCCTTCGTAACGCATCTAATTGTATTCCAAACGTAAAAAAAAATGCGCAGGCGCAGTTCTGTACCTACTTCATGCGAAACTGTATGCTTATATTGCGACCCAAAATTTCGTGCAGTTGGCCTTTAATGTTTGCAGTATATAAGACTCCGGATTTTCGCTGAGAAAAGAAAACCCAAGAAAGTCCTTTACTTTTGGGGGGAAATTTTAAATTTGTGGAGCTGTGGATATTTTGCATCTGGCAGTCTATACACTGTCGCTGTACCTCCGCAGGAGTACCAGCCGCGGAGCAAGAACTCGCATTCGGGAAACGTACGCTGCAGGGTGGCGGTCATCGTTCTCTTCCTGCTGGCTTCCGTGCTGCTCCCCTTGCTGGTCGTCACGTGGCTCTACTTGTTCGCCAATCAG
Source organism: Dermacentor albipictus (assembly GCF_038994185.2). NCBI lineage: Eukaryota > Metazoa > Arthropoda > Arachnida > Ixodida > Ixodidae > Dermacentor > Dermacentor albipictus. The sequence continues at coordinate 95,761,485 of NC_091823.1, forward strand.
GACGCGCCGAGCTCCTTTCCCGTCTGCTCTACCGACGGCTGCCTGAACCACGCGGCGGCGCTGAGCGCCAAGCGCAACCGTTCCCTGGACCCCTGCGAAGACTTCGGCCTGTACGTCTGCGCGGCCTGGAAGCGCAAGCACATGAGCCTCACCAGCACAATCGTTGAGGAGGTGGCCATCGATTTTTTCTTTCTTTTCTCATTTTTAAATATAAAATATATGCTCAGCCATTCAAACGCGATAATCGTCCCGCATGGCTGCCGGTGCTTTTTGCGCCACCGGCGAGCGATATGGGGAATCGTTGGGGCTCACTAAGGCAGTCACAATACTTCACAAAGACGCTTGCTTTCATCATACGCCATGCACACTGTAATAGAGGTGTCCTCAGCGTGGCGCGAAAAGCGAGGGCTGCCATTGCGGGCCGATTATAGCGCTTGAATCGCCGAGGACTGCACATGGGCTGAAGTGCGTGAGGTTTTCCGTAGGGTAACGTAAAGTATTTCGCAAAACCGTTAAAGGCACACTAAATGGAAACATTCAATCAGTTTAGACTGATAAAAAGTATGCTTTCAAAACTGCCTTCGCAAAAGTTCCATTTTGCCGATCATCGCGCCGAAACTCCGCGGAGCCCCGGTACACGAGTGCGACTTCACGGGTTTCAAACCGTTTTCTCGTATTTGAGCTGTTGTGGCTCAGTAACGGTTTTTTGAAAAAACATCTAGTCTTTGGACGTTTTAGAAGTCCATTTTTACTGACAAAAAGTTAACTATAGGACCGAGCAAATGCCGTCAGAATTCATGACGTCACGCGTCGACCTGGTGCGAGATATTGACGGTGGCGTCGCCACCCGTGTTTTGCTTTTGCGCCTTTTGTGGCTTGCGAAGCTTCATCTGGTAGCGGACTTTGTGGTTGATTAATACACCTCAACTTATCCTTTCTCTTTAGTGTACCTTTAACCTGAGTTATCTGGCAGAGGCTCTTCGAAAAAGACAACATATGTTGCATATCCAACAACCTCATAAGAACATGAAAATCCCGCACAAAATCTCGTATGTTCCCATATGTTCACGTGCGGGTATTGAATATAGGGTATATGAGAGTTCTTTTTTCTTTTTGAGATAGAGCGCCATGGCACAATTCCACAATATGTGCGGCCTGCAAATTGTGAAGGTTCAGTGTCCGTATTCGCAAGGAAAGCTCTTACGCTAGAATTGTTGAATTGCGGTTGAATATCGCGACAGATAGAAACGAAGTCGCCAAACAAGACATGGTAAGGTCAATTTTCATCGACGATGACATCAATACTAAAAAGCTGGAAGGAATGTAAATAGGGTGATCGGCTCATAGGACGCAATCAAAGAAACTGATCAAACATGGCGACCTCTGTATTGAAGTGTATATAGTCTCAGGGATCCGGAGAACGCCTGCATAGCATTGCGATACGAGTTGCGGGACAGCCACACGATAGCATATATGTGTATGATTCCCTGGCCGTGCGTGCATGAAGCAGGGTGTGCAAAAAGGAGCACAGAGTGTATATACGAACGTGCATTCATCGTACGATCACAGTGTGGAAGAACGTTTGATACCCACATAAGTACCTTATTCGTCGTCAACAGGAGTTAATTTCTTCAGGCCTTTCCAATATGTTTTTTCTTTGCTAGGGCATGTAAGCATCGTCTAAAAAGATTCTGCGACTATAGGTATAACTTTTTTTTCGCAGGAAATATGGAAAAACCGACGAGAAGGCGAAATCATTTAGGAGCGATATTCAGGCTGTCAGGCCGGGAAGGATTAGCAGCGAGAATTAATCAACGGAGAACATCTCATCAACGTTTGCAAATGATAGGGGCTTAATGCCCGCTAGCTTGAACCGGAGTTGCAGAGTGAGACCCTACGCTCCTTTCCGGAGAGTCAAAATCCCCGTTAATTCCAATCCTTCTTTAGAAGTCCATCTTTGCTGATCAAAAATTAACTATAGGACCATCACGTCACGCGTCGAGCTGGTGCGAGATATTGACGGTGGTGGTATGGACTCCTCGGTATGGACCCTTCCAGCTCCTGGAGTGACTGAGCACTAACTTGAAGTTTGCGTTCGTTTTGTCTAGTCTTCCCTTCCTGTCTCCCCGTCTTTTTAGCGCTACAAGTCGAGTATGCAGTCTCACAGACTTGCCCAAACTTCAGCTCTTATGAGATAAGCCATTACATTCCTCAAATTCCAGTAAACGAAACGTTTCCTAATTGTTTACTAATTGCTCGTGCAGGCTTCTTAACTATATAAAAAACTAATTTTCGAAGTCTTAACGACGTTCCAACTAACGTAACGTGCGAGGTTTTTTTTTTCGTCCAATGAACATGCTCGTCGCGTGTTATCTCTGCAGCACGTTGGTGCCTGTAATCTCTCTTTGTTGTAAAACGACGTTTTCTTTGCGAGCACTTCCTGACTTTACCGACCGTGGCTGGGTGCTGCTGTAATACCGAATACCTCATGCTTAAAGAAAGAAAAGAGAAAAGGCTGAATTATGTACCCGATGGTGAGATCGAAACTCAGGCGGGGTACCGACGCCACAATTGCACGTGCACTTCTATCGGGCCAAAGCCAGCTATAACTGTCTCAGCTAATCGCCGCATGTGTTGATTGCGTAGGACGGGAGCGCAAGAACAGATTCGGATTAACCAGTTTCCTCTACACGAAAGATGGCGGAAGGAAACGTGCAAATTTATAGCAAATTTAAAGCGTCGACACGTAGATTCCAAGATGTGTGTTGGACCCACATAATTTTTATTAAAGAATCCTTTTCTGGATTTCGGTTTCTGCAAAAATCTGTCTTCCTATATGTGCCATGAAAAGGTTCACCAGCCATCAAAAAGAAGCATTGCGTGAACACATGGGCGGTATAGAGCACATGCCTCGTCAATACAGCACTAATTTCCCGTACGCAAGCAACGGTATTTCACGTGGATATATACAAGATGCGGACGCAAGACATTTATACGCGTGTAATAGGACTAGACAAACCCATAATAATCTATTACATAAATTTAATTGTCTTCCTTATGAAATAGCATCAAAGCTTTTTTTTAGGTGACGTGCCTTCTATATACCACTCGTGACGTAACACCGTCGTTCGTACGTAGTTGGTCCTGGATTCCATTCTGGAGCAGAGCAGGCCGAAGATGAGTGAATACCACGGCGACGTGCCGTTGGGACAACGACCCGAGCAGTTCATGGCGCTGTGCGAAGCGGCCAGGCCTAGTGACGACGTGTCAGCGGTCAGAGCGTTCAAGGAATTTGTGCAGGGCGAGCTTGGTTTCCTGGTTCCGCCTCAGAAGTCTCCTGGCGACGGGAGGCTGCCGGCCAACAGCAGCCTACACGCGCAGCTTCTCAAAGCACTGGTCGTTCTCAGCGGCAAGGTATCGTTTATAGTAGGCTCACTGCGTCAATGATACATATATAGAAAGAGAATAAATTGATTGCGATTCAGCACCTGTAACTATTGGTTCAGGACAGGGCTGTCCTTGCAGTGTTCTCCACGGTTCTGCGACTTTCAGTGACACTACAGCAGTTTCGATATTTATAAATGGAGAAGCAGCCCGTTACGTTAGGACTTGCCAGGTTTGGCTATAGCTGGCGCTAATCTGGCGCAGCAATTTTAGTTGAAGGTGCATAGTTTCACAATTGCGTACATGTTGGAAAAGATTTCTAAGAAGATTCAATTTGGCGTAACCAAAAGGTGGAATCTTCACGAAGTTTACCGTTACAAGTGCGTGACTGGCTGCTATTGAAGCATCTTAGTTAAAAGAGTTTCTGCCTTTTTGTGGTCACTTTCGATGTATGTATGCGTGCGTGCGTGCTTGTTTGCGTTGTTGTTGCTATGTGCTTTACAAAATATGATTATAAATTATCTTTTTAATCCGTAGATGGCTAGACGTACGGCCACCATTGTTGTTTGGTAGTATAGAGGCGCACGTATAAGAAACCGTGCTAATCCGAGGTGATACCTATGCCGCAGGTGGTGAAGATGAAATTTTTATCTGATATTGCGTTGTTCCAAATAATGATGATTATGTACAATTTCATATTGTCAGGCTATGCACAGTTGTACAATGCACAATCGCGTTCATAATCATCGGCATCATGATGCCCGGGTTCAAAAACGCCCGAAGACTGCACGGCGACGCTGAGATACAAAAAAAAAAAATTCCGGGAGACACTCTCAATGAATGTCGACTGTAATGCGATTAACATTGACGCAATGTAGTGACACGGCGTATTGCCAACGCCCAAACGTGCGTGCACTGGGCTCCACTCCCACTGCGCACACTGCGCAATCAAGCAACTCCGTAACGTTGTCCGCGCAAGGAATGGGTTATATTCCACCGAGAACACGCCAAATTTTAAAGCATCTTTTTTGGTCATTCGAGACGGGCACTTACGCAGTGGTGTATGTCCATTTACGCGAATTGGTATCAAAGAAATTTATCGAAGAGCGGCACATACGTAGTGGCACATACCCAATGACCCAACCTGGCGTCAGGTTCACTGAAGAGCGGTACAAACCAGGTGGCACAAACCGTGTGTTACAAGTTAGCATGAACTAACTTAATCGAAGAGCGGCACATACATAGTGGCATACATAGTGGCACATGCCCAATGACCCATGCTCTTGTCAGGTTCACTGAAGAGCGGTACAAACCAGGTGGCACAAGCCGTGTGCTACAAGTTAGCATCAAAGAGGTTTATCGAAGAGCGGCGCATACATAGTGGTACATGTCCAATGACCCATGCTGGCGTCAGTTTCCCCGAAGAGCGCCATAGACCAAGTGGTACAAACCCAGGGCTACAACTTGGTATCAAAGAGGTTTATCGAAGAGCGGCACATACATAGTGGCACATACCCAATGACCCAACCTGACGTCAGGTTCACTGAAGAGCGGTACAAACCAGGTGGCACAAACCGTGTGCTACAAGTTAGCATCAAATAAGTTTATCGAAGAGCGGCACATACATAGTGGCACATGCCCAATGACCCTTGCTCCTGTCAGGTTCACTGAAGAGTGGTACAAACCAGGTGGCACAAGCCGTGTGCTACAAGTTAGCATCAAAGAGGTTTATCGAAGAGCGGCGCATACATAGTGGTACATGTCCAATGACCCATGCTGGCGTCAGTTTCCCCGAAGAGCGCCATAGACCAAGTGGTACAAACCCAGGGCTACAACTTGGTATCAAAGAGGTTTATCGAAGAGCGGCACATACATAGTGGCACATACCCAATGACCCAACCTGACGTCAGGTTCACTGAAGAGCGGTACAAACCAGGTGGCACAAACCGTGTGCTACAAGTTAGCATCAAATAAGTTTATCGAAGAGCGGCACATACATAGTGGCACATGCCCAATGACCCTTGCTCCTGTCAGGTTCACTGAAGAGTGGTACAAACCAGGTGGCACAAGCCGTGTGCTACAAGTTAGCATCAAAGAGGTTTATCGAAGAGCGGCGCATACATAGTGGTACATGTCCAATGACCCATGCTGGCGTCAGTTTCCCCGAAGAGCGCCATAGACCAAGTGGTACAAACCCAGGGCTACAACTTGGTATCAAAGAGGTTTATCGAAGAGCGGCACATACATAGTGGCACATACCCAATGACCCAACCTGACGTCAGGTTCACTGAAGAGCGGTACAAACCAGGTGGCACAAACCGTGTGCTACAAGTTAGCATCAAATAAGTTTATCGAAGAGCGGCACATACATAGTGGCACATGCCCAATGACCCTTGCTCCTGTCAGGTTCACTGAAGAGCGGTACAAACCAGGTGGCACAAGCCGTGTGCTACAAGTTAGCATCAAAGAGGTTTATCGAAGAGCGGCGCATACATAGTGGTACATGTCCAATGACCCATGCTGGCGTCAGTTTCCCCGAAGAGCGCCATAGACCAAGTGGTACAAACCCAGGGCTACAACTTGGTATCAAAGAGGTTTATCGAAGAGCGGCAAATACATAGTGGCACATACCCAATGACCCAACCTGACGTCAGGTTCACTGAAGAGCGGTACAAACCAGGTGGCACAAACCGTGTGCTACAAGTTAGCATCAAATAAGTTTATCGAAGAGCGGCACATACATAGTGGCACATGCCCAATGACCCTTGCTCCTGTCAGGTTCACTGAAGAGTGGTACAAACCAGGTGGTACAAGCCGTGTGCTACAAGTTAGCATCAAAGAGGTTTATCGAAGAGCGGCGCATACATAGTGGTACATGTCCAATGACCCATGCTGGCGTCAGTTTCCCCGAAGAGCGCCATAGACCAAGTGGTACAAACCCAGGGCTACAACTTGGTATCAAAGAGGTTTATCGAAGAGCGGCACATACATAGTGGCACATACCCAATGACCCAACCTGACGTCAGGTTCACTGAAGAGCGGTACAAACCAGGTGGCACAAACCGTGTGCTACAAGTTAGCATCAAATAAGTTTATCGAAGAGCGGCACATACATAGTGGCACATGCCCAATGACCCTTGCTCCTGTCAGGTTCACTGAAGAGCGGTACAAACCAGGTGGCACAAACCGCGCGTGTGCTACACGTTAGCATCAAAGAAGTTTATCGAAGAGCGGCACATACATAGTGGCACATGCCCTGTGACCCATGCTCTTGTCAGGTTCACTGAAGAGCGGTACAAACCAGGTGGCACAAACCGTGTGCTACAAGTTAGCATCAAAGAGGTTTATCGAAGAGCGGCGCATACATAGTGGTACATGTCCAATGACCCATGCTCTTGTCAGGTTCACTGAAGAGCGGTACAAACCAGGTGGCACAAACCGTGTGCTACAAGTTAGCATCAAAGAAGTTTATCGAAGAGCGGCACATAAATAGTGGCCCATGCCCAATGACCCTTGCTCCTGTCAGGTTCACTGAAGAGCGGTACAAACCAGGTGGCACAAACCGCGCGTGTGCTACACGTTAGCATCAAAGAAGTTTATCGAAGAGCGGCACATACATAGTGGCACATGCCCAATGACCCTTGCTCCTGTCAGGTTCACTGAAGAGCGGTACAAACCAGGTGGCACAAACCGCGCGTGTGCTACACGTTAGCATCAAAGAAGTTTATCGAAGAGCGGCACATACATAGTGGCACATGCCCTGTGACCCATGCTCTTGTCAGGTTCACTGAAGAGCGGTACAAACCAGGTGGCACAAACCGTGTGCTACAAGTTAGCATCAAAGAGGTTTATCGAAGAGCGGCGCATACATAGTGGTACATGTCCAATGACCCATGCTCTTGTCAGGTTCACTGAAGAGCGGTACAAACCAGGTGGCACAAACCGTGTGCTACAAGTTAGCATCAAAGAGGTTTATCGAAGAGCGGCGCATACATAGTGGTACATGTCCAATGACCCATGCTCTTGTCAGGTTCACTGAAGAGCGGTACAAACCAGGTGGCACAAACCGTGTGCTACAAGTTAGCATCAAAGAGGTTTATCGAAGAGCGGCGCATACATAGTGGTACATGTCCAATGACCCATGCTCTTGTCAGGTTCACTGAAGAGTGGTACAAACCAGGTGGCACAAGCCGTGTGCTACAAGTTAGCATCAAAGAGGTTTATCGAAGAGCGGCGCATACATAGTGGTACATGTCCAATGACCCATGCTGGCGTCAGTTTCCCCGAAGAGCGCCATAGACCAAGTGGTACAAACCCAGGGCTACAACTTGGTATCAAAGAGGTTTATCGAAGAGCGGCACATACATAGTGGCACATACCCAATGACCCAACCTGACGTCAGGTTCACTGAAGAGCGGTACAAACCAGGTGGCACAAACCGTGTGCTACAAGTTAGCATCAAATAAGTTTATCGAAGAGCAGCACATACATGGTGGCACATGCCCAATGACCCTTGCTCCTGTCAGGTTAACTGAAGAGTCGTACAAACCAGGTGGCACAAACCGTGTGCTACAAGTTAGCATCAAAGTTTATCGAAGAGCGGCACATACATAGTGGCCCATGCCCAATGACCCATGCTCTTGTCAGGTTCACTGAAGAGTGGTACAAACCAGGTGGCACAAGCCGTGTGCTACAAGTTAGCATCAAAAAGGTTTATCGAAGAGCGGCGCATACATAGTGGTACATGTCCAATGACCCATGCTGGCGTCAGTTTCCCCGAAGAGCGCCATAGACCAAGTGGTACAAACCCAGGGCTACAACTTGGTATCAAAGAGGTTTATCGAAGAGCGGCACATACATAGTGGCACATACCCAATGACCCAACCTGACGTCAGGTTCACTGAAGAGCGGTACAAACCAGGTGGCACAAACCGTGTGCTACAAGTTAGCATCAAAGAAGTTTATCGAAGAGCGGCACATACACAGTGGCCCATGCCCAATGACCCATGCTCCTGTCAGGTTCATTGAAGAGTGGTACAAACCAGGTGGTACAAACCGTGTGCTACAAGTTAGCATCAAAGTTTATGGAAGAGCGGCACATACATAGTGGCACATGCCCAATGACCGATGCTCCTGTCAGGTTCACTGAAGAGCGGTACAAACCAGGTGGCACAAACCGTGTGCTACAAGTTAGCATCAAAGAAGTTTATCGAAGAGCGGCACATACATAGTGGCCCATGCCCAATGACCCATGCTCCTGTCAGGTTCATTGAAGAGTGGTACAAACCAGGCGGTACAAACCATGTGCTACAAGTTAGCATCAAAGTTTATCGAAGAGCGGCACATACATAGTGGCACATGCCCAATGACCCTTGCTCCTGTCAGGTTCACTGAAGAGCGGTACAAACCAGGTGGCACAAACCATGTGCTACAAGTTAGCATCAAAGTTTATCGAAGAGCGGCACATACATAGTGGCACATGCCCAATGACCCATGCTCCGGTCATGTTCACTGAAGAGCGGTACAAACCAGGTGGCACAAACCGCGCGTGTGCTACACGTTAGCATCAAAGAAGTTTATCGAAGAGCGGCACATACATAGTGGCACATGCCCAATGACGCATGCTCCTGTCAGGTTCACTGAAGAGCGGTACAAACCAGCCCATGCCCAATGACCCATGCTCCTGTCAGGTTCACTGAAGAGCGGTACAAACCAGGTGGTACAAACCGTGTGCTACAAGTTAGCATCAAAGTTTATCGAAGAGCGGCACATACATAGTGGCACATGCCCAATGACCCTTGCTCCTGTCAGGTTCACTGAAGAGCGGTACAAACCAGGTGGCACAAACCGTGTGCTACAAGTTAGCATCAAAGAAGTTTATCGAAGAGCGGCACATACATAGTGGCACATGCCCAATGACGCATGCTCCTGTCAGGTTCACTGAAGAGCGGTACAAACCAGGTGGCACAAACCGTGTGCTACAAGTCAGCATCAAAGAAGTTTATCGAAGAGCGGCACATACATAGTGGCACATGCCCAATGACCCTGCTCCTGTCAGGTTCATTGAAGAGCGGTACAAACCAGGTGGCACAAACCGTGTGCTGCAAGTTAGCATCAAAGTTTATCGAAGAGCGGCACATACATAGTGGCACATGCCCAATGACGCATGCTCCTGTCAGGTTCACTGAAGAGCGGTACAAACCAGCCCATGCCCAATGACCCATGCTCCTGTCAGGTTCACTGAAGAGCGGTACAAACCAGGTGGTACAAACCGTGTGCTACAAGTTAGCATCAAAGTTTATCGAAGAGCGGCACATACATAGTGGCACATGCCCAATGACCCTTGCTCCTGTCAGGTTCACTGAAGAGCGGTACAAACCAGGTGGCACAAACCGTGTGCTACAAGTTAGCATCAAAGAAGTTTATCGAAGAGTGGCACATACATGGTGGCACATGCCCAATGACCCTTGCTCCTGTCAGGTTCACTGAAGAGCGGTACAAACCAGGTGGCACAAACCGTGTGCTACAAGTTAGCATCAAAGAAGTTTATCGAAGAGCGGCACATACATAGTGGCCCATGCCCAATGACCCATGCTCTTGTCAGGTTCACTGAAGAGTGGTACAAACCAGGTGGCACAAGCCGTGTGCTACAAGTTAGCATCAAAAAGGTTTATCGAAGAGCGGCGCATACATAGTGGTACATGTCCAATGACCCATGCTGGCGTCAGTTTCCCCGAAGAGCGCCATAGACCAAGTGGTACAAACCCAGGGCAACAACTTGGTATCAAAGAGGTTTATCGAAGAGCGGCACATACATAGTGGCACATACCCAATGACCCAACCTGACGTCAGGTTCACTGAAGAGCGGTACAAACCAGGTGGCACAAACCGTGTGCTACAAGTTAGCATCAAAGAAGTTTATCGAAGAGCGGCACATACACAGTGGCCCATGCCCAATGACCCATGCTCCTGTCAGGTTCATTGAAGAGTGGTACAAACCAGGTGGTACAAACCGTGTGCTACAAGTTAGCATCAAAGTTTATGGAAGAGCGGCACATACATAGTGGCACATGCCCAATGACCGATGCTCCTGTCAGGTTCACTGAAGAGCGGTACAAACCAGGTGGCACAAACCGTGTGCTACAAGTTAGCATCAAAGAAGTTTATCGAAGAGCGGCACATACATAGTGGCACATGCCCAATGACGCATGCTCCTGTCAGGTTCACTGAAGAGCGGTACAAACCAGGTGGCACAAACCGTGTGCTACAAGTCAGCATCAAAGAAGTTTATCGAAGAGCGGCACATACATAGTGGCACATGCCCAATGACCCTGCTCCTGTCAGGTTCATTGAAGAGCGGTACAAACCAGGTGGCACAAACCGTGTGCTGCAAGTTAGCATCAAAGTTTATCGAAGAGCGGCACATACATAGTGGCACATGCCCAATGACGCATGCTCCTGTCAGGTTCACTGAAGAGCGGTACAAACCAGCCCATGCCCAATGACCCATGCTCCTGTCAGGTTCACTGAAGAGCGGTACAAACCAGGTGGTACAAACCGTGTGCTACAAGTTAGCATCAAAGTTTATCGAAGAGCGGCACATACATAGTGGCACATGCCCAATGACCCTTGCTCCTGTCAGGTTCACTGAAGAGCGGTACAAACCAGGTGGCACAAACCGTGTGCTACAAGTTAGCATCAAAGAAGTTTATCGAAGAGTGGCACATACATGGTGGCACATGCCCAATGACCCTTGCTCCTGTCAGGTTCACTGAAGAGCGGTACAAACCAGGTGGCACAAACCGTGTGCTACAAGTTAGCATCAAAGAAGTTTATCGAAGAGCGGCACATACATAGTGGCCCATGCCCAATGACCCATGCTCTTGTCAGGTTCACTGAAGAGTGGTACAAACCAGGTGGCACAAGCCGTGTGCTACAAGTTAGCATCAAAAAGGTTTATCGAAGAGCGGCGCATACATAGTGGTACATGTCCAATGACCCATGCTGGCGTCAGTTTCCCCGAAGAGCGCCATAGACCAAGTGGTACAAACCCAGGGCTACAACTTGGTATCAAAGAGGTTTATCGAAGAGCGGCACATACATAGTGGCACATACCCAATGACCCAACCTGACGTCAGGTTCACTGAAGAGCGGTACAAACCAGGTGGCACAAACCGTGTGCTACAAGTTAGCATCAAAGAAGTTTATCGAAGAGCGGCACATACACAGTGGCCCATGCCCAATGACCCATGCTCCTGTCAGGTTCATTGAAGAGTGGTACAAACCAGGTGGTACAAACCGTGTGCTACAAGTTAGCATCAAAGTTTATGGAAGAGCGGCACATACATAGTGGCACATGCCCAATGACCGATGCTCCTGTCAGGTTCACTGAAGAGCGGTACAAACCAGGTGGCACAAACCGTGTGCTACAAGTTAGCATCAAAGAAGTTTATCGAAGAGCGGCACATACATAGTGGCCCATGCCCAATGACCCATGCTCCTGTCAGGTTCATTGAAGAGTGGTACAAACCAGGCGGTACAAACCATGTGCTACAAGTTAGCATCAAAGTTTATCGAAGAGCGGCACATACATAGTGGCACATGCCCAATGACCCTTGCTCCTGTCAGGTTCACTGAAGAGCGGTACAAACCAGGTGGCACAAACCATGTGCTACAAGTTAGCATCAAAGTTTATCGAAGAGCGGCACATACATAGTGGCACATGCCCAATGACCCATGCTCCGGTCATGTTCACTGAAGAGCGGTACAAACCAGGTGGCACAAACCGCGCGTGTGCTACACGTTAGCATCAAAGAAGTTTATCGAAGAGCGGCACATACATAGTGGCACATGCCCAATGACGCATGCTCCTGTCAGGTTCACTGAAGAGCGGTACAAACCAGCCCATGCCCAATGACCCATGCTCCTGTCAGGTTCACTGAAGAGCGGTACAAACCAGGTGGTACAAACCGTGTGCTACAAGTTAGCATCAAAGTTTATCGAAGAGCGGCACATACATAGTGGCACATGCCCAATGACCCTTGCTCCTGTCAGGTTCACTGAAGAGCGGTACAAACCAGGTGGCACAAACCGTGTGCTACAAGTTAGCATCAAAGAAGTTTATCGAAGAGCGGCACATACATAGTGGCACATGCCCAATGACGCATGCTCCTGTCAGGTTCACTGAAGAGCGGTACAAACCAGGTGGCACAAACCGTGTGCTACAAGTCAGCATCAAAGAAGTTTATCGAAGAGCGGCACATACATAGTGGCACATGCCCAATGACCCTGCTCCTGTCAGGTTCATTGAAGAGCGGTACAAACCAGGTGGCACAAACCGTGTGCTACAAGTTAGCATCAAAGAGGTTTATCGAAGAGCGGCGCATACATAGTGGTACATGGTTATATTGCGCTCAGTTTAACACAGACGATATTAAGAAAGGACAGGACGTGGACGGGTGTAGCGCAAACTACCAACTGTTTAATAATGTTAAATAACGCGCTTATATACAAGGAGATATGGCGCGAGGAGGGGGGGGTACAAAAGATATGACAAGTTCACGGAATGTGATAATAGTTCGGGTCAGGCATACATGGTTCACTGGCACCCGTTCGCCCTGGCAAACTCAACCTCAGCTTTGATAAGCGCGATGGACGGAGTGCTTACGCACATTTCTTTTTCTTTTGCTATCGCAAGCGCCTCCCATATTTCTCGCTCCGTTTTCGTTTTTGACGTGCCAATGACTGTGGCGCTTTCTAGCAGCGGAGAGCATTTGCATTGTTTGCAATGTGCCGCCAGGTTGCTGGGTGCTGTCAGGAGCTGGCACGTGTATTTGTGCTCCCGTAACCTATCATTTAGACAGCGTCCAGTTTGCCCGATGTATACTTTCCCGCAATCTAGTGGGATTTGGTAAACAACAGAAGTTGCACATTCCACATACTTTGTCACGTGCTTAGTTTGACAGATCGTAGCACTAGTGTTTGCCTCTTTGGATCCTGCATTCACCCTCTTGCACATGCCTTTTAGTTTTTGTGGAGCGGAGAACAGAACTTGAACGTCATGGCGTTGGGCTGTCTTTTTTATCCTATGTGACAAGCCATGAATGTAAGGCAACACCACGCGTTTTTTCAATTTTTCTTTTTCCTGTGTTTTCTGCCTTTTCCTGCTGGTTCTGATTTCGGGCAACAAGTTTTCACAGATTTGCACCACCATGCTGTCTGGGTACCCACTGTTTCGTAAGCGGCTTACTTGCAAATCAATGCTCTCCCTCACCGCATGGCGGCATGATTTTTCAATTGCTTGACTGATGCAAGCCTTGGCGATGCCTCTTTTTATGATTTTAGAATGGCATGAGTCATACCTCAGGATTTCTTTTTCTCCTCTAGTTTTGTAGCACCAGCAGATATGGGAGCCTCTGAGCCTAATATTTATGTCAAGGTACTGCAAACGACCTTCCGTAGGAGTCTCGTACGTGAACTCTAAACCTTCATGCGCTTTTTTGAACATGCTGATGACAGTTTCAACGCTAAATGGATCGGTTTGGTCTTCTTTCATGCACACCAAATAATCGTCTACATATCTGAAGCAGGTAGTTATGTTAGTTTCTTCAAACAAGGTGGCATTTAGCGTTGAAACTGTCATCAGCATGTTCAAAAAAGCGCATGAAGGTTTAGAGTTCACGTACGAGACTCCTACGGAAGGTCGTTTGCAGTACCTTGACATAAATATTAGGCTCAGAGGCTCCCATATCTGCTGGTGCTACAAAACTAGAGGAGAAAAAGAAATCCTGAGGTATGACTCATGCCATTCTAAAATCATAAAAAGAGGCATCGCCAAGGCTTGCATCAGTCAAGCAATTGAAAAATCATGCCGCCATGCGGTGAGGGAGAGCATTGATTTGCAAGTAAGCCGCTTACGAAACAGTGGGTACCCAGACAGCATGGTGGTGCAAATCTGTGAAAACTTGTTGCCCGAAATCAGAACCAGCAGGAAAAGGCAGAAAACACAGGAAAAAGAAAAATTGAAAAAACGCGTGGTGTTGCCTTACATTCATGGCTTGTCACATAGGATAAAAAAGACAGCCCAACGCCATGACGTTCAAGTTCTGTTCTCCGCTCCACAAAAACTAAAAGGCATGTGCAAGAGGGTGAATGCAGGATCCAAAGAGGCAAACACTAGTGCTACGATCTGTCAAACTAAGCACGTGACAAAGTATGTGGAATGTGCAACTTCTGTTGTTTACCAAATCCCACTAGATTGCGGGAAAGTATACATCGGGCAAACTGGACGCTGTCTAAATGATAGGTTACGGGAGCACAAATACACGTGCCAGCTCCTGACAGCACCCAGCAACCTGGCGGCACATTGCAAACAATGCAAATGCTCTCCGCTGCTAGAAAGCGCCACAGTCATTGGCACGTCAAAAACGAAAACGGAGCGAGAAATATGGGAGGCGCTTGCGATAGCAAAAGAAAAAGAAATGTGCGTAAGCACTCCGTCCATCGCGCTTATCAAAGCTGAGGTTGAGTTTGCCAGGGCGGACGGGTGCCAGTGAACCATGTATGCCTGACCCGAACTATTATCACATTCCGTGAACTTGTCATATCTTTTGTACCCCCCCCCCCTCCTCGCGCCATATCTCCTTGTATATAAGCGCGTTATTTAACATTATTAAACAGTTGGTAGTTTGCGCTACACCCGTCCACGTCCTGTCCTTTCTTAATATCGTCTGTGTTAAACTGAGCGCAATATAACCATGAACGTTCACCAACTAGCCCCCTTCATTGCTTTACTAAATGTCATTTCGAGTACATCGGGCTTCTACATCCCTAACCTTCCTCCGCTTCCTCGTACTTTATATTTCGTCGACAACATTGCGAAGGCCAGGCACAGAACTCGCACCCTCACGTACGCCCTGAACAACGGTCTGTCTTCACCTGTGTTGGCTGGTCTACTCGGAAACGTCGCCCCTACCGAAAGAACGGCAAGACGCCTCTGCAAGATACTTCGAGCGGAAACGTGGCGACAGATTCGTCTCTTCCGAGACCACATTGCGGCCATATGCGAGGAAACAATGGACTCAGCGGCTTCAACAGCAATGATCAGGTATTTCTACAACTTGGCAGAGTTGCATGCCGAAACCTTGTGGAAAGGTTCATTCAAGAGCCTTCCTAGAAGAGAGAAGCGTAAGCCTGAAGGAGGCGGTGCTGTCAACCTATCCGGTAGAAAGATTCCCGATTATGTGCAACAGACCCTAAATAAGGGACCAAAATACGCAATTGAACCTCCAGTAACCGCAGTACAGTTCCTGGCCATGGTACGCTCAGTCGCGGAAAGAACCCCTGAGCCAGAAAAAGTGACTTGCATCCAAGAAATTTTGACGGGAGTGTCGAAAAAGAACCTAGTAGGAAAACCCAGGCCTGCAGGAACAAGCGGAGTGACTAGGTACCTCAAAAAAGAAAATCTGAAACTGCTCCTCTCCGACAAAACAGGCGTGTTTGTCCTGATGAACGCTCCTGAATACGAAAAATCTGCCCAAGAAGCGATCCGTAAGAATTTCGCAAAATGCGACATTACGTACAAAGCAATTGCAAAACTGAAAAATGAAGCAGGCAAAACATGTGAAAGCATGGGCTTGACAAGACTGGCAAGGCGCGTGAAAGAAAGCAAAGAAATCACTCTGAAGCCATTTTTCACGGCAAAAACCCACAAAGAGGGAATCCCTTTTAGGACGATTGTTGAAGACCGCGGAACCTGGCAAAGATGCATCGCGGACTACCTTCAGGCCTGCTTGAATTCCTTACCTTTCGACGATCCGTTCTTGATCCGCAACTCGGACGAAGTTATTGCAACACTGAAGAGTAGCCCGCCGACGTCTTGTTTTTCAATAGACGTGAAGGACTTGTTTTACAGTGTCCCGAGGCCTGCGGTGGTGCAAGCAGTAGAAGAAGCCATCGACACGTTGGGCTACACCAAATTTCAGGATGTGTGCAAGTGCACTATTTCAAGTTTTGTGAACTTGTTAAAACTGTATCTACATGGTGCGTTTATTGAATATGGTGACAGTGTGTATGAGCAGAAGGATGGCATCGCCATTGGTTCTTGTATAGCTCCCGTGCTTTCCGACTTGTTTTTGAGTGTGGGAGACAGGAAACTTGCCACCTTGTTTGAAGAAACTAACATAACTACCTGCTTCAGATATGTAGACGATTATTTGGTGTGCATGAAAGAAGACCAAACCGATCCATTTAGCGTTGAAACTGTCATCAGCATGTTCAAAAAAGCGCATGAAGGTTTAGAGTTCACGTACGAGACTCCTACGGAAGGTCGTTTGCAGTACCTTGACATAAATATTAGGCTCAGAGGCTCCCATATCTGCTGGTGCTACAAAACTAGAGGAGAAAAAGAAATCCTGAGGTATGACTCATGCCATTCTAAAATCATAAAAAGAGGCATCGCCAAGGCTTGCATCAGTCAAGCAATTGAAAAATCATGCCGCCATGCGGTGAGGGAGAGCATTGATTTGCAAGTAAGCCGCTTACGAAACAGTGGGTACCCAGACAGCATGGTGGTGCAAATCTGTGAAAACTTGTTGCCCGAAATCAGAACCAGCAGGAAAAGGCAGAAAACACAGGAAAAAGAAAAATTGAAAAAACGCGTGGTGTTGCCTTACATTCATGGCTTGTCACATAGGATAAAAAAGACAGCCCAACGCCATGACGTTCAAGTTCTGTTCTCCGCTCCACAAAAACTAAAAGGCATGTGCAAGAGGGTGAATGCAGGATCCAAAGAGGCAAACACTAGTGCTACGATCTGTCAAACTAAGCACGTGACAAAGTATGTGGAATGTGCAACTTCTGTTGTTTACCAAATCCCACTAGATTGCGGGAAAGTATACATCGGGCAAACTGGACGCTGTCTAAATGATAGGTTACGGGAGCACAAATACACGTGCCAGCTCCTGACAGCACCCAGCAACCTGGCGGCACATTGCAAACAATGCAAATGCTCTCCGCTGCTAGAAAGCGCCACAGTCATTGGCACGTCAAAAACGAAAACGGAGCGAGAAATATGGGAGGCGCTTGCGATAGCAAAAGAAAAAGAAATGTGCGTAAGCACTCCGTCCATCGCGCTTATCAAAGCTGAGGTTGAGTTTGCCAGGGCGAACGGGTGCCAGTGAACCATGTATGCCTGACCCGAACTATTATCACATTCCGTGAACTTGTCATATCTTTTGTACCCCCCCCCCCCTCCTCGCGCCATATCTCCTTGTATATAAGCGCGTTATTTAACATTATTAAACAGTTGGTAGTTTGCGCTACACCCGTCCACGTCCTGTCCTTTCTTAATATCGTCTGTGTTAAACTGAGCGCAATATAACCATGAACGTTCACCAACTAGCCCCCTTCATTGCTTTACTAAATAGTGGTACATGTCCAATGACCCATGCTGGCGTCAGTTTCCCCGAAGAACGCCATAGACCAAGTGGTACAAACCCAGGGCTACAACTTGGTATCAAAGAGGTTTATCGAAGAGCGGCACATACATAGTGGCACATACCCAATGACCCAACCTGACGTCAGGTTCACTGAAGAGCGGTACAAACCAGGTGGCACAAACCGTGTGCTACAAGTTAGCATCAAATAAGTTTATCGAAGAGCGGCACATACATAGTGGCACATGCCCAATGACCCTTGCTCCTGTCAGGTTCACTGAAGAGTGGTACAAACCAGGTGGCACAAGCCGTGTGCTACAAGTTAGCATCAAAGAGGTTTATCGAAGAGCGGCGCATACATAGTGGTACATGTCCAATGACCCATGCTGGCGTCAGTTTCCCCGAAGAGCGCCATAGACCAAGTGGTACAAACCCAGGGCTACAACTTGGTATCAAAGAGGTTTATCGAAGAGCGGCACATACATAGTGGCACATACCCAATGACCCAACCTGACGTCAGGTTCACTGAAGAGCGGTACAAACCAGGTGGCACAAACCGTGTGCTACAAGTTAGCATCAAATAAGTTTATCGAAGAGCAGCACATACATGGTGGCACATGCCCAATGACCCTTGCTCCTGTCAGGTTAACTGAAGAGTCGTACAAACCAGGTGGTACAAACCGTGTGCTACAAGTTAGCATCAAAGTTTATGGAAGAGCGGCACATACATAGTGGCACATGCCCAATGACCGATGCTCCTGTCAGGTTCACTGAAGAGCGGTACAAACCAGGTGGCACAAACCGTGTGCTACAAGTTAGCATCAAAGAAGTTTATCGAAGAGCGGCACATACATAGTGGCCCATGCCCAATGACCCATGCTCTTGTCAGGTTCACTGAAGAGTGGTACAAACCAGGTGGCACAAGCCGTGTGCTACAAGTTAGCATCAAAGAGGTTTATCGAAGAGCGGCGCATACATAGTGGTACATGTCCAATGACCCATGCTGGCGTCAGTTTCCCCGAAGAGCGCCATAGACCAAGTGGTACAAACCCAGGGCTACAACTTGGTATCAAAGAGGTTTATCGAAGAGCGGCACATACATAGTGGCACATACCCAATGACCCAACCTGACGTCAGGTTCACTGAAGAGCGGTACAAACCAGGTGGCACAAACCGTGTGCTACAAGTTAGCATCAAATAAGTTTATCGAAGAGCAGCACATACATGGTGGCACATGCCCAATGACCCTTGCTCCTGTCAGGTTAACTGAAGAGTCGTACAAACCAGGTGGTACAAACCGTGTGCTACAAGTTAGCATCAAAGTTTATGGAAGAGCGGCACATACATAGTGGCACATGCCCAATGACCGATGCTCCTGTCAGGTTCACTGAAGAGCGGTACAAACCAGGTGGCACAAACCGTGTGCTACAAGTTAGCATCAAAGTTTATCGAAGAGCGGCACATACATAGTGGCCCATGCCCAATGACCCATGCTCTTGTCAGGTTCACTGAAGAGTGGTACAAACCAGGTGGCACAAGCCGTGTGCTACAAGTTAGCATCAAAAAGGTTTATCGAAGAGCGGCGCATACATAGTGGTACATGTCCAATGACCCATGCTGGCGTCAGTTTCCCCGAAGAGCGCCATAGACCAAGTGGTACAAACCCAGGGCTACAACTTGGTATCAAAGAGGTTTATCGAAGAGCGGCACATACATAGTGGCACATACCCAATGACCCAACCTGACGTCAGGTTCACTGAAGAGCGGTACAAACCAGGTGGCACAAACCGTGTGCTAAAAGTTAGCATCAAAGAAGTTTATCGAAGAGCGGCACATACACAGTGGCCCATGCCCAATGACCCATGCTCCTGTCAGGTTCATTGAAGAGTGGTACAAACCAGGTGGTACAAACCGTGTGCTACAAGTTAGCATCAAAGTTTATGGAAGAGCGGCACATACATAGTGGCACATGCCCAATGACCGATGTTCCTGTCAGGTTCACTGAAGAGCGGTACAAACCAGGTGGCACAAACCGTGTGCTACAAGTTAGCATCAAAGAAGTTTATCGAAGAGCGGCACATACATAGTGGCCCATGCCCAATGACCCATGCTCCTGTCAGGTTCATTGAAGAGTGGTACAAACCAGGCGGTACAAACCATGTGCTACAAGTTAGCATCAAAGTTTATCGAAGAGCGGCACATACATAGTGGCACATGCCCAATGACCCTTGCTCCTGTCAGGTTCACTGAAGAGCGGTACAAACCAGGTGGCACAAACCATGTGCTACAAGTTAGCATCAAAGTTTATCGAAGAGCGGCACATACATAGTGGCACATGCCCAATGACCCATGCTCCGGTCATGTTCACTGAAGAGCGGTACAAACCAGGTGGCACAAACCGCGCGTGTGCTACACGTTAGCATCAAAGAAGTTTATCGAAGAGCGGCACATACATAGTGGCACATGCCCAATGACGCATGCTCCTGTCAGGTTCACTGAAGAGCGGTACAAACCAGCCCATGCCCAATGACCCATGCTCCTGTCAGGTTCACTGAAGAGCGGTACAAACCAGGTGGTACAAACCGTGTGCTACAAGTTAGCATCAAAGTTTATCGAAGAGCGGCACATACATAGTGGCACATGCCCAATGACCCTTGCTCCTGTCAGGTTCACTGAAGAGCGGTACAAACCAGGTGGCACAAACCGTGTGCTACAAGTTAGCATCAAAGAAGTTTATCGAAGAGCGGCACATACATAGTGGCACATGCCCAATGACGCATGCTCCTGTCAGGTTCACTGAAGAGCGGTACAAACCAGGTGGCACAAACCGTGTGCTACAAGTCAGCATCAAAGAAGTTTATCGAAGAGCGGCACATACATAGTGGCACATGCCCAATGACCCTGCTCCTGTCAGGTTCATTGAAGAGCGGTACAAACCAGGTGGCACAAACCGTGTGCTGCAAGTTAGCATCAAAGTTTATCGAAGAGCGGCACATACATAGTGGCACATGCCCAATGACGCATGCTCCTGTCAGGTTCACTGAAGAGCGGTACAAACCAGCCCATGCCCAATGACCCATGCTCCTGTCAGGTTCAATGAAGAGCGGTACAAACCAGGTGGTACAAACCGTGTGCTACAAGTTAGCATCAAAGTTTATCGAAGAGCGGCACATACATAGTGGCACATGCCCAATGACCCTTGCTCCTGTCAGGTTCACTGAAGAGCGGTACAAACCAGGTGGCACAAACCGTGTGCTACAAGTTAGCATCAAAGAAGTTTATCGAAGAGTGGCACATACATGGTGGCACATGCCCAATGACCCTTGCTCCTGTCAGGTTCACTGAAGAGCGGTACAAACCAGGTGGCACAAACCGTGTGCTACAAGTTAGCATCAAAGAAGTTTATCGAAGAGCGGCACATACAGAGTGGCCCATGCCCAATGACCCATGCTCTTGTCAGGTTCACTGAAGAGCGGTACAAACCAGGTGGTACAAACCGTGTGCTACAAGTTAGCATCAAAGAAGTTTATCGAAGAGCGGCACATACATAGTGGCCCATGCCCAATGACCCATGCTCTTGTCAGGTTCACTGAAGCGCGGTACAAACCAGGTGGCACAAACCGTGTGCTACAAGTTAGCATCAAAGAAGTTTATCGAAGAGCGGCACATACATAGTGGCCCATGCCCAATGACCCATGCTCCTGTCAGGTTCACTGAAGAACGGTACAAACCAGGTGGTACAAACCGTGTGCTACAAGTTAGCATCAAAGTTTATCGAAGAGCGGCACATGCCCAATGACCCTTGCTCCTGTCAGGTTCACTGAAGGGCGCTACAAACCACGTGGCACAAACCGTGTGCTACAAGTTAGCATCAAAGAAGTTTATCGAAGAGCGGCACATACATAGTGGCACATGCCCAATGACCCTTGCTCCTGTCAGGTTCACTGAAGAGCGGTACAAACCAGGTGGCACAAACCGTGTCCTGCAAGTTAGCATCAAAGTTAATCGAAGAGCAGCACATACATAGTGGCACATGCCCAATGACCCTTGCTCCTGTCAGGTTCACTGAAGAGCGGTACAAACCAGGTGGCACAAACCGTGTGCTACAAGTTAGCATCAAAGAAGTTTATCGAAAAGCGGCACATACATAGTGGCACATGCCCAATGACGCATGCTCCTGTCAGGTTCACTGAAGAGCGGTACAAACTAGGTGGCACAAACCGTGTGCTACAAGTTAGCATCAAAGAAATTTATGGCAGAGCGGAACATACATAGTGGCACATATCCAGGGATCCAAGCTGGCATCAGGTTCACTAAAGAGTGGCACAGACTAGGTGGCACATACCCCGTACTACAAGCTAGCATCAAAGAAGTTTATTGAATTGCGGCGCATACATAGTGGCACATACCCAATGACCCAACCTGGCGTCAGGTTCACTGAAGAGTGGTACACACCAAGCGGCACAAACTCCGTGGTACAAGCTGGCATCAAAGAAGTTTACAGAAGAGCAGCACATACCCAATGACCCATGCTGGCATCCGGTTCACTGAAGAGTGGCACAGGCCAGGCGGCACAAATCCCGTGCTACAAGTTAGCATCAAAGAAGTTTATTGAATAGTGGTGCAAATATAGTGGCACATACCCAATGACCCAAGCTGGTGTCAGGTCCACTGAAGAGCGGCACAGACCAAGTGGCACGAACCCCGTTCTACAAATAGGTATCAAAGAAGTTTATTGAAGAGCCGCACATCCATAGTGGCAGATACCCAGGGATCCAAGCTGGCATCAGGTTCACTGAAGAGTGGCACAGACTAGGCGGCACAAAACTCGTGCTACAAGTTAGCATCAAATAAGTTTATTGAATAGCGGCGCATATATAGTGACACATACCCAATGACTCAAGCTGGCGTCAGGTTCACTGAAGAGCGGCACAGACCAAGCGGCATAAAGCCACTGCTTCAAGTTGGCATCAAAAAGGTTTCTCGAAGAGCGACACATACATAGTGGCACATGCCCAATGACCCATGCTCCTGTCAGGTTCACTGAAGAGCGGTACAGACCAGGTGGCACAAACCCAGTGATACAAGTAGGCATGAAAAATTTTATTGAAAAGCGGCACATAGATATTGGCACATGCCCAATGACCTATGCTGGCGTCAGTTTCCCCGAAGAGCGGCACAGACCAAGTGGTACAAACCCACGCCCCATGCCAGGTTCACTGAAGAATGGCACAGACCGAGTGGCACAAGCCCAGTGCTACAAGTTGGCATCAAAGAGGTTTATCAAAGAGCGGCACATGCATATTGTCCCGCGCCGAATGACCCATGCTGGCGTCAGTTTCCTTGACGAGCGACACAGAACAAGTGGTACAAACCCAGTGCTACACGTTGGTGTCAAAAAGGATTATCGAAGAGCGGCACATATCGAATGACCCATGCTGGCGTCAGGTTCACTGAATAGCGGCACAAACCCCGTGCTACAAGTAGGCATCAAAGAAGTTTATTGAAGAGCGGCACGTACATAGTGGCACATACCCAGTAATCCAAGCTGTCATCAGGTGTACTGAAGAGCGATAGACAACAGGCGGCACAAAGCGCGTGCTACAAGTTAGCATCAAAGAAGTTTATTGAATAGCGGAACATACATAGTGGCACACACCCAATGACACACGCTGGCGTCAGGTTCACTGAAGAGCGGCACAGATCAAATGGCACAAACTCAGTGCTACAAATTAGCATCGAAGAGGTTTATTGAAGAGTGGCAATACGTAGTGGGTCATATCCAATGCCCAAAGCTGGCGTCAGGTTCGCTGAAGAGAGGCACAGACTATGTGGCACAAACACAGTGCCACAAGTTGGCTTCAAAGAGGTTTATTGAACAACCATACACCCAGTGGCACAAGTTGTTCCGACGGTTAGTTTCGAACCATAGGTTCCCTCAGCACAGCATCCCGCTGTGCTACCGATTATTAAATGGACTACCCACTCCCAGTGACCCAAATTGACTTACAAATAAACAGACGGACGGACGGACGGACGGACGGACGGACGGACGGACGGACGGACGGACGGACGGACGGACGGACGGACGGACGGACAGACAGACAGACAGACAGACAGACAGACAGACAGACAGACAGACAGACAGACAGACAGACAGACAGACAGACAGACAGACAGACAGACAGACAGACAGACAGACAGACAGACAGACAGACAGACAGACAGACAGACAGACAGACAGACAGACAGACAGACAGACAGACAGACAGATGGACGGACGGAAGGACGTCATAATTTTATTATGATGGACGTCATAATAAAAGTGAACTAGACACCGTTCGAATTACTGGTATATATCAAAAGAATTTTGCGCATGTCGATGCGACTATGCAGTCTTGGAGCCTTTTCGATCACGTGCGTCATGCTGATTCTAATATGAAACGTAACTGTAGATTACTTGACATAATTACTCAAAGTCTGTTCAGTGATAGTGATTTTGACCGTCTTTTGACTGGAGACGGTTTCATTGCATGCTGGTTTCACCGGTTAGTGTGGAACAAGCCGAATGTGCGTCATTGCTGACGTCAGTGCGCAAGGCAATAGAATCCGAGAGCGGATGTGTCAGGAGATAGTGACCACACATTGTTCCATCGGCACTCTACCAGTTCTAAAGGTCACAGTGTGTGCTAGCAGGGCATTTTAACAGTTGTTCACTCCAAATGCAGTTCTAGATCACTGTTTGAGACTGTGTTAAAGTGCACTGCATTCCGGATCGGCCTACGAAACCGATCATGTACCCTGCAGGAAAAACCGCTCTATATTCGACAGGAATGCTACGCATTTGGTTTAAATTGCGCAATTTAATACGATGGTTATTCATGGGTGCGGCCGCTTATTGCCTCATGCTTAAAAAATAATCGTTTCGAAGTTTAGAGAAAAAAGAAAGCGTAATTAATAACTGGACAAGAACGTCTGAAAGCCACAAGCACGAAAATGAGACACATTCACCTACTGAACCCGTCATTTTCATGCATGATAACGCTGAACAATCGCAGCGCCGGGGTTCCCTAGCTCTGTTCTTCCACTCGTCTTTGGTCTTGTCATTTGTGTTCAAGTGTCCCATTGCTTTCCTTGTCGTGCGGCAGCGTATGCCGTTAGCACACGCTTGAACAAATTGGGAACACACACATACAAACGCGCCTGCACGAGAAAGAGTTTAAAGAATGCCTCTCACTTTGTTGCCAGTGGCTCGTGCCGCTCTGGTTCCGGCTCGACATTATCAAGCGGAGCGACGAGCCCTACGTCTTGCTGTCCGTGGAGCCGCTCGTGCAACTGTGGCAACGTGTGCACAAGAGCCTCAACCAGGCGTTGTACAAAAACTATGTGGAACAGTTCATCGATGTCGTCTACAACGACGGCGACGCCTCGGGTGGAGCTTCGGAGTCGTACTTGCAGTTCCTGCGCACTAGGAGCGCCCAGGTGCAGGTGAGTTTTGACCACCCCGTGAATCCGCTGCTGACCGTGATGCACTTATCAATAAACTTCGTTGTAAATTAATAGGGGCACGCTGGCAGCCATTCAACTGAATGAACCCTAAAGAGAAAAGTAAGTTCAGGTGTACTTCACTATAGAGCTGAAATTCGGCCTTGTTGGTTATTCATAATCTTCGAATGCCAGCGCGTAAAAAAACAAGAGAGTTGGAAGTCATGAATTTTGCATGTGCTTGCATGTGCACTGCACGTGCTGGGCCCAGCACTGCAGCCCAAGCACTGCATGTGCTTGGGCCCAGCAAATTTTTTTTTGGTAACGGGGTGCTAGACTACATTGTATACTTCACGAGCACCAAAGACTGAACTTAGCAAGTTTCTCAAAAATTTTATTGAGCAGCAACGAGGCTCAAGTACGAGTTAATGTTGTGAAATCCGTGGCGCCACGCTGACTTACCACCGATGGGGTTTCGGCGGGAAATTTGAAAGAAATTAAAGTTTATGGCTACTATTTTCTCTTCTACATAATGTTGCGGTTGGGGGTCCGAAGATTTGTGGCGTCCCTTGAGCGTGGTAGTGTAAGTGGGGCTGGGCCCGATATCCAAGACGTTTACACACGCACGTTTTATTACATTATGTACAAGAAGCCAACAAACAGACACCAAGGACAACACAGGGGGAACTACTCGTAATTACTAATTGAAATAAATAATTTATAAATTAATGGAATTGAAAGTGGATGAAAGAAGAGCTGGCCGTAGGTGGGATACGAACCCAGGTCTTCGCATTACGCGTGCGATGTTCTTACCAATTGAGCTACCGCGGCAGGCTGCCTTCAGTCGGTATAAGCTTGCGCGCTACTTAGATTGCAGTGCAGACAGAATGGATAAATAAAAGGCATGCTTACACTGCCTCTGCAGCTTTGGCCAAAGCGGTGTGTCGTCTACCCATATATGGGTAGACGACGTTCGGCCACCATGCTTTTTTGGCCACCGTGGTGAGCAGTGTATACACTGCTCACCATGGTGGCCGAAAAGCCAGTTGTCTTAGCCGTGCCGTAAACCATGCGCAAACAAGCGATGAAACGACGATCATAAGGCGCTAAATTAAGGCCGGGTGCTAGCACGTGAGCAAATATGGCAGCGCCCATGGGTACGGTGCTGGAGGCACAGTGGTAGCCCAGTGGCAGCCCAGTGGCTTCGGCGTTGTGACGCTGAGCTCAAGGTCGGGGGTTCAATCCCAGCCTCAGCTGCTGCATTGCTATGGGGGCGGCGTGCAAAACGCTCGTGTACTAACTCCACGTGGTCGAAATTAATCCGGATAGCCCCAATCGCGGCGTGCCTCATAATCAGATAGTGGTTTTGGCACGTAAAACCTCATCATTTTTTTTTTGCGTACTCAACTACGACGCTATAGTAACCACAAGCACCGTTTTCAATAGCGTAAGATCTATACGGTATATTACTCGCGGCCCATGGTGTTACTCTGGGAAGGGAAACTCCGTCAATCATTCAAATCAGTGTTGTAAGCTAATTGGCTTTATAGTTGAAACGTGTTATACCCCGTAGTACCACCACGTTGGGATTGCAAAGTTGAGAAATACTGGCAAAAGTGCAAGTTCAGAATTAATTTTTTTTTATTGGGGGCGGGGGGAGGGAGGTGAACTACTACTCAGCGTTGCACGCAAGCGACACTCAACTCGCTCAACAATAGTGGCAAGCACGGTCATCGAATGTGAACTGGTGGGTCAAGTCCGCCCGGTATTTCTCGATTCGCTCAATCCAGAGTAATATCTGGCACTCGCGTGCATTCAAGTACCTATGTACAGCATATTCGCGTCACATGCGCAATACGATAAGACAAGACGTCTATGGAGCCGGCGACAAGGACAGAATATAGGCCCATCTCGAGAACGGCGACTGCAGATAGCCTGCTACCCTGCTACAGCAGGCGCGTGTTGCACCAAGCGATAACTTGATACTGCTGAGTAGACCGTAAGTATGATTGATCGCTTGGCGCAAACAAAGAAGAACGGGAGGGAACAGACAGACATGGGGTGCCAGTCGTATTCTCTGCGCCACGCAAGCTTGCCCAGCTGTGTCCACGCATACTTTCTAATGGGGGCAAGAAACGGGGTTGCGTAGCGTAGCGAAGAATTACGTAGCGACGTAATTCTTTGCAAACACGACCGTTAGCGCGCATTGCATGCTCTGCGCTTGTCAGCTCAAGATTGCCATACATGGTGAGGGGCCCTTGGAGCGTCCTCCAAATTTTTCGTATGCTCCTCAAATCACAAAATCTCAAACGAAGACAAAACGAAGGGGTCATAGGAGTGCGGATATTCGATGCGATAAACAGCGGATGAGCAAATGAAGCCTCGTTTCAGCAAAGTGTCATGTCTTCGTCAGATCAATTGCAATTGGTTCGACCACTGTTGGTCAACACAAATGGTATCGGACAGAACAACCCACAGGAGGCACATTCAAAGCAGCCTCACTCGCATAAGTATTGGCCCTTATGGATATTGTCTTGACCTTCACCCGCCGCAGTAGCTTCGCTATCGCGCTGCGCTTCCGATCTCGAGGTCGTGGTGCAATCGATCGTGGTGCATTTCGATGGGGGCGACATGCAAAAACCTCTCGCGTACTTAAATTTAGGCGCAAGTTAAAGAACCCCAGGTGGTCGAAAATAATCCAGTTTACTCCCCCCCCCCCCCCCAATGCGGCGTACCTCATAATCATACCGTCGTTTTGGCACGTAAAACCCCAGCAGTTGACTAATTTTTCAGTCTTCACCTCCTTGGAATCGAATCTGACCTTACGCATGGTCGTTGCTGTCGACGCCTTTTCAGACCAACGTCTTCGAGGAATTGAGCGGGCCCTCTCGCGAGCGGCACCCGTTGCCCGTTCACGGCCACATCGGCGACCTGCGTGACTTCGTTCCGATGTTCTCGGCCAAGGACTGGACGACCGCGCTTAACGCTGCGTACGACGCGGTGACCCGCGAGAGGACCGCTGTGTTCGTGAGCAGCCGCGGCCTGCTGGACTCCATGAAAGCCCTGCTCAGCGCCTTCTCGGCGCTGGAGCTGCTCTACCACACGGCCTGGTGGTTTGTGCAACAAATCGCGACCCTCGCGAGCAACGAGCTCTACGGGGCTGCCACCGCCACCTTCAGCTCTAACGGGAGCCTGCACATGAAAGTATTGTGTGCTGTCCAGGTAAGCTAGCTGGCTGGCAGATGTAGATGGGAGGGCAAGTTGTGTATGCTAGCTACACTCATCATAATGACAGCTATTTGTTCCCATGAAGATATCATCATCATGAGAACAAAAGCTTCTCCCAGCTACACTCTAAGAAAAGTTCACACCCTTTGGAGTGCCCCTTCTGCCACACGACAATAATCGTCATCCGCCTTGATGCGTTTATTTTCTTTAACGCTGCGAGCCCGGTACTTTCCAGTAACGAACGACATGCGCGTTATCAGCATGATAGCATTCCCGACAGGAAAGTAGCGGGCGCGGCGTTTTCGAGAAAGGAAACGCATCAATGCAGATGACGATTATCGTTGTGTGGCAGAAGGGGCACTCCAAAGGGTGTAAACTTTTCTTAGAGTGTATCTCCATGTTGTAAGATACTGCTACGCTCCACTCGAAGATGATGATGCCGACCCTTGGATTTAGTAGGACGTACCCTTAAGTGGCCACTGTGTGATCATGATGACGACGACGTGCCTTCCTTGCTGTCAGCTAGCTTCCATGTTGGTCAATGCTTACTACCCTTGTAAACACACCTTGTAAATAGTTTCCCTACTGTACTTCCATGTAACAATATTATGTCGGGCTATAGTTGGCGCATATCGACTGGTTCGGCCAGCATACCGTTACACAAGGGAGGGGGGGGGGTCAAGAAGGACGCAACCAGTTCTTGTTTCCTTACTGTCGTGCCTGCGTTTTGTTACGTGGGCTGAACCAGTTGACTCCCTGTTGCACCTGTAGTTCAGCTGCCGATTCCAACCTATACCAGTAAGTTGGTTTATCATGTCCCTATATACCTAAATGTATGCTGCCCTCGACTGTATATTTACCCTTTTCTTGACACTCATCATCATCATCATCATAATCACCAGCCTATTTTATGTCCACTGCAGGACGAAGGCCTCTCCCTGCGATCTCCAATTACCCATGTCCTGCGCCAAGCGATTCCAACTAGCGCCGGCGAACTTCTTAATTTCATCCCCCCACCTAGTATTTTGCCGTCCTCAACTGCGCTTCGCTTCTCTTGGTACCCATTATGTAACCCTAATAGTCCACCGGTTATCTAGCCTACGCATTGCATCACCTACCCAGCTACATTTTTTTATTATTTCTGCGCATTGCGTGACCTGCACAACTGTGTATGTCATCATTTTAATATCAATTTCAATATCAGCAACCTGTGTTTAGTATCTAATTCATAATGCCGTATTTCGGTCTCTCACTTTTATCATTGTTCGTTCTGTCACTTGTTGCACGGTTCATAGCTTCCTTTCAAATGGACTGTAATCATCCGAGTTTCGGCAGTGCCAGCACAATGCACTGATAACGATGAAAGCAGTGCGGGGATGGAACACGAAGCAGAGAAGGACAGGACAAGTCCTGAACACCAGGACAGGATGAGCGTCTGTTTCGCTCTTCGCCAGTACATGATCCACCTTCGTGTTGCTTTCACAATGATTAGAAGTGTATCTACTCGCCCAGTTCTCAATTCTTTTGCAAAATGTATTGTTTATATAACTCCGAAGGATACCGATTAGCTGCCGTTCGTGGCTTTACATGCGACTGTTCTAAAACGCATGTTTATCCATATGCAGATTCTTTTTACGAAATGACGCGAAATGGGAGTAGGGGAATGCGTCTAATTACATGCAACGGCGTAGCTCTCTCTTCTTCTTTTTTTTTGGGGGGGGGGAGAGGGAATGGTGGATGGGGGTTTGGTTTTGCGAAATTCCACAGAAGATGCTGTTTAAAGTGATCAAGTTGTGTGGGCCGGGCTGCGAAACAATAAATGTCGCACCTTCGGAAGGAATGATAGCGATGGCGAAGTACTGGACAATTGACAAAGTAAGGTTGGCAGTTTCAGTGGCCGTATAAATTGCAGTAAAGATTCTCTTACTAATAAAATAGCAAGCAGCGTCACGCGCGAAGAGGCAAACATGAACAGATCTCATTCAGTGACCACGAACACTCGCTGGCGTGGTGAAGAGCACCGTCAGCGGGGATGGAGCGCGTCGTGCTGCATCTCGCTTTACCGCTTCTCGGAAACTTCAGGTCACGCGACCTCCAATACTAGGCGCGCAGGAACACAGAGCTCATGATGCCACCAGCCATCTCGGCTCGCCCTTAGCGCTTGCATCCGCCGCATATTACATCCAAGGTACAGTACGGCGCGTGGGCCGTGTATGCGCTCAGCCGTGCGGGTAACCTTGCGCAGCCACGGCCGTGCTAGAGGAGGAGGCACATTCTCATCTCCAACCCGTCCCCCCTATTGGGCGCCCTTGATCACCTGACTTCCAACACTGAGCACGCATGATGATGGTGGGCATCAGGCCATTATCGTTCTCACCCTCGCACGATTTCCCTCGCACCCACGACACACAGCGCTCGGGGTGCGATAGGACCTTATCGCACTTGGAATGTATTAGGAACGTCACGGCGGCGACGACGGCGAAAATTAGCCTCGTGTATTTATGTAATTGCTATCGCAATGAAACAGAAAGCGTGGGGCATTTAAAAGCGGCAACGCCACCTCTCTTTGTTTGGTATGGTGCTTCATCTATCCTTTAAAGAACGAAATAACGTAATTTTTTGTCTCTTGAAGAGGCTCACCCTTTTCATTATATATAGACCCTATAAAAGCGTACAAATGGGCGACTTATACAGAAAACCTGCCCGGCTGGCTGCGCAATTTCAGCCAGCCGGGCAGGTTTTTTTTTCAAATGCTCAGGTCTCTTGAAATTTGAATCACCTATGCACGGGTGAATGAGCGTTTTAGATTAGGGGACGCAAGCCGCACCCATGCGTGGGGGGAGGGGAGGGGGGTGCATACTCTACTGTGGGCCCTTCGCGCTCTTTTGCGCCCGCTTCCGGTTCTGTTGCAAACGCGCCAGGCGTCCTCCAGCGCTTGGGTGCGGCTTCCGTCCACTGACATAAAACTGCAATAACACAACGCTTATGCGCGAACGTGCGCGAGCGCTTGTGCACTTGCACGTGCGTGCGCGCCAGCGCCATTCCAACGATAACCTGATCGCTAATATCTCACCTTAATGCCACGTGGTTAAAATCGTTAATTGGTGCCGAGATAATATGCTCAGTATTAATGCTACTAAATCGAAATTTGTAATTTTTTCATCCGCGCAAAAAAGTGTACAGGAGAAGCCATGCATTAACATTGGTTCGACTTCGCTTCAGGCTGTTGACCATGCAACATTTCTTGGAGTTGAACTGGACAGTCATTTAAAATTTACAAATCACATATTATTAACGCGTAAAGCAGCATATGGTATCAGAATACTAATCAAAGTCCGCCCATATTTTCCTATACGTATATTAATTTCACTCTACTACGCATTTATTCACAGCCACATCTCTTACTGCATTTCTTCTTGGGGTAATACTTACGCAACTCACTTGGCACCCCTGCAACACACACAAAACCAAGCTCTGAGAATAATAAGTTACAGCCATTTTTCATGTAGTGCTCTGCCATTACTCCGCACTTATAATATTCTGTCCGTAGTGGATTTAACTAAATGTTGTCTTAGTGTCCTGACTTATAAATTTTGTCGAGGAGAACTACCAATTTTGTTGATATTGTCAGGATTGGGGGCTCAATCCCATCGTCCGTGGTCCTTTGCCAAGAATGGAGTACGGCATGAATTCGGAGGTAGCTGGCCCATGCCGTCGTCCAACTTATTTACGCTGAGATCGTTGATGAAGTGAAGAACTGTTTCTCATCGAGAACGAGGAAAAGGGTTTATTTACAGAAAATAAATCAGTCTAACATGACTGCTTGAGAAAAAGAGTAACAGTTCAACATGACTGCATGAGAGAAGTGACTCAGTCTAACATGACTGCTCAAGAGAAGTGTGTCCTCAGCATTCGCACAACCACTGTTTTTATACACTCGATCCGCCGGTCCTACGACGCGGCGACTGTTCGTTTACTGATCACCACCTCGCCGCTGCTCTGCTGATCAGTTTACAGACACAAAGGCACACACATTCCGAAGCCCAAGCGACGGCGTTGAAGGGGGTGCCGTTCCGGAAAGTATCGACGCCGCTCGAGGGTCGCTCGTTGTTTTGCGTCTGCCGAAACGTGAGAAGCGCAAAAATACGTCGTTCCCGCGGCAGCTTGTCCAGGCGTGTCGAATCAGCTCCGCGTTGGGGAACTCTGGAATCATTGTCCACATACCGAACTAGTTCCGTCACAATGTCGAAGGGGCTGGAGGAAGGCGGCGGATTCCAACGCAAAGGCCGCTTCTTTGAACGCCTCCCAGCTGCAGCGACGGAGAGGGAGAGGTGCGCGTCTTGCACCCCTTGTCGTAATCGGGTGGCAAGGTGGCAATCTTGCTTCGAAGCTCGCCATTCTTGACAATATCAAAAAACCAAACCCCCAATTTCACTGGCACTCGATTTTCACACCATAATAACTACCTCCTACCGCAACCAAGGACTAACTACGGCAAACTTACCGCGAACTTTTTAGCAACATCAATATGGAATTCACTACCACCCTCCATTAAATCATCTCCTTCCATTCATTTATTTAAGAGAAAAATTCGTCGCCACTTCTTGGGAAAGTGATTGTGTTGTATAATTTTTACGCTTCTGTATGTCAAATAATACTCCTTGGATCTGCTTTTCGTGTTTATCCTTTGTTGTTATTACTATGACTCGACTTTGTTTGTTAATACTTACTGTGCCTAGGATTGCTACTGCTGTTGTTAACCGCATTAAGTAAACTTTTTCTATGTATTTTTTGTTGGAGGTCCCTCCTCAGTCTTCGACTATGGGACCTCCTAGAGTTACTTCTGTAAAACATTTCAAATGCTCAATAAACTGAAACTGAAACTGAAAAAAAAAATGGCTGTGGCTTAGGTAAGGTTAAGCCCAGGATGCGAAGCATACTAGCCTTTATTTTAGTTGTTGAACCACTGTTTAGCCTGGTGAACTGCTGTTGCTTGGCTATATTTGGTTCGGCTAGACGAAGAAACAACTCATGCATTACTTCTTCGCCTTCAAGAGTGGAACGCGACAGCGTTCCCGTCGACCCGCCAAGGGGTGTAAGACAATGGGCTACAGGGCAGCGACTACGCGCCCCGCATTGGACGCGGTGAGCGTCGAGCAAAGCAGCGTTCGGCGCGGCAACGAAATGTGCGCCTGAGCAAGAGACGCACGCCTTAGAAACAGCGCGTTTCTAAGGCAACACCGCATTCACTAGAGGCGCTTTTGTACCGCTTTGAAGCGTTGTACTCGTGGCTCAGTGGTAGCGTCTCCGTCCCACACTCCGGAGACCCTGGTTCGATTCCCACCCAGCCCGTCTTGCAAGAGTTGAGCCAAAGCCACTTCTCCTCTGTCGTGACGTCACGGTGTCACGTGATTTCATGGTCACCGCCGCGCCTGAGGAGCTGGGTTGAGCCCTCGTAATATGCTTCGCATAAAACACAACTGCACAGTCACTTCGTCTCGCCGCGCGACCGAGCCTGATCCCTGAAGCATGCGACTGCGGTTCTTTCCAGGTCAGCATCACGTACAACGCACTCGTGGCCTTCAACTTCTGGGCGCAGCGAACGGACGCCGACAGGGAAGCCGTGAGCCGCATCTTGCGCTCGCTGCAGGACGCGGTGCGGAACGGAACGCGCGCCTCGGCCGCCCTACCCGTGCGCGAATCCCTCGTCTACATGCTGGACGAGACGCGGCCTGTCGCCTGGCCCGAGGCGCCGCTCGACTTCCGAAGCGGTCTGCTCCTCCTCTACGGCGAAGTGGTGGACAGCAAGCGCGGCTTTTTCGGCCACTGGCTCTCGAGCCACCGCACGATCCAGGCCTCCTACGGACGGTAAAATTGTGCTCCTCGTCTGATTTCTTATGTAGCGGCACTTTGCGCCACTGAGCGTGTGTTCTTCGTCGCCGGCTTTCGATCCGTGCCCTTTCGAAGCCCTTTCCCCCCTCTGGCGTGGCACTTGCATTCTTTAACTGGACGCCATTGGACGTGGACCTCTTTAAATGCAAAAGCATTTCTATGCTTACCCAACGGGAAAAAATTGGAGGACGCTTGAGCTTCGCCTTTAAGAGTAGACCGAGACAGCATTCAAAGATCCCTGACAGCTTCTCACGCTTCCCGGCAACTGCAGTCTATGCAACCGTAATGTTACCGAGCAACGCTGGCTGCATGCAAACGCTATGCACGAAGGCGCGAGGGCGAGCTCTCTGGTAGAAACGCGGCCTCTTGCGTGGGCCGCGGAGGCGAGCGCCATCTGGATGGCGCTCGCCTCCTTTCCTTCGTTCGCGGATCGCTTTAAATATACGGGCCCACGCGTCTCCAACGCTAAGCGGCGAAAACACAGCGCGCGGAGCTATCAGCAGTTGTCACTCCCTTATAGGCGCTCTCCGTCGGCATCGCAAATCGGTTTCAAAATACGGTCCGCGCGGCCGCACCATACATAGCCGCCACACCATACGCACATACGCAGCCGCCGCCGGAGTGCGTTTGGTCACAGTTTGTAATGGTTCGACGCTGATGGATAAGGCGCTAAATAGTGATAATGGCTTACAATGATGGGGACGTATCGGCGCGCCCGGCGCCGACACCTGCAGTACTTTGCTTGCGTAATAAATGCACTTTGTGCCGCCGTCCGCCCCAGTTCGCGTCGCCGCAGCGCTATCATTTCGACTGGCGAGATCAAGTTCCATAAGATTACTTACGACACCGGGCTGCGTGGAGATGAGCAAGTGGCACAATGCTTGCGCTGAGTTAAAACACGTTGGCGGGCTAATTGGTTAGAATCCGTGGTAGAGTGTATAAGCGTGACTGAACGAGGACGTAGAAAGAAACAGATACACAGACACAGCGCTTCACTTTCAACTATAGATTTTATTTTCGCACGCATCGATAAATATATACCGTGCGAGCGGAAACAAACGAAACGGCAAAAAAGAAGAACATTCAGTGGTGCATTTCGATGAACCGTACACGTGTGCAAGGCATGGGGAAAACATGTACCGCAATGGTCACAAAGATAATCCGAGGAATCCGCCGCCGTGGAATCCGCCGCCGTGTCGCCGCGCCGGCGCTCGCCGCCGAAAGTTCGTCAGGAAAGTTCGCTCCATGTGGGCCGGCTGAAGGGAAACTGAAGAGTCTGTCGAATTCAATAAGACGCTCATATACGGATGCGGGAACCTTATAAACCATGTAGGTAAAATTTGGGTTTTTTTTTTTCAATTAGAAGCGACGTAATCGTCGGTTGAAATTGCGCTGTAGCTCCGGCCCCCGTCGAGTGAGCGAGCGGAGCGGAGACCGGAAACCGCGGTGTTGTGACGTCAACTCTAGTGTTTCGTTCCTTCGCAGCGTCCGCGACCGTGCCTGAGCGCGCTTGTTTCTGCGTGCGTGCCATCGTAATCTGCTTCGATCGACCCAGCATTCCTTTGTTGGTGCGTCTGCGTGTATGTAGAGTGGTAGTCAACGTGCGTGGTAGTCAACGTGAGTGGTAGTCAACAGATGAAGGTCACTACACGTACTGCATGGACCGGGATGCTTTTCACGCGTTTAAACTGTCTTTGTAGATTGCCGACAGCTTTAGACAGCGCACAAATGCCGACGATCGCATCCCCGCTTACGTTCCACGAGGAGGCATGCAGGAGCACAACACTACAGTTGTTTGACCGGAAACGAGCTCACTAGATCGGCGAAAGATCGGCGAGATCACTAGATCGCTTTGCAAAAAACATACTCACCAAAGAGCATTTCCAACACGAGGAGATCCCAAGACTTTGCTTTCGTTCGCGTCGAAAGCACTGCTCGCACCAGCATCGTTTGCTTCTTCGAGAGGCCGGCTCTTCGCAATCGGCTCGTACATGTAGGGAGTAACGCCGAACTCCTCATAAAAACGCAGTCTCTCTAAATTTTCCATTACCGTCTCAGAAAAACAGCACCAAACTACCTGGCACCGCGCTTCATGTGTAGCGGCAGCGGTCGGTTACTAGAGTTGACGTCACGAGGCGCACCGACCAATCACAGGCGGAAACGAGACGCGCGAGCTGGGCGTGTCCGCTGCTGCACTTTTCGTCGAAATAAAATATATTTGCGCTTTCTTTCGCTCAATTTCGATACGATATTCGAATTCGGAGGGTTGAAAACCATTATGTACAGATGTTCGCTCATTTTTTCTGGAAAACCTTTCAGCTTCCCTTTAAGGCCGACCCACATGAAGCCCGGTCTATAACGTGTCTACTCCGTTGTCGTTTACTCGCTTGCTGGCAACTCATCTTGGGTGCGATCGGAGATCGTTGCTTGAAACGCGCGTTTAGTTTGCTTTCCGTTTCGCTTCAGGCGCTTGGCTATAGGCCGCGCCGACGGACGCGGCTGGCGACGTCGGAGCGGCCTAGTCCATGGCGTGAGGCGAAGCAAACTGAACGCGCGTTACGAACAACAATCTCCGATCGCCCCCCTGGAATAGGTACTGCAGACATATAACTATTTGCACAACGTTATACCGGCATAGTAAGCTCTAGTTTAGTGCTTATGAGATCCGGCGAACAGTATATACGAGTACGCCAAATGGGAACAACGCAGACATTTTACACTACACCCACTTACGCGTACTGCGTCATTTCGGGCATTAAAAAAAATCGGTATTTTTTTCTTTTGGTCAGTCTCAGCTCCATGTTCCTCATCCTTACATTTAGAAACATAAAGATAAATTCACTGACAATTACAATACTCCATCATGCGAAATTTGAGCGCAGTTCTGTACGTGTTTTCCTTTCGGGACATATTGAGGCATCGCGCCGATGACTATATATAGCGCGGCGCTATATGTAGATCAGCCACACAGTTGCCGCTTCCCGCCAACTGCACCCTACGCAACCGTAATCTTTACCAGGAAACGCTTGAGGTGAACGCTGTGTTGCGAAGGCGAGCTTTCCGGTTCTTTTCTTTCCCTCGGATGGCCGTCCCCGTCGCTGCCGCGGATGCGCGGACGTGAGCTCCATTTCGTGGTGCTTCAAGGCAGCTTCCTCCGCTTTTCTTCGCGTGCTCTCTTCGCTAACGCAGTCTTCTGCTTTTCTCCTCACCCTTTCGCCGTGCCCTCCTCCTCCGCTTTCCACCTCGCGCTCTCTTCGCCGTCACCTTCTTTCATTCCCCGCTGCGCTCCGCGTTCGTTCAGTTACGCCGAGGGAAGAGGAGGTGTGCTGACGCTCAACGCAGGAATGGGCGCCTAAGAGCTGTGCTATAAAAAGTCAGTATTCCACTTGCAGGCACCGGTTGGAGTTAGCTGAAAGGGTAACGCTGGATCGTGAGGCCTTTGTCGCGGGCATAAAATACGATGAAGGTTCGACTAGATTGTTTGTAGTCACATATCCTCCTGAGTGCCGGCTATGGGGCATTTGTTCAATATATTGGACATCAAATACTCCGTCACTACCCAGGCGGCAGCATGTTTTAGCCCGTAAAACCGAATTGTCTAATATTTTAGGCACCTACTAGCGCCACCTATAAAGTTTTGTTGGAAATGCATTAGTAGTTTGGCTACCAGGGGTGTTTGCAATGGCGGCATTCAGCAGCACGGCTTTCTACGGCAACCGCCGGAAAAGTAAATTCAATTTCTCATACTTTATCGCTCGTTCTTTTTCTGTAATGAAATTTTGATTAATAAACAGATTTTGCACTTTTGAAGCCATTTGCAATATTAAGTTTGCCCTTTGCTACTGCATACCCACTACCACAAAAATGACCGGGTAGAGTTCCAGTGTCCAATATATTGGACATCATGCTGTGCTAAAACAGCCGATAATTGTGAAATACTAAAATTCACTTTTCGTCTCTGTAACGTAAACATCAATTTCTGAAAAGCTCACAAAAAATTTTTAACTTTAATACACCTCGGAACTCAGGAGGATATATATCTATCGAGCAATCGCGTTTGATTAAAAAATTACAATGTTTTATAGTACCTGGAGGGGTTTTTTTTCTTTAACAGCCACTGTGAACTTCTTTGCGGCGCCTCCCCCATATAGATCGTGGTACAAGGCTGCAGGCCTGGTGTACAGACTGGACACCAGCGCGCTGTCCACGTACAGCCCGGCGCAGGGCGTCATCTCGCTGGCGACCGCAGCAGCGGAACCTCCCGTCTACTACAACACGGGCACGCCCGCCATGGCTTTCGGGGGCCTGGGCTTCGTCTACGCGCTCCGCCTGCTGCTTGCCATGGACGTCACCGTACTGCTAAATTCAGCGGCGCTCGGCGGGCTGGTGGTCGCCAAGGACAATGACCACCTGGCACAGGTGCCGGTATGCTCCGACCACGAGGAGAAACACGCCGCGTTTCCGTTCCTGCCCGCATTGGAAGCGGCTCACGCAGCCTACGTGCAGGTATGAGCGTGGGCCACCCGGCACACGTGGCGGCGTGTCATTGCGCGAGTCATTCGCGCCGATCCCCAATTTGCGGATATCGCTTGCAAGTACAGTAGCAGCGCAGCATCTGTCAGCACATTCCGTAACACGTGTTGTTGCAAGCTCTTGAGGCAGTCGAAAGAAAGGTATCGTTAAGCACAGAGATAAGAACACGCGTGAACTTGCAGAAGTTTTCCGTATAACAAGACAAGAAGGATGACTATGTATCTGAACCCCCTATATAACGTGTGTTCTAGCTACGCAGAACATCCTTATTTAAAGAAAGAAAAAAAAGGGGGGGGGCAGTTCGAGACACGACGATGGCACCAACGGTGTTTTGTTAGCAGTCGCCTTGCGCAACCTTGTGAACTTTCTTGTTTTCGCTAATTATTAACTTCGTGCGCGACGTATGGCGGCGCTGCAAACGACGCACCAGTGACGTCAGTTGAGGGACCCGCCTTTGTCGTCTGCTACGTTCCGGCTATAGAATAGCTTCCTATTCGTGCGTTTACTCGTGCTCTGACTGTGTATCGCATAGCGCAGTGCTC
Organism: Dermacentor albipictus; assembly: GCF_038994185.2. Taxonomy (NCBI): domain Eukaryota; kingdom Metazoa; phylum Arthropoda; class Arachnida; order Ixodida; family Ixodidae; genus Dermacentor; species Dermacentor albipictus. Next base: position 95,800,984 of record NC_091823.1, read on the forward strand.
TCCAATTACTGTCTGTATTTTTTCTAGCTTTAGTTGTATAAATGACAGCGTTCGGAAGACAACAAACGTTGTATATTTAACGTATCTACTATACCACCACCTGATGCGGTAGCGCTGCTAAGCTCGAGGTCGATGATTCGTCCCAGGCCGTAATGGTCCCATTTAGGTATAGATGTAAGTATGCGCGAAATGCGGGAACGCTCGCATGTGCTTACATTTAGTTGCACGTTAAAAAACCACAGGTGGTCAAAATGAATCCGGAGTCCACCATCACGACGTGCCTCATAGTCAGTGTGGTTCTGGCACGTAATATCGCACAATTTTATTTCTTTAGTGAAAAAAAAAATTGCTATAAGCACAGCCCTCGGAGGCAGGGACAAGATCTCATGACTCAGTCGTAAAACATCGCACCGAGCGAGTAAATGACAGTCCACGCAATTTTTGGAACTGAAGCACGATCGCGGGACTCGTTCACAAGGTTTCACGGTGGCTAAGTGACATTGTAGTTGCATGCAAATTTTAAATATCGCTGGCAATTCTAGCCACTCTGTGTTGCACACATAAAACATCATCTGAGCAGAAAAGTATAATTTTTTTCACTGACAAGCGGTTTATCTCGAACATTAGTCGCGCCTTGCTCTATCATGTTTAGCAATCGTTAAACATGCTTCACACTATTTTTCTTGCTATATTGTTTGTTTAGGTTAGCATATAGGACTGTTTATCTTCAACGCACTTTCAGGCTGCCGGAGACCACTCGGAAGACGTCAGTTTATCAGGGTAGAAATAAAAATATCGTTATAGCGAAAAGAAAACGCAGGAACGTGCGTGAACATTTTATTGCGCCTTTTTACCTTTACCCTGACCCCTCTCTCCTCTTTTATTTTTCCTGGTGTGCTAAGCACACCAGATGTTTATTCATTCAAGTATATATAAACTTTAATGTTGGGAAACTTTAAAGTTGGGAAGTTCAAGCCAGCCTGAACTTCCCAACTTTTTTTTGTGTTCTGGTTTTAAATACGTATTAATTATTTATTTATTTAAACATACTGGCAACAAACATACTGGCAATAATCCAAGAATGGATTATTGCAGAGAGGTGAAAAAAAAAGACGTACAAAACAAAAAATACAAATAGAAGAGTGAGTATAGCCCGCCGTGGTTGCTCAGTGGCTATGGTGTTGGGCTGCTGAGCACGAGGTAGCGAGATCGAATCCCGGCCACGGCGGTCGCATTTGGATGGGGGCGAAATGCGAAAACACCCGTGTGCTTAGATTTAGTTGCACGTTAAAGAACCATAGGTGGTTGAAATTTCCGAAGTCCCGCACTACGGCGTGCGTCATAATCAGAAAGTGGTTTTGGCACGTAAAACCCCATAATTTAATTTTAAGAGTGAGTATGCAGGCGGACTAATTTCTTGTGGAGTAGTGAAAGTATCGCAGTGTTGCTGTATGATGCGCTTACAGAACAAAGTATATTGAAATTGATATAATCAAAAGTTGTCACCTGTTTTTATAGCGCTAATTCTTATGGCTGCATGAACTTCACCCGGAAAATATGCTTGCTATCCGTGGTATGAACGGAGAAAGAAAGAAAGTTACTCTGAGCCGACTAACTCACAGGGGCGAGCTGTGTCACCGTCACGCTGGAAGTAATATAAGACTAATTAACATTATATTGCGAAGGTCAGCACAAGACTACGCAACTTTGTTATTTCGCCCACTGTAGTTTTGTACGCCCTTCTATCGGACGTCCCAGAATGCACTTTGGGTCAATGCTGCTAAAGCAGTGCATGCATTAGCGCACCGCAGCGACCACCTCGTTTCTTCAGAATTGCGTGGACCGTCCTTCGCGCTGGGCTGCAACCAGATCGGAATGCCTGTGGCCAACGGAGCGGGCAATCGAGCACGCAGCACGCGCTGCAGGGCGGATAAACACGGTATTACAGCCCGGACACAGTAGCTGAAGGTCAAATGCAGCACTTTATCGTGGAAAAAGGGCCGACAAATCACTACGAGTGGGCCGCGACAAAGGAACAGCAATGACGAGTAACGAACGCCCTACACGTATACGTGTGCACACTGATGGCTATTGTTGGAATCCCACCGATGGCACCGGTTGTTGGAACCTCAGTGCTGACACCCGTTATTGCAGTCGCACCGCTGGCGCGAGTTGTTGCAAATGGGTCGCAAGCCCCAAGGGTAGCGTTGGCCTGGCGGCCTGGGGCAAAACTGGAAGCATCCGAAGGTCCCGGCAAAGCATGAGTCGACTGCTAACAGAACAACTTGTTTATTCTAGCATCGCAAAAGAGCGGCCGGTCAGGTCGACCGAAGTGGAGAAACGGGAGCGCACGCTTCTCGACGGAAGAAATCGGAGCCTCTCTCTTGGCGTCCGGGAGCAGCTGCTCTTATACTCTTGGCGTCGCGGGCAAGAAGGAAGGTCACGGGATGACACCACGTGACAGCGAGGCACGGACGGTCTGAGAGACATGTAGAGACGAGTGTAGTGACGCATCAGCCGGGCCGGCGCCGGTCAGACCTCCTCGCTTCACACTTGGGGAGCTCTTCTCCCCGGCTGCCGCGCTTTGACAAGCGTGGGCACACACACGCACACACAAAGACACGTGGCACTGAACATGCCGGGACGCGCTCGGCGGGGATGCGTCGCGGCCGCTCCGAACGGGCCAAAATGTCCGCCGCTTAGAACGAAGCCCCGGCGTCCGTTGCATCTGCGCCGGCTACACCGCGCGTCGTAGGCGAAACGTAACACTATATACAGCCGACGACGCCAGGAGCAATCCACACTATAAGCGTGGTGACGACGGCGGCTCCATTCAATTTCGCAGGAAATAGTGACCGGGAACATTCCGTATATACAGTCCTACAAGCCTCCTCGACACGCATTTCAAAAAACTCGAGTAGAGTAGGTCGGTCGACGGAGCCAAGTTGCCTTCACGTAGCGAGCGCGAGCGCCCGGCGTGGCAGCGGAGTCTTCCCCCTTCTGACGTCACACGCGAGAGGGCACCACTCAAAGATCGCGGGGCTAATAGCCAATTATAGTCACTAATCTAAATTTATCAGTTCTTACATAATTGCGTAAGCTCGAATGCCAAATTGTGCATCCAATTCGAAAATATATTTGTTGGGCGCTCGGTTTAGCGAAGGAATGGTTGTGAAACCGCGAAACCTGCTGCTCTACGGGTTTGCGACAGGCAAAACAGTTGCTTTCAATGAGCTTATTTGAGGCCACAGCTTTATGATGTGAGTGGGAGTGCCAGTCACGCGGTATCTATTATATTTCGCAGGGTTTATTTATCAGTCGGCAAAAATTAGTGCGCAATTAGTACGTCGCTGAAAATACTGCCCTTAGATGTTCCTTAGCTGTGCCTACAAATTCTTATTCCTTATTGTTCCTTAGCTGTGCCTCGTTGTCACTTTGGTAATTAGGGCACTACTCCTCTAGTTAGATAATTACAATTACCTGATTAAATCTCGACGAAAGAATTACTGGCGGCTACTCCATTCTACTGGAAACAATATGCACTAGACTTTCTTCAAGTAACGCAACTGCTCTATATTAAAATCTTTGTGCATGATAGTTGGGACACCATGCATATATTTATAACATCTGCATGCAAGTAGCGATGTTTCTATCACTAATAAATGGTGTATTAACGGAGCATCTTTTTTTCGTGAGTCGTTAGCATTGCTTACTGAAAAGAGAAACAATACTGAGACAGATATCATTCACATGCATTTCAAACGCCGTTGATAAAAGGGTCTGCCGAAGGGGTCACTGGATTCGGCAGGTTTTTTTCAGAGTAAAAAAATCACGCAAAGCAAATTTGAAGCGAGGTGAACTTACAGCAACATATTCATTCTGTACGTGTAGGCTATCCATAGCCTTACAAATAATTGTTAATTTATTACCTCCTTTTTTTCAAAAATATAACAAACTTTGTCCTGTGTGTATATTTAAATATATTATATATGTACGTGGTGTTTACAGTAGAAAATTAAAACAATGTTGAAGTGGGAACATACGAATTAGGCTGGTGCTTCTGATGTGTTTTGTTTTGTCCTCCTATTGTCAGAATTTGCAGGAATAAAGTGAAAGTGTGAATTAAATGTCGTGCGCGTCCGCGCCAACAATGAAGCAGTGAGCTATTAGCCACAACAAAATTTTAAGTGAGAAGGTAGACGCAACAAAAAAGAAACTGCAAATGATGTGGATGACAAAACTCTGGTAATTACAGCTTAGGTGGGGGGAGGGGTAGCCTGCGACTTCGCCAGGGGGGGGGGCTCTGCGCCCCCCCCCAGAAAACTTTGGACGAGTTCGGGCCCCGGAGTACTCACGCCCCCCCCCCCCCCCCCCCGTAGTCAACGCCTATGGCTGTCGCCTTGTCACTTTTTTCGCGGTCGCCAAGTCAGAGTATAGTGTTGATTCCATGAAACCATTTTTGAGAGCGCTGCTGTAGCGAGCACGAGTCAACGGGTGTGCTGTTCTTGCAGTACAACACGTTGTGGAGCTAGTTGTTTCATGGCTTTCAAAAGATGAAGCGCCAACAGAAACAGCATACCAATGAAGAAACAAACAATAACAGGACAAGGTGCCTTGTCCTTTCATTGTTTTTTTTTTCATTGGTACGCTATTTTTGTTGGCGCCTTATCTTTTGAAGAGTGCTGTTTTTCAAAATTATGGGGTTTTACGTGCCAAAACCACCTTCTGATAATCAGGCACGCCGTAGTGGAGGACTACGGAAATTTCGACCACCTGGAGTTCTTTAACGTGCGCCTAAATCTAAGTACACGGGTGTTTTCGCATTTCGCCCCCGCGGCCATAGAAATGACGTCGCCGTAGCCGGGATCAGATCCCGCGACCTTGTAGTTCTTAATACCCACTATGCGGTACGATCATTTCTAAGTTTTTCAGAATATTTAAAGATTCCCTGTGGCAGATGGCATGATTTTGGTCCTTGAGTTGGATTATTCAAATAGGCGGACACTACTTAATGCACGAGAAATCGAAACGCATAACCAACTAATTGGTCAAAATTCACTAATTCGCTTTTTAATTAGTTACATTACGGCACATATTGGAACTTATTAATTGTAGCCGGTGAGCTGGCAAGGCATATTCACTTGGAACAAATTTTGAGGATGGCACGGTTAATTTCCGGGGTGTGCGCCATCAAACTCCCCGTTAACTTGCACTGTTGTTTCACTTCTATTAAGAAAACGATATTTCATGCATTTAGGCACAAAAGTCGCTGGAACACTCATGTGTTTGGTCTCACGCTATGGGAAGTAATTTTATCTAAACTTGTTTCGTTAACAATTAACTTCAAGTGGGTACGCCTTGTAATTTCACCGGCTAGAATTTGTAAGGTGCAAAATGCGCTGTGAAGTAATGAGGGAGTCAATCAATAATCCTCTGTTAATTAGCAGAAGACGTCTTTCGCTGTCCCGGGATAACGTCCGCTTCGTCGAATAATCAAGCTCAAGGACAAGAATTGGGCTTTCTGCCACAAGCGATGTTTAAAAATTACCTAAACCTTAAGTATGATCACCCAATATATGGTTTGCAAGTGGTTCTTCTACTATTACCAGTGCTGATGAACGAATGAATTCACTCATTTCAGAGAGGATAGCTCCTGGCCTAAATAAAAAAAATGAAGGCGCATTAGGATGCGGGAGAATTAAGAGAGGTGGTAGGAGTACGACAGTAAAATGATTTGTCTATATGTGACAGAGAACACCAGTCTCCTGGGTCACTGTAAGAGTGCCAGTGGCACCTCCGTAGATTACTTCTTTGTGGGAGCGAGCCATCCTTTGAGGAGCTGACACTGCCATTCCCTCATGCATAAACCCTGACTGCTTTACGAAAGCTCGACAGTTCCAGAAGATACTACTGTGGTTGGGTGGGGGATTTTCGTACTTGCAAATCTACTGCAGAGCCCTGAATATGTGAGCTAGGGTTCCGCGGTGGAAGCTCCGCGAGCTCCTCCGTGATGTGGTTGTGGTACACACTATAGCGATTGACATCCGCGTCCTTTACCCATACGCAGTCCGTCAGCGGCACCGTAGAGCCGCGGTTGAAAGGCTTGGAGGACTTCACCGCAGAGCAGGTCTTCTTCATGACCATGTGCCTCAGTCTGTGCCAGGAGGACGGCGCTGGGAGGCGCTCGTCGCCCCCCTGCAATGCGGCTGCGCGCAACTTCGCGCCCTTTGCCGCGGCCTTCCGTTGCTCCGACAAGTCGCCCATGAACCCGGCGGAGAAGTGCCGGTTCCTGGAGAGCGATCAGGCAGCGGAGAATTCGCGGAGCAATAGGAAATGACGTCACATCGAGGAGCCAAGATGCGCTGATTGCGAGAACGTTCGGCGCAGCGGAGAGATATTGAGAGCGAGAGTGAATTTAGCGGATCTACATACTTCTGTGTGTCCCAGGCGCGCGCGCGCGCGCGCGATTATTTGACTTTGCTAGCTCCTCCTGTTTTTATACCGCTTGCTTGTATCTTTATGTAGACTTGATGCAGGCGAGCCAAATGTATTCAGCGATGTATACGGTGAAGCGAGTGCGCTGCACAGCTTCCTACGACGGACTTGTGCGGACGCTGATTTGTGTCTATGTTTGCAGCATATATATATGTGCATAAATATTGCATTTATTTATTTAAAGATACCTGACAGGACCTTAGAGACATTGCGCAAGAGGGGGGGGGGGTACTCTGAAAGATTATAACATGTTCAATAATTAGAATACATATGTGAATACATATATATTAGGGCGAATCAGAAAGTCTTTGCCCCTATTTTTTTTTGCCAAAATAAGTCTGTAGATGCGAAGTGAACATATGCATTCCCAGTGGTGGACCTTTGTTGGATCGGCCCGGCTTTATCTGCCGGTAGCTCCGTGGCACGGCGTTGCTGACAGTTGTTGAAGATGGCGGTTGTGTTTCATGCGTTCACGGAGTACGAGCAAGGAGGCGTGACTCGGTTTTTATGGTGCAAAGGACCCACGCCCATCGAAATCCACAGGGAAATTTCTTTTATAGCTTTGTTTCACGGTACGCGAAGGTTAAAGCTATCCCTAATGCCTCATGATCGAGTACAACATTCTTGCGACAGCAGATGCTGACGCTTATCGCACCACGCTCCTCCGTGATGTGGTTGTGGGCATAACCCACAACCACACCACGGTTGTGTGTGTGTGTGTGTGTGTGTGTGTGTGTGTGTGTGTGTGTGTGTGTGTGTGTGTGTGTGTGTGTGTGAGAGAGAGAGAGAGAGAGAACGAGAGAAGGGAAACCGAGTGAGTGAGTGAATAAACTTTTATTGGGTCCAGCAAAACGCAATATAAAGCGCACCCGACTAATCCCACGACGTGTCTGACAGGTCTAGCCTGCCGGCCCGAGCGCTGGACGGCCCGGATTTGGTCCTCAAAGACGGGACTTCGCAGGAGCGCGTCCCACTCTTCATTGGTGAACTTCAGGCCCAGCGACCCGCACTCCCAGAGCATACGAGGCAAAGTAGCAACCTCACCACAGGCCACGCAAGAACAATTCGGATAAATCTCGGTATATATGCTGTTAAGGGACGCCGGATTTGGGTAGGAGTTCGTTTGCAAGAGTCAGGGGCTCAATTTTTGGTAATCGTGACTCTGTAAAGCCAACAGATCATGAAGCCATGCAAGGAAAGCATTTCGAAGAAATAAACTGTGGTTGAAATTTCAATTTCATATTTCATTTATTTATTTGCTGGGGTATAACCTCTTGTACTGTGAACTGAAGCAGTACTAGCGCGGCAGTGTAAAGGACCTAAATGGTTGAGTGCCTTTTCCAGTATTTTATATACCGGGTGTCCCAGTTAACTTGGACCAACATTTTTTTTAAATGCAAGAGCTCTAGAGAAATCGTACCGTCTGCGTAGTAGCGGCAGTCCTGTGGACTTACAGCCAGTATTTTTTCATCACGAATTATTAATTTTTTAATTAGTGAGCTTTTTAATTATTGCTTGAATCACGAACATGTCGATTACAAAGTTGAAGGGCACCTTAAATGACCTCCGAATAAAGCATTTATTTCGTGCTGAAGTGTGCCTTGCTGTTTATCCAAGAAAAAACAAAAGCCCGCGAAATATGAAATAGGTGCGCGCCGCTACTCAAGCCGCCTCTAAACAACCTTTGAAAGAAGAAGAAGAAGAACCTTTAATAAAGAATAGTCCGGCAGTGCTTGCTGTGGTGGCCTCAGGTGACGGCTCGAAGTCCTTGGACTCGAGCGGCATCTTCGGCTTGCCGGACGGCCTTTGAAAGATGTACGGCTGCATTCGTTTATCACCGCATCGTACAAGGTTCGAGAGGGTTCGCGACCTAACTAGCGTGGTGCGATAAGCGTCAGCATCTGCTGTCGCAAGAATGTTGTGCTCGATCATGAGGCACTCGGCATAGCTTTAACCTTCGCGTACCATGAAACAAAGCTACAAAAGAAATTCAACCAATGTTAAAAAATAACTGCGAAAAAGAGCACGAAAAAAGAAAAAGTAGCTCCCGGAAGAACAGAAAAGAGCTATTCAGGAGTTTATTTCAATAAAAAATAAACCGTAAGCACATAAGGAGTCTCAGCTGTCCACAAATAAACGTCCAAATGTGCGACTGGTTTTGCCATTCGCCCTTTCTGTCCCTTTAACTCCCGAAAAGAGGCAAAACAAAGCAGTTTTTTACCTGTTTCTATCTTTGTCGCAAGCTTTTTTTTTATGTAAGGATAGCGTGACACCATGGAGGTGCGGTAAACAGTCTCGTTTTAACGACGTTTTGAGCGGTTATTTCCCCCTGACTTTTAGCGCGTACTCGAACAGGTCACCGTCTGAAGCAATACATTATTTGCTTCTTTCCAACAGATGTGCTGTTGCAGCCTTGACCAACGACGTTGGAATCCCGTGGGAGACTTGGCTTGTTCTTGCCTCTAGGGCGTCCGGTGTGGTAGTTTCGCTTCTATACGCGTGATCTTTCACGTAACCCCACAAGAAGTAGTCTAGCGGTGTCATGTCCGGCGACCTTGCAGGCCGGGGTACAGGTCCGTGCCGGTCAATCCACTGTCAAGGAAAAAGCTTGTCGAGCCACGCTCGAGGCTGACTACTACTATGCGCAGGAGCGCCATCGTGTTGAAGCCAGATGTTCCGAAAGTGCGTAAATGCGAACGTTGCAACAGACTTCGTTAATTCACGGGGCCCTCGAGAATGTCGTTGACGTAGCGGTGCGTCGTTACCGTGTTGACAAAAAAGATGGATCTGATGATGTTGCCATCAAAAATACCGCACCACACATTAAACGATTACTGGTATTGGCGTCATGTTTGTGCCAGCCAGTGGGAATTCCTTTCACTACAGTAGTGCGCGTTGTGAAGATTAACTTGTGTGTTTCTAGAGAACTTCATCAATACTTCTTTTTTTGGGGCGAGTTGGTTCATCTTGAAACACATGGTTAACAGCGCAAACAGAGGACCACAAAAAGGGAAACACGTACACACAGCGCTAACAACTGGTTTTATTGGCAACGTACCCAGACGAAAATGGGAGGTCAATTTCCAACTGGGAAAGGGTTTTCCAGCTTCATTTCCAGCTGGATTTTTCAATACCAGCTGGAATGAAAGTTTTTCAGCTGGAAATGCGGCTGGCAATCACATTATCCAGCTGGGCCAGTTTCCAGCCGGACATGGTCCAGCTGGAAAATGATCGCTAGACTGGATGGACTGCCAGCTGAAGCTGGAAACAGCTAGGAATGTTTCCAGCTGGACGATAGTTCAGCTGCCAGCTGGAAATGCTCAATCACAGAATGTGGATGGCAAATAATTTTCAGGAGGATGACTGTACTACAGAGCCCAAAGGGTAAATGAAACTCTCGAAAGTCCTGTACTGAATAGAACTCTTACTTTTAAAATGACTATGGAAAAGAGCTGCACAGTATTCAGATGAAGGCACGCAGAATCAAAAGCTCAGAGGATGTTGGTTTCATTAAAAAGTAAAACAACTGCCTGGTTTTAGTTTGCAGTGAATTGTGAAAAAGTGAGTATGTTTGCATTCCCTAGTACACGTTAGCAAACTTGAAAGCTAGGTAAGGCTTAGCACTTTTTCTGGAATCCTGAAAGTTTTCTTTTTGTTTCTAATACATAATTATTTTGGTGTTCTGATGGGCTTGTTGTGCCTTGCACAGGAAATTCAAGTGTTTTGAGAGCGAAACATTTTAGACGAAGTTTTTGGTTCCAGGCTCATATTTTACTGTCCTGCTCTTCAGTTTGCTTATAGGCAGCATAAATGATTAAGGTACAAAATTACATTGAAATTCATTTTCAAGACAATAGTATTTGATACCGGACTGACTTCATTCTATATGATGTGCTTCAGAAATATGTGTCCGTTCAGCACATATGTAGATATATGCTTTTAGTGTGCAACACTACCTAAAACATAATCTCTTGAAAGAAAACAATAAAATTGGTCGTATGAACAATTTTTCATTGCAATTGATAGGCAAAAATATGTGTGGGAAATGACACCTTATAAATGGAACTAGCGAACAGGTTGAAGTATGTCTGTTCAAAGCATACAGAATGGCTGCGACACATATTTTGCAACTTATTAGGGAGATCAGTAAATGGCAGGACAAAAAGGCCAACACACGGATGGAACCATGTGTTGTTCTTTTTCTGAACTCGTCTATCAGCGCTCCATCTTATAAGTTTGAAGATTTGCCAACATGCTTATTTTCAACCATTCGGTATATTGTACAATGTTCATTTCCAAGGTGCGCATGATCCAATAATAAAAATGATAACTAGTGCATTCGCTTTGTCCTAGTTTCACTGGTTGCACCACATTCAACATTTTTCAGCATTTACATTAGGGGATCTCTTTACTTCCAGCTGCATGAATGACTCGCTGATTACTTGTAGGTTAGAACCTGCACAGGTGCTCCTGTGTATGCACACATCCTCGAGCAACTGTGTATACACACATACTCGAGCAAAGGTCAACACAACACAATGCCATGCCGTTGCAAAGTTTTCTTTGTGCAGCAATCTACGAAGCCATAAACTATGAGAAATACTGCTGTCCCCTTGCTGCATAGTATTGATGACAGTGCGAGTCTCATAGCAGTGAACATTACTATGTTTTACATAGGTTCTGAAAAGTAACTAACCTTTAACCATGCAACCTTCTCGATTGAGCCGACACAGTGCAGACAATCGTTATTTGTATATATATATATATATATATATATATATATATATATATATATATATATATATATATATATATATATATATATATATATATATATATATATATATATATATATATATATATATATAAAGAAACAGCTAAATGCAGCTTCAAACAAATATGTGCATTGCCTTCTACAAAAGAACATTAGCTGCTTAGTTTCCACAAGTATCTCTGGGTCATGTAATGTGCTGAAGGCAGCCTGAACCAGTGCTTGCAAGATTAGGTACGTTTAATGACACATTGACTAAAATCCAGCTTTATCATGTCATCAGTTTGTAACTTGAAGGTTTAGCAGAACAAAAACTTCAGTGAGTTGTAAGGTTCCGTGAAGGTAGTTCGAATCGTAAGAAAAAGACAACTACACATCAAAGGAAACCAGACAGGATGAGCGCTCGTCCTGTTGCACTCATTTAGTCTTGTTTACTTAATTGTGTAGTTGTCTTTGTTATGCTTCAAAGTGAGGTAACTGCAGAAAAAAAACGAGTCATCTAATACCAGGCTGCGTGCACAGATGAATTGAACATGTGACTAAATGTCTCGAATCATGAGCCTATGAGACATGCAGGAATATTAATTGTATAGTTCGTACACTTTAAAACTACACGACTCAGAGTCGAACACATCAATGTAGAAAAATTGCTTAAACTGCCGACAATGCAGGAGAATGCTTGGATAGCATTACTTTTATATGAAAACAATCCTAAATTATTACACATAGTTGTGGCTAATTTAATCAACAATCTAGCACTAATGAGTGCATCTGTTCTTTGTAATCAAGTCAAAAGACGAAAGCATAACACTGGTATACATATGGCCACCTTAAGTAATTGGCACATACCTGATTGTACAAAGCCTGCATGATATTCAATATTTTCATGATAGAAGCGTAACATTGAAGTTCTTGCAACATCATACAACCACAGCATACAGAAAAAGACAGTTAAATAAGTCTCGCAAGTGCTCTGGGCATCTATGCTAAAGCAAAGCATCTCACTTGTTAAGTGGCTGTCAGAAGCAGACTGACGGATACCCTGTAAGCAGCTGGTCTTATGCAGCACGACTCGGATGCAAAATGTTCTGCTACGTGTAGTAAGAGATATATTGCTATCTCAAGTACTATGCACTAGCACAATAAAGAAGTGCTTCACATGCATGCGGCAAACAGAGGAAGGAAATCTTTTCATCTCTCAAACAACTTCTTACAAGTGGTTTCGTTGATGCATCAGTTCGGAACTCCTGGTTCAAAACACGCGAGAACGCGTGGTCAGGTATAATGACATCACCAAGCACTACCAGCTAGGCAGGCGGTTGCTGCCCCCACCTCACCCCAAGCTGAAACGTCGCCAGGCAGTCATCCGGTGACAATTGCAAACACAAACATTCCCCAGTCCGGTGCGATTGCATCGCATTTTCCCCACGTAATACCCGACTGCTCTTTGCAAATTATGTCAGGAAACTAGAGCGACGCTGCACACATGTTGTGGGAGTGTCGGGTTGCATCAGCTACAATGGCAGTAGCTCCGGAGGCTCTTGCGTCGAAGTGGGCCGCCGCTCTGCGCAGCTCCAACCTCAAGACACAAGAGTGGGCTGTCCAGCAAGCCCGAGAGGCGGCGACGAGGCAAGGCCTCGAAGTCCCCTCATGGGAGACCTGAGCCCGGGTCGTCAAATTTGCCGGATTCAAAATAAAGTTGTTTCCATCCATCCATTGATGCATCATGCATGGAGACTGCAATTAAAAGATGCCAAGCACCGTCAGGAGTAGAAAACAAAACACAAAGAAAGCAAAAGAGTACTTGCAAGCACAAGGCGTTGCTGAAGATGACTAATCTTTATTTGATTCATGACAGCTTCCTAGCTAAAGTTTTCATAAACCTTTCTAGTTTCACTTGACAGCAGCTGCTGGGTGTTGCACCTTGAACCTACTTGGTTGGTACTGAAGTTAGTTCAACATCACATAGCATCTCAAAGAGCTAGTGATTGCGAAAAATAAACTCATGAGGTTATATACTCTGCTGGCAGCACATGCAACTATAGCCTAACTAGCAGATCATCAAATTAGATTTCGTAATTTGTTACCCTGTCCTGATCAATATTCTGCATATGGCAACATCTTTCTAAGAATGAAGAGAACCTTATACCTACTGGAGCACTGATGGACCAGTGTTCGGAGTCTACCACTGTACACTTTATTTTTATTTTTGACGCTATCTGGCTGGACAAGAATAAACCAGGGGCCAATCCTAATGCTTCACATTAAAAACTTTGGTGCCAGAATTTTTTTATTGTGAGCTATTAGGTCATCAAAACCATTCATAGGAGTTAACTAAATCGCGAAAGTACTCATGGTTAGTAAATCAAAAATATATGCATGGTCGTATCTGTGCGCCAATCTTGAGCAGACATTCAGCACCTCGTTTTTTTGCGTTCTCAATGTGCTCACTTGGTAGGACAGGGTCAACAGTGTATACTTCAGAAATAATAAAGAAGTGTTCTCTGGATGGTTCTCTGGATCAGAATATTCTTTTTACCCTGGCATAAGTGCCATCTGGAAAAAGAATAGCCGTGCTACTTGTTCTGACATGGTTGCTGTACCACTCTGATGCAATTACAGTGCCCCCAACCTTCATCCTACGATGTTCAACTATTTGCTTTCCCTGTAGTTCTGTATGGGCAGAAAAATCATCATGAACTGTCTCAGGTTCGCCTAGAGAAGTAATGCTTTCCAAGCATTCTTTTGCAGCATTTTCTTTGATCAGCGAAAGTTCATAGTTGCTTGCACGTGCTTTCAGGGCTAACAGACTGCTGCGCAAGAGAAGCCTGCTAGCAATCTGCAAAGCCACTCCATTGGCAGATGTTATTAGCTTCAAGAGCCTGCCCATATTTGTTTTAAATGAGAAACAAGAATGTGCCCACAGAGGTCCCAACAAAACAACAGACTTTGGCAAATGTAAAAGCTGGTGCACATTGTACGTCATGTTGCTCCGGCCATACAAAAATTCAACACCAACGACAAACTCTGTAAGTAGTTGTGTGCTGAGGTCTACATCTGCACGTGAAATAGAATCCTTTAGCAGGATGAATACACCTGTTGCAAGAAGGCTCCAGTGAGTCATATACTTGTCCCCAAGCACACCAGTGAGACAAGGTACACTGTAATAAAGCAACCAGTACTGCCATTCTGAGGCCTTCCAATATTTTCTAACCTGCAGCGGTCGTGGCTAACGGCTAACACATACAGGCATTCTTATTTCACCAAGCCGTTCATTTATAACCCTCACATTAGAGGGCACGCCACAGTAATAATCTGCTCCTGTATTAGAGAGCCACAATTCTGTCAACTGTCTTGCGACACCAAGTAGAACACAATGCATGTAATCTAGGCACCATGACCAAGCAGGGCTGAAACCTGACAAGTTAATAAGTGGAGATTGGCCCTTGACTCCATGTACAGTAGTGCCAGTACGACAAGCCGCGTTCATGTCCACCAAAGTTTCTTCGTCAGTGCGATCAGGGTAGAGCTGATCCAAGCAATATTTGATAGTACCTGTTAAAAAAATCAAACGTATACACACAGCAAGTATAATTTACGGTAACTCAATCCCACTTCCCTCTACACTGATCCATACTAGAGATAACATGTGCCGAATACTCAACCACATAGACTGGCACATTTTTTTTTTCGCAATGGTAGCATGTATTTTAACTGGTCCAGCTTTCTGACCACTACAAAAAAGCCAAGAGTGGCATAAGAATTGCCTTGTAAATTGGTTCCTGGATGGTAGCACCAGCTACAACCAAAGTAACCGTTGAACTGGACAATTTGTTGCATTGCAGCGCTGGCAGGTGCATCTGCACAGCCGCATATGCAGAAAACTTGCAGGATATTGGAATATCATGTGAATATATACTCAAGAGTTGTGTCGTAAATGTGTTCAAATTTTCTGTCGGGGATCATTTACCTTGGAGCGTACTTGTGTGCCAGCAAGTGTCCACATGATACCAGTTGCATTTAGCTGCTCCAGTTGATGTAGAAATGCCTGCAGCAGCATTGGCATATTTGAATGCTGATGCCTATACCACAGGTGTGGTGCCATTACATTGCTCCAACGCAGCTGGGGTGGTAATTCATTTAAAATTATTTGCACAGGCCATATGGTGTACTTTGACGACTTGAATACAGGACTGCCATCACTGTTCACAGTCGATGTTAAATCATGAGTAGCCATCCCAACCTTTTCACGTGCAGTGCGGTATTGATGGCCATCCAAGATGTCAGTCATTAAGCCATTTCTGCTCTTTGGCCGGCTGAGGTTTGCTGCTAGCGCAGTGTTGGCTGTCTTGCTAGAAAGAATTGCCATCGGCTGCTTCTCAATTGGCAAAGTTACAAAAAAGCTGCCTGTGCGCACAAGATCATGGCCTATATATTTTGTGTTGCAGACTGTACATTTGACTTCAAGTTTTTGACGCTGCTCTAGGCATCCCGTTGTTTTAGCAAGCAGATGCTTGCAATCTGCGCAGTAAAAATGGAAAATCACTTCCTTCATGTCACTTCTACAAAAATTCTTAGATGTATTTGCTTTCCGGAAAACATTTCTTCTCCAAGAGGTTGTCGAAAAGCTTCTGAATCTCTTCAGTTGCAGGCCAGGATAGGCCAAATTTAATTGCCAAGTCCAACAGCAGCATATAGACATCTCCACTGGTAACTGTTCCACCTTCAATTAATGGTTCACATAGTTCATCAGCGTCTATATCTTTCGTATCACCGCTCGGACACGCACTATTTTCACCCGGCAAACAGTCTTCGTCCGCGGACATCGGTCGTGAGAAAGATGCATCCGAAGTGGCGTGTTCACCATCACTAAAGATGCAGTCTTCATCACTGTCCTTCTCTCGGGTTAAGTTTGTGTATGTAGACTCATCACAGATTTGGTCCTCGAGAGAGCTTGCTGGCGATGTTGGCGATCTGGTTGATGTTATAGGCGACTTGTGACCATTTGGTGTTCGCAGAGCGGCGCCAAGTGGATGGTGAAGGAGCACCTTTGTTGACTTCGGCATGCTGCTGCTTGATCCAGGGTCGAGATAGACTTTACGCCTTTTTCGCGGTGCCATTTGGTATTCAAGACAAGTACAGCTATGTTATCGCGAACGAGATACAGCTCTTGATCCACGGACAAAGAGAGCGCCGATAGCGCGGACCACATGCGCATGGACTAAAATCTACCACAACCTTTAGTGCTGCAGCACTATACGCCGCACCGCAAACGCTCCGCAATCGTGCTATTTACAAACTCTTTTGGTAAAGTGGGATGTATTGTTTATAAATGAATAATATACAATAATACATGTTAAGAAATATGAACAAATACCCTTTATTAAAAATGTACTACCGTTTTAATTTAGGCATATGCGCGATCTACATGTTGGCGTTCCATACCCTACGCAGAGCGTGAGAAGGCCAATTAGTGTTCCTCCGCAGTCTCCGAGCATCTGAGCGCGTGGTCCGAGTGTCGTTTGGCTTCGTGGTGCCACGTTGTTTGTGTTGTGGATCGTTTCGCACGCGTGCATCGTATCAGTAAGCGCGATGTTTGCTCTTGTGCGATTTGTTGAAGACAAGCCAGACAAATGATATGTTATACGTGTAACCGATGTCAAGAACTTCCATCCCGAAAATGAATTGGATTTTGACAATACGGTGCCTTAAGAGGCCTGTTGGCGGGACGAAGACGAGAACAGTGGTGTATACGTCGTACAGATTCTCAAGCTCGCAGGTAAATACTTTGTTAGAGTGCCCTGCTGATTAAAAAAGGTTAAATTCACAGAATTCTGATATCGTTTTTCATTGCCGAGTTAGAGTTGTAAACTTCATAGTTTCGTTTTCTCAAAATTTTCAATTTTTGGCAATTTTAAGTAAACAATTGACAACCTCCATGAAAAATTAGAAACCAACAGTCACTAGATATTAAGTTTTGCTTTTAAATGCAACAAACCTCGTCAAATTTGATGCAATGGTTGTCGAGAAAAACGAATTCTCCTTTTACATGTATTTATATAGGAGCGCCGGAGCTAAAAGTTAGCTGCACCGACTTTTCTGAAAAGTACTGCCTGTCGGTTGAGTGTATTAGCATAAGGATACTGTCTGCGCATAAGCTTGTAACAATTTGAGCACGCACTTATAATACTTGTACATTGTGTTAAACATACGTATTTAAGGGCTTAGCAAATTATTATGGTGCTCCAAATAGCATTGCATTTCAAAGTGTGAAGTGTAGGGGAGTGGACATTCAACTGGCATCTGGCAGGCAGTGCGCGGGGACGTTTTGCGGCGCTTTGACCTCATTAATTGGCATTATTTCAGTCTTAACATTATGGCTTCGAAGAAGCCGTCAGAAAATACAAGTTGGTGACAGCGGTGGGTGGGCGAGTGCGCGCTGCTAGAGCCTGGGAAAAAAGCGAGCATGCCAAAGGCACATCGCGGAACAGCAAGCCTGTGCCACTGACCTTGCAGTAACATGGACCAACTGCCTAGCATGTTAAATAACTGTGCGCTTGTACTTAATACTTACTACCGCTTGAATATGATCCTTCTTTGCACGATACCGGCACAGTCTGACGGCGGTGAAATGGCTGTTGCCCACTGAATATGCCCTCGCTTGATCAGGACTCGGATAATTACACTTTTGACAATAAAGCCACGTGTCCGCGGAAATGTATCTATGCTAAATATTAAGGGTTACTAGCGTTTCTTGATATATAGTTTTCCAAATATGATGCAGTCAATGAAACACGTTTGTTGTTTTATACTCTTTGCAGCCACAAGGGAAGAGATGGCAAGAGAAAGAAAAAACAAGAGAGTGCCCATTCCACCAATCAGGCTGTCAGATGTGGAGGACTTGCCCCTCTTTGAAGGAAATGTGAATGCTAAAAAGAAGAACATAAGACAGGTACATGCATATTTTGCTTTGTCTAAACACAGTAAACACGAGACAGGCCTTGCGCGCTCCAAAGCCATGTCGACAGAAGCTAATGGATGAAGTGGGTCGTCTAGGACGGAGACGCTGACAATGCCGGCGTCGATAGGCTAGCGCGAAAAAGCATCGGCATCAGCGTGCTTCTTGACTGAGCGGGTAGATAACCCGGATGTCGTACTCTTGGAGACTCAATGCCCACCTGGTTAGGCGGCCGCAGGGTTCTCGAGACACTACAACCAGCAAAGGACGTGGTGATCAGTAACAACATCGAAGGATTGGCCATACAGGTATGGACGAAATTTTCCTATGGCCCAGATGACTGCTAGTATATGCTAGACCTTCGTTTTCCGTGACTGAATAATTCGCTTCAGCTCTCCTGAGAGTGCGGCTCGCGTGAGCAACAACATATTCTTGGTAGCCGGGCTTTCGACGGGCGAGCACAGCACCAAGACCAACACCCCTAGCATCCGTATGGCTTTTCGTGGGAGCAGTCTGATCGAAATGGCGCAGTATCGGTGGCGTTGTGAGCAGGTTACGTAGCGTCGTAAAGCCATCATCCCAAGCCGGGGATTACGCGGAAAGATATAGGGGTCTCCCCGTAGAAACTCTGTCAGCGGTGCCATAATCGAAGGGAAATTTCGAATGAAGCGGCGGAAGTACGAATAGAGGCTAATGAAACTGCGCAAGTCTTTTAGAGACGTGGGCCTCGGGAATTCTTTAACAGCACGTAGCTTAGCGGCATCGGGGAGAACGCCTTCCTTCGACCCGACATGTAGGAGAATGGTCAGTTTGCGTGTCCCAATGCGGCATTTTTTCAAGTTTAGTTGGCGGCCAGTGTCACTGAGACAGCGTAAAGCCTGCTCCAATTAAGCGATGAAGGTGAGTAGGAAAATTTGGCGCAAACACTACGACATCATCCAAATAACCCACGCACGTGTTCTATTTGAGGCCTCGGAGAATGGTATCCATCATGCGTTCAAATGTCGCGGGCGCGGTGCAAAGGCCGAATGGCATCACGAGAAATTCGTATAAGCTATCTGGTGTGATGAAATCGGTTTTTGTCCTCTCGTCTGCAGCCATAGGCACTTGCAAACAACCAGAGCGTAAATCGAAGGAGGAAGAGAACTCTGCACCTTGCAAGCAGTCTATAGGGCGTCTTCGATCCGCGGCAATGGATAAACATCCTTTCGGGTTAGTTTGTTTAGGCGACGGTAATCCACGCAAAAGCGGACCGAGCCATCCTATTTTTCAACTAAAACAACTGGCGATGCCCATGGACTGTCGGACGGTTCAATGATGTCATGCTTTAGCATTTCACCTACTTGTTCATCAATGACGCGGCGTTCTGTCTACGGTACACGGTATGGTCGCTGCCGTAGCGGTGAGTGAGCATCGGTGCCAATCCGGTGACACACAGTCGTCGTTCGGCCCAGAGAAGTGCTATGGCTGTCAAAAGCAGGACGAAATTTATCGAGGAGATGGAGAAGGTCACGGCGTTGCTTGGGGTTTAAAGCGCTGTCGATGACGTGGCTGAAAATGTCTTCAGGCGATGCGCAGTTATGGGACTGCTATAGAGGGTGTTGACCTCTGACGATCCAACGGGAAGTTCCAACGTGGTAAGGGCACCGTAACGCTCCACAATGCCTAGAGATTCGCCGCGAAGCAACGTAATCAGGAATTGGAAGTGGTTCTATAGAGGAAGGTGAGTTGCACTAGCTTGAAGGCCAAGCAGCGCGGTTGGGAGTGGTGAGAGTGCGCGATGAACGAAAGCAGTGGAAGGCGTGAAGAGTACAGTGGAGTTGGAGGCAGCTGAACAGGATACAGGTGCAAGAACGGACGTATGCTGAGATATCTGGATGTCGTCAGTGAAGTATAACTTGGTGCAGGAAAGCGAAACGTCGTCAGATGTGGCGTTGCCAAGCGAAGAGAAGGCGACTTCTGCACGGGAGCAATCAATGACAGCTTGGTGACGGGAGAAAAAATCCCAACCTAAAATAATATCGTAGGAGAAATGGGGAAGAATGACCAACTACGACTATGTAGAGCACTCCTTGAATTTCAAGTCTGGTGGTACACGCAGTAACCGGCTGGACGTGCTTTGCTGTGGCCATGCGGAGTAATGGACCGAAGAAAGGCGTCACGACTTAGCGGCACAGTTTTTCGGCAATTACAGATATGGTGGCACCTGTGTCAGTGAGGGTAAGCACAGAGACATCTTCAACAGCGACATCAATAATGTTTGGCGGCAAAAGAAGATGGCTTGAGCTTGGCGACAATGACGCAGTTCCTGCCTCGGGAACTGCACCGCTTACTTTTCCGTGTCAGCGGTGGAGGGACCTCGGCGCATCGGGGAGAGCGAGCGACGACGGGGAGTAGGCGAACAGCGGTCGTAAACTGGTCGAAGGCTTGGTCGGGGAAGTTGTCATTCGCGGTCTGGAGCGCACAACGTATGGTCGCACGCAGCTGTGCGTGGGTCGTCACGTGGATGAAGTGGATGGCGGCGGCACAGGTGTGCAACGTGTCCGG
The DNA here is from genome assembly GCF_038994185.2 of Dermacentor albipictus. Taxonomy (NCBI): domain Eukaryota; kingdom Metazoa; phylum Arthropoda; class Arachnida; order Ixodida; family Ixodidae; genus Dermacentor; species Dermacentor albipictus. The sequence goes on from NC_091823.1 coordinate 95,821,755, forward strand.
GAAGACCACAGAAATAGCACATGGGCTGATTGTCCACTGTATGCCAGCGATTAGTTACTCGAGGGACTGGAGGTCGTGGCGGCGTGGAGGTGAAAACTGAGCTAAGCATCGGAGGCGGAGCCCGGAGCTTCGGTAGTCGTGGTCGTGCGACGGCGTAGGTCAATGCGGCGGGGACCTGATGCACCCGCTCTTGTGGAAGGACCTCGGACACTTGTTCTTTTATAACGCGTCGTAGGGTCGTACTGAAAGATGAACTTGACTCTGGTGAGTTTGAGATGAGGGAGAGCTGGCGAGCAACTTCTTCACGCACGAAAGCCTTGATCTGCCATAGGAGGGTAGGGTCTTGAAAAGATGGGGTTAAACCCGACAACGATTCCTGATGTGGTACAGGGCGGTGGGTGGCGAGACGTTGTCGGCGGAGCTCGTCATAGCTTTGGCACAGCTCAATAACTTGGGCTACCGTAGAGGAGAGGGGTTCTTCGAAATCAGCATCTGAAATGTGTCCTCGTCGATAACCTTCAATATAAGCTTGGTTTTATTGCCCGCGGCCATGGACGCATTGACTAGTTTACATAGGTCGACGACATTTTCGACATAGCTCGTAAAGGTCTCACCAGGTTGCTCAGAGCGCGACTGGAGACGCTGTTCGGCACGAAGATTTCGAACAGCAGGGTGGCCGAAGACCTCGCTGAACTTTGTCTTGAACAAGGTCCAGCTTGGGATTTCGCTTTCGTGCTTTCGAAACCACAAGTGGGCAATTCTGGTGAGGTAAAAAGGGACGGTGGTTAATTTCAGGAAGTCATTCTATTTGTTGTTCACATTGACGCATTCATAGGATGAGAGCCAGTCATCAACGCCGTGATCGTCATTGCCGCTGAAGATGGGAGGGTCCCGCTGACGGAGTGTGCCGGGGCATAAGTTGGAGTAGGGAGCAGGTGGTGGTGAGCTCGTGATGGTTTGGGTGGTCATGATGACAAGGAGAGTCCGGCTGCGCAATACAGGATTACAGGAGACCTCAGAGACGTGACGAAAGGCGGGGGGGGGGGGGGGGCGACATCGACGACACAGACCCTCTTTTTCCAGCCAGTTTCGGTTTCAAGGAGCCTGCCAAGAAGAGGATCTAATTGTTCTCGTAGCTCCCACATGAACTCCGCTATTCAAAATTTGATTGTTCGGATAGTTAGTGTCGAGGACGGGCTCCAAAGTACTCATTTTCTGCAGCCACCTATTGTTGTTAATTAGAAAGTTAATTAGCATAACTTCGCTAATTGCGCACGTTAGTGCGAAAATTGCTCTATAACTAGAGGCCGCCAATCTGCACACTCGAATGGTAAACATAATGTTACCGTGATTTATATTTTTCTAATTTTAAAAATTTGGTGCAGCTAAAAAAAAAGAAAAGAAAACACCCTGTATATATATATACACGCCAAACACGTACAAGAACCATGCTTTATTGCATCCTAACACACACCAGAGGGGCAAAAAAAAAGAAAGAAGAAAAATCTGGAGCCCCTCATTCTGTCATGCATGGCCCGTGAGTTGCTTTGCTGCATTAAAGCCCATAAGTATATCCACACGCGCCGTGTTTATTTTAATGTTAACAAATTCGTATTAGCAAATACAAGCATCACACAGTGGTCACAGTAAGATGCCAAAGGAATGGTTAAAATATAAAATAGGCACTTTATTACGGCCACTGTAGTGAGCAATACTTATAAAGCAGACCTCCGCTGTTATCAAATTTACATTCTTTTTCTTTACTTTGATATATGAGGCTGTAGATCGAAATTATTGTCTTTGAAGTTCTACGATTGCGGCTGCTGGTGGTATTTCGGACATTTTCAGCTGCTATGCGACACATACTAATTATGCTTATGCAAAGAGAGCATGCCGTTAGCCTGTTTCGGCGGTTAGACTTGGCAAATCGGACCGCCGTGCCTGGCGCGACTCTGAGCGATTCGCGTGCTTTTATTGAGTGTGTGAATAGGTGACGCGCAAGCTTATCGTTCCCGAAGACTTCTGAGTGTTGATACGGGACATTGCAATATGAGGATCGTTTAATCTGTACTAAAAGTGGACTGCAGCATCTTATTTTGCTCTCCCTCCACGCCGCGGTCCCTGTCCTTCTCGCCCATTGCTCAAGAACTCCACCACTACGGTGAATCAATGTCGGTGGCGTTCTGCTTTAGAGCACGAAGTCGCGGGCGACCGCATTTCGACGGCGCAGAACATAAAAACGCTCGTGCACATGTACCGTGCTTCAGTTGTACGCTAGAGCACTAAACAGGTGGGTGAAATAAATCTAGAGCCCCCTATTACAACGCCTATCATGGCCCAAGACTCTTGCTGCATTAAACTCCACTAATTGCCTTAACTCCTCAACAACACGAGAACCGCGACTACACTCTTAAACAAATGTACAACATGGTATGTATGTTTGCCACACAACGATAATCGGGATCTGTCTTGCTTGCGTTCCCTTTCTTGAAAATGCTGCGCTCGTTACTTTCCTGTCGAGAATGCTCTGCCGAGCTGACGACGCGGATGCCGGTCGTGACTTGGAAGTATACAGGGCTCGCCGCGATAAAGAAAGGAAATGCGGACAAGACAGATGACGATTATCGTTACACTCTAAAAACAGTTGCACCCTTTGGGGTGTTTTTTTGTCCAACAACAATAATCGTCATCTGTCTTGCCCGCGTTTCCTTTCTTTAACGCTGCGAGCCCGGTACTTCCCAGTCCCGAACGGCATGCGCGTTATCAGTGTGACGCAGCATTCTCGGCAGGAAAGTAGCCAGAGCCGAGTTTTCAAGAAAGGAAACGCCAGCAAGGCAGATGACGATTATTGTTGTGAGACAAATACACACCCCAAAGGGTGCAAGCGTTTTAAGAGTGATGAGTGTATACACTCTTAAAACTGTTAAAGCTCTTGTCCCACAACGATAATCGTCATCCGTCTTGCCCGCGTTTCCTTTCTTTAACGCTGCGAGCCCGGTACTTCCGACTCACGAACGGCACGTGCGCTATCAGTGTGACGCAGCATTCTCGACAGGAAAGTAGCGAGCGCCGACTTTTAAAGAAAGGAAACGCAAGCAAGGCAGATGACGATTATTGTTGTGGGACAAATTTACACCCCAAAGGGAGCAACAGTTTTAAGAGTGTGTAGACTCTTATAAAATTTTACACCCTTTGGGGCGTATCTTGTCCCACAACAATAATCGTCATCCGTGCTGCCCGCGTTTCCTTTCTTTAATGCTGCGAGCCCGGTACTTTCGAGTCACGAATGGTATACGCCTTATCAGTGTGACGCAGCATTCTCGACAGGAAAGTAGCCAGAGCCGAGTTTTCAAGAAAGGAAACGCAAGCAAGGCAGATGACGATTATTGTTGTGGGACAAATATACACCCCAAAGGGTGCAACCACTTTAAGAGTGTATCTTGTCATAACGATAATCGTCATTTGTCTTGTTCGCATTTTCTTTCTTTAACGCTGCAAGCCCGGTGTCAGCGTGACATAACATTTTCGTCACGAAAGTAGCGAGCGCAGCATTTTCAAGAATGGAAACGCAAGCAAAGACGATAACGATTGTTGTTATGCGATAAATATGCACTCAAGTGTGCAACTGTTTCAAAAAGGAGTCAAAGTAAAGATAGGCGATCACGTGACAAAGTATTTACGTTCCGTGAGTCTCGCGAGGAGTTTCGTTTTCGTTTTTGCATGAAACAGCGTCTTGCGCACGACTAAAGCGAGGCGATTATTCTTGCAACGAAACACAATTAGGCATAACATCTGACTGTTAACAAAAGCTTCGTTGTTGTAACGTAAACATTTGTTACGAAAATATTAAATTGCTTCATTACCTTTGAAATCTCCAAAACTTTTAATGTGGCGCTCTTTGCTGGCAACTATCGCTTGACAAGCGTCAAAATGGCGTCCCGCACGCCTGTGGGGGAAATTTCTTGCGAGTTTACTTCCAGCGCACCGTGTTGGTTCCTCGTTTGCAACGCACACCACCGGCAGAAAACGGCAAGCGTATGCTTTTCCCGAGACCGCACCTTCGGCTACACGGCAGATCTCGCGAGTTAAGCGCGCTTTGCATAATTTAAAGGAACCCCTGGCTGTGTTTACACAAAACGATCTATCTTATCTGGTACGGGCATAGCCTAGCTGTTGAGTATAAAAAACGGGCGCCAGGCGAGAAAAGCGCTGGTCACAATCTCCGCGCGTAGATGGTTTCATAACTCCTGTCCTCGCACGGTCGAGGCGACCCGATAGTCAAGTTGCTCAATGACCCGTATATCGATTAAAAAAGCGAGTCGCTTTTCCCTCTCTGCTATGCAAACGCAGCCAAGCTGTGGCGGCTCTCTCGCTCCCCGTTGGCCGCTGATGAAATTTGAGCTGGGCGGTTTCGAGACGCGCAAGAGCCAGCTTGCTTCGGTTGCGTCCTGCGTGCCCGTGAGTACTGTCTGGCTGGATGATATTGCCACGATCGTGGTACGCATGCTACAGTCGTCGCGCCCGTTCGAGCGCTAGAGCGTATTCGAGACGGAGTTTCCGTTCTGCATGTCCTCATGTCCTCGCGTCGATCCGATGCTCGCATTCTGTTTTGTTTTTCGTTATTTGGTTTTTCGCCATTTGTGACTCGTTTGCATAACCATTTTTACGGAGTGTGCGTTTGAGGAGAACGCTACTGTTGGGAGCGGCGCTCGGCGGGTAAGCGCGCACAGGCGCGTTTCTTCGAGCCCCGGTTTCCTCGAAGCTATAGCTCATTTGCGACAAGGCGCCAAGTTCGACGTTGCGCTGTCGCACGAACCTGCCGCGTTTCACGTGAGCGCATCCGTGCTTTTCTCGAAAATGGTTTCCTTTAGGAAACTGACGCACGGCTCTTGGCCTACTCAGTTTATTCATATAAATGGGAATCCAGATTTGGTCTCGAAAAAGGTAAACCGAAAGTGAAATCTTCAAGCTTGAAAATTATTGTGAAACCCTGCGTGTATATAACTATTAAGAAGTCGAAATAAATAGAGTGAGCGCAGCTTCGTTAATGTCGCTAAATATATGTACATGTAATATTTTTGCTGTAAAATACGATGCAGCTGTTATGGTGGCCTCGAAGCCGAGACCGTGTAATCACGGCCGTTGGGATATGTTGTGCAACACTCTGGGAGAGGCATTATCTGACGGGCTTGAATTGTGAGGAAAGCTGCTAAGTGGTCGGCTCAGCAGTGTATAGCTATGCTAAACCTCAGTCGTTTATTTCGATGAGAACAATCTATTATAATTGTCTGGGTAGACAATTTCACCTCGAGTGTGCTCATAAAGTTAAATAATGTTAGGTAATGTCATTCATACAACCAGCTAAATTTAAAACTGCAAAAGGAAAGTGGAAAATCTGGTTGTCATGGACTGGGCAAGGTGTGCACTGGTGTGAGAATTGAAGCTTTATTTTTTCTTGTGCACTGTATTTTAGAGATACTATGCACCATGCATATAACACCAGGAGATAAACTGAAATGTCTAAATGCAAAAGCAATTTGCAAATTAATTTCTGCTGTTACACTGTTCTTTGTTCTGTGAGGTTTGTGCAAGTATTGAAGTGGAAAGTTGGGTGAGTTGGTATACATTCATAATGATAACAGCGCGAACAAGACAGTGATGGAGTGAAAGGACACAGGACGAGCGCTGACTCACAACTAAGTTTACTGAAATGCACATCAGGTGTATAAGCGACACAGGCGATCACATGGTCCATTTTTATTGCCGGCAATGCAAGTGTAAGCCTCTGCTCAAAGAGGCAATTTTGTTTAAGCGTACTGATGCATCCAGCCAATTAGTCGTAGAAGCAGCCCACATTGAGCGAAAGGGCACATAGTGCATTAGCCAGCCTTCGATCGGTCTTTCTCAGCAGGAATTAACGTACCTAGATAGCTCGGTACGGTAACAGATGCCCTGTATACATGTGGCCCGGTTGTGCGTTCCTCGATTGACCATGTGATCGCCTGTGTCGCTTATATACCCGATGTGTATTTCAGTAAACTTAGTTGTGTCAGCGCTCGTCATGTGTCATTTCACTCCATCGTAATCTTGTTCGGCCTGTTACCATTGTCTTCGTGCAAGTGTTGTGATAAGCTCTGTTTTGGTCTAAAGATGTGCTTGTGTGGTGAAGTTGCAATGTTGCTCACACTTCGCGTGTATTTTATTGATCAGCTGTTTGTCCTTAACTCCTTAATTGAATAGGACGATCTGCGGTTATTTTGCTCATTTTTGTTTTGCTATATAGATGTTATCACTTTTTCAGTGCCTTGAAGGTGCGTTGATTCAGTCTTCATGTCCTGCAACATAGATGGCAGCCATTTCGTCAGCAGTGGAGGGGCGCATTTATGGCAGTCTTTATTTTCTACTATGTTGATGGCAGCACTTTGTCAGTGCTCAAAGACTACGTTTTTGGAATCACATGCTTTTTCTGCCTTTTGGCACATTTGGAACGATGTTGTCTGGCACTGACAGCTCGTGTGCAAAAGAAAGCCATGACTTGACTCTGACCTGCCTTAGAAGTGCAAGAATCCACGAAAAGCTTTTGTCAGTGAAGAACTTTGCTGCATTAAAATAAAGCATTTTTTCCTCGTTTCTAACTGTACCAGTTGTGGCAATTGCTTGTACATATATACTGCATAGTAAAGACGTAAAATGAGGTTTTCACTGGCTGAAAAAGCTTTAGAAGGGTTTTTGGTGGAGTGACATTTGAAAATAAGCCATAACAGGAAAAAGCAAATTAAGGTCACTTTTGGCCGAAATATATAAAGCACTTGGTGCTAGAGAAACCTTTATTTCCTCCACTTTGGTTTTGGTTATCACTAGTTTCCAGGTTTGCGATGACTCGCATTTTGCAGCACATGTCCGAAGTGCTTTCTTTGCCTTCCTGTGAAACCCATGATACCTCTGCGAAAGCACAGTCTCACTTAATGGTCAGCCCTTGTTGCAGTGACCATTAATTGGCATTCCTTTAAAAGTCTGCAAGCTGCACCACTGAAGCAGGAGCCACTGTGCTGTGTGGTACAATCCCATTGGGTCATTGCTCACAAGTGATGCAACAGAGCTACGCTTACGCTTTGCTTTATTTAGATTGTGGCTTAATAACTGTTACGGCAGATAAACTGCATAGCTTTTTATGTTTTGCAAACCATTTTGTTGACATTGAGTGCTTTCTGTGTTTCACCGCTTGCCCTGAATTCACATTAAAAGGGTATGTGAAACAATTTTCTATGAAACACTTTTCTAACACGGTAAGGACACATTCAAAATCTATAGATAATGCTGCCATGAACATATGATCCAAATGTAATTCCAGTGCACGCAACAGAGAGTCAATAGCCTTGCACAAATAATAATAAATTTATTTCCTCCCTAAGCAGTACATACATAATACTGGAGACCAGCGGAAAAATATTGCTTCCTATCTCCTGGGATTTCTGAAGCACCTCTATTACATCCCACCTATGACGCTAAAGGTAATGCACTTCATTTCATTTGTGTGCGGCAGTAGACATTTAGTGTGGAGGTGTCAAGCCTATATTGTCTGATAAATCCTGAAGCGGCAGGCTGGACATGGAGCACCATGGTGCTCATGCTGAACTCGGACTTCTGTGTCGTCATCTCCTCGGGCACCCTCGGCACGGTGGTTGTGCCGTTGCAGCATTGTAGACCCACATTACAGCCCATCGATGCCAGCCATTGGGCAATTGTTCAGGACCATGAGAGTCGAAAGCTTGCAAATGACTGTAAATCTATACAGTTTCTAGTAAATTGGAAAATGACAGTTTTTCACCCTGCTCTCTTGTCCTGTCACTGCTTCTTTGTTACTCTTGGGCATCTTTGTCAGATGCCCAAGATGATGAGTGCACTGGAGAAAGAAGCAATAGGCAGGTCATTGGTTTATCAAGAGCAAGCATTGTGTGGAGGATGAATAAAAAAAGTAAACATTGTGCACTTTGTATCTCCATTATATTTAAGTCCTTTCCAAAAATATCTGCGGTGATATATTAATGGGAAGGGCATCGAACGTGTTCTAGTGTGTTTTTTCTCAGTTTTGAAAAGGTAATGGAAGGACCCCTTTAAGCACTAAACTATTAATATGGGCAAATAAAACAGAAATGATAACAGTATGAACTCCGATATCTTACTACTCAAGAGTGGCAAACTTAATGAAAAGGTAAATGCACATCAGTACGTAAAACATGCTAGCACACTTGCACTACTCATGTACCTTGTAGTCACTTTATTAGGCAGTTTTAAATAGTATTCTATACATTTATGTAAACACACTCCAAACAGCTATGCACAACTACCTTACTTTTTTCAAGGATACATTTAGTAGACAGAAATCGAAACGCTTTCACTCTATGGCATCTTTCGTTAGGCCCAGCTGCAGGACAACAGATGGCTGGGCCACCATATTGTAGTGATGCTTTTCTAATGCTAATACCTTTCGGCTTCGTGAGTGCTTGCAGTTGATGCTGTGTCCAGAGTGAAGCATCACTCTGACCATTCATAAACGCGAGAAGCGTGAAAAGGCATTAGCATCAAAAAAGGCATCACCTCAAAATAGCAGCCCGTATTTCAATAATAACCACAGTACATTACTAGTACTTTATCCTCAAAGCGGAATGAGACTAAGTGAAAGCTGTCTTTACCTCTTTATTTCTTGCTGTCGTAATGAAGAGCAAGTAGCAAGGGCAAATACAGATTGAAGCAGGCGATCTGGCCGCTGCCATTTTGTTATGCTAGCTAAGCAAGCCACGAAAAGCCTGCAGTTATAAATCCAAAGGTTAGAGCGCATACCTAACTCCCAAGACCTCTTTATATCTTCTGCACATGCGCACATTAGACCCACAATTCTACAGCCTATGTAATGTTTCTCCGTAAAGTAAATAAAAGTTTCAATGTAAAGTGGCGTGTGTGTGTAGGTAGCAAGGCGCACAATGTGAGCAAATGGCTGCAGGTAGCATAATGGCATCCTAGGAAGCAAGTTCTTAGCCATGGGCAGTTGAAGGATGTGCGCTAACTGCTTTTATTTATTCATTGTTACTATTGTGGTAGTCCAAAATTCAATTGGTCATAGTGTAGCATGTGCCAATAATCAAGCATCTTTAATTTCTCCACATTTCTTTATGTTGTATTTTACTGGTCAGCAACATTATTTATTCATGCATAATTGTCATTCACTTTCGTTTAGTGATTCAAGTCTAGTTTGCTTCAATTCTACTTTTATTGCAGTCTCACTCCTTTGTGGCAGTTTTTCATTGAGGCCGCAGAAATGAAGATGTGTTCAGTGTTTAAGTGCATGGTCTCATTTCTTTCAGAATCGTCCATTGAGAAGAGTGTTTGTGCTATACATGGAGTCAAGTACCGATGACGGCTGTAGCAATGTTTTAAGAAAGCTGTCACCACATCATACAGTTATTGTTGTAGTCTGACATACTGTTACCATGCCTGCCAAGTGTCCTAAATTTTCTGGAAAATTTGCAAAATTTGGCTCGTTCTACAATTTGATTAATGTTGTGTCAGCTCTTGCGAAAGTGAATTCTTTACTCAGAAAAGCTTTACAGGTGTTAAATGATGTGGCAGTCAAATTGCAAAAAGTGCATGTAAACAGGAAATCGTTACAATTTCTGTGACCATGCAAGATGCCACTACCACTAGCATAGCCTTCTATATACTTTTCAGTGCTTATGCAACGACTCCGGAGGGTCCATCCAACCTTTTTTATAAAGCTCCTCCTATCCAAGTGTCAATGTGCTGCTTGTCAATCTCAGCTGTTACAAGTTTGTTGAATCTAAAGGTAATCATGGTTAATAAAGTGCAAATGTAAGCATGAAAAGTTTGAGCTCAGTGCAAATTTTTCAAAAAAATGCATGCTATAATCCCACCCTCTATGTTTCCTTGCGTCATGTCAGTTGGGATTTTTAGCAATTTTAAACTTCATAGTATGGCAGATATTTTGATGCACATTTCAAACAAAATTTTACCTAGTCGGACACTCTCTTCTTGAATCACTGTTGACTTGTGTGTGCTACTATCTTACATAAAGCCTTTGGAAGCTGTGCGAGTACAAATGTTCCTTGGGCTATTTCTACGACACTGTTCTTGTGAAGCAAATTTTTTTTAGTGCTAGTCAAGTGACAGGAAAAAATGGTCTGCGGTTTGTCTCAGGGGTAAACCGTGTTCCCTGAAATCGTTCCATTCTGTTGGTAAATGTTATTAAGGCCTGTGCGGGAACATGTTTTTCTTTGTGGCTCTTTCCATGAGAATAATGTAGTTCCAGGGGATTGCTATCCAGCTTTTAGCATGACTTAAACTAGGAGTGTCAAATGCATGTTGGCAACCAAGCCATACATGCAACTCTCGTACGTCTTCATGTGCGGCACCATGGCACTTTGTAGGAGAACAGAGTGTTGATTTATTAGCAGCTTTATAGGAGCACAAGATGTTAATTCAAAGCAGCAAAATGAATAGCACAGGCAGTAGTTGGGCAGGTTGCAAGTTTAGGGCTTCCAATCTATCTACAAGACTTTAGAGTGATTAGTGTTTTTTATCATCAGTATTTGTTTTCATTTGAAACAGTGTTGATTAGGTGATGCATAGATTAAGCCTAACAGTGCTGCACTTTAAAGCAAGAAGCTAAATTTATTCTTAGTTGCTGTGGCATTTAGTTTGCCAATAGAATTAGAAAAAGTCAGAGTTAGAGTGTTGCACTGAATTCTTCATAAGACAATGATTTCATCACTGTTCATTGCTCTTAGCTGCGTGACAGTGTATTGCGCTTGTGAGGACTCATTACTTTCTTTGCCTTTGTAAGTGGTGTTATATCCAGTGTGCTGAAGTTCGTGCAGCCTATGTGAACTTATGTGGCCTATGTGAACTCGTATGTTTTAAAGATTAAAAGAGAAGTGCTGTATCATGATTGTGTATTCAAAACATGACATTTTCTATGTATGTCGACAATGAAGAGAAAGTGAGTGTGCCTACATACTACATTAGAATCTGTCTGAAGCGAACAGGAAACTGAAGTTTCTGTTTGACTGTAGTTTGTTCTTGCCACTGATTTTGCTACAATCACAAGCCTCGGACAGCATTAACATTTTTATAGCTGGGAGATGCCAGTTAGTCCTGCAACTGTTTCCTATTTTTGACTCAATAATTCTGGTAAAATTTACTTGCTTAAAAGCTGTACTTTTTTGTACTGTTACTTGTTGTTGTTCACTCTATCTTGGGTATATTCTTGTATTTATTATGCATGACTTTCTTGGCATTGCAGAACAAACATTCTTATGAACAAAAGTTTGTTGCCAGATGGTGACTGGTTTGTATTATTGTCTATGGGTTCCATGGGTTTTGTTGTTGTGTGCTTCCACCAGAAAGAATATTTGCTGCCTCGAAGGTCTTTGGAAATTGTGTCAACTTCATTTATGGAAATGTCTTTCCTTATAAATGTATATATGCCAAATGATACATGGCAACCACAGCACAGCATGTACAGTGCCAACAATGCTTTATCAGTCATGCATAGTAATTATGTTGGCCCATTTTCATCTTCAAGGGGCATTCTGCAATAACATAAATTTGTAAACATATATATTAAATATTGACAGGCTTTAAATATCAAGTGATATGTCAAATATCTTTCTGCCTGTATCAATAGAAAAAAATTATGCTGTGGGGAGATAATCTCCACAAGATTATTTATTCGCACTAACAGCTTCAATGCCATTTGCGGATATATTAATCTAGCTTCTGAATGAAAAAAAAAATTTGAATCATTAACCCAAGTTGCTGGTTTCCTTACAAGGGGCACTCGCCTTATGTCATGCTGATTTCATGTCCTATAGGGTACAATAATCGAATAACGATAAAAATTGAATATCAAATTCCAAGCATGAATATGCATTAGAGTCAAATTCCTTCATAAAGAAGTGCATGGGGCCTCTGAAATTATTCGTTATACAGGTCACTTCATAATAGCTCACAGTAGAATGGAGCTCACAGCTCACAATAGAACTGGTACATAATTATTCTTTCGTTACATGGGTCATTTCATTGCAGAGGTGTTCACTGTGGAGGCACTCTACTGTATTTTATATTCAATATTTTGAATATTCACGCACCCCTAGCTTTTACACCTAGGGGCTTGTGAGTACTCTACTCTTCCATATAATATAGCCAGCTCATGTTTGCGGACACTTTGAGCATTGTGGTGAAATATATCTTGCTTCATAAGGGGCATCATGGTGTTGGGAAACATCAGATGTCAAGGACGAAGGAGGTTACGGATTACAGGGCTTCTTTAAGAATTGAATGTGTGCTAGACTGTCTGAAAGCAAGGAAACTGACACATTATTTTGTCTGTAATGTGTACATGCCTGCAGCAAATATCCACTCATTTCAGCTGCATGCAAAATTTGTGCTCCAGCATTGATCAGTTTCAATTGGCATGGCTAGCTTCATCTGAAGAGTAAGAAAGCTCATTACTTGTTTATACTTTATGTAATATATGTGCATTTACTGTCTGTGCTGGTAAAGTAACGGTCTTGCAAAAATGCAAAGTTGGCATATTATATTCCTTGTTTTTGAGGGTAGAAATTCAACATACACTTAAGTGTGCCTCGCTACAGAAGGCGCCATGTATTGATTCTGTGAAGCTTTCTTTTTCTTTGCATTTCTTGTGAAGGGCAGAGTTTTGCCTGAAGTGCTTAAGTGAGAGTCCATTTCGTGGCTTCAAGTTTGTTCTTGCTGTTACATTTTTTTTGCTATTCTTATGTAGAGATGTCTGCTGTAGCCATGCGCATTAACTTTACTAACCTTCATTATCTCAGTCTTCCATTGGCAAGAAATGGAGACAAACAAATGAGATGCTGGAAAGGCGTTGTTTAAACATGGACATTGAAGCAAGTTGAGAAACGTACTAGACATGTACACAAATGCAGCTTATAATCTAGCAAGTGTCAAATAATCCACTTGGGGCTCAGATAGCATGGCTTTCCTCTATATCTCTGCTTTTCAAATACGGTTGGTTTCTGACAATTTGATGCTGGTCAAGTAAACTGAAATTATTCATATTCAAAGTTTTGTGTATGTGTTTTGTTAATGCTAAGTTAAACCAGTAATAACACAGCAGGTAGAATGCAGGCAAACAGGCTGCATTAAAAGCACTTCACCTTCTTAAAGCCCAACAAACAATGTGTGGGATGCTAGTCACATATTGAGAGTTTGTAAAGCACAAGCTGCCGTAGGTAATGGTGTGCATGTTGTAAACGTAAGTATTAAGCCCTTGTCTCTTTCCTTGCCTCTGCCTGGCCAACCTTCACAGACATATCTCTTCTCTAACTTCTGCTTGTCATAATTCTCTTTACTGCTTGTGCTTAAATGTTAAAAAAAAGTGTGTGAGAGAGAAAAATATATTGCTTTACAGTATGATCTTTTGATACAAGAAAATGTTAAAAACTGCGAGAGCATAATCTTGTGAAGTCACCTGTACGACATCCAATTTTAGGTGTAAGCGCACATTTCCACAACAAGAGTCATTTTGAGAGAGAAAGGAAGAATGGGGGGGGGGAGGAATTTAAAGGCGCCCTTAAATTTGATCTCTGTATAGGACAAACCAGTTGCCTGCATCTTCCTTTGGTCAACTTAGGAGAGGTCCACCTGTGTTTATGATGCAGACTACTGCATGCCTCTGGCCAGCTAGCTTGAGTCTGCTTGTTCATCTTCCTCCTCTTCTGCCACTGGACTCCTTTCCAGGTGGCTACTCAGTCCGCATCCGCGACAGCAACACCCCCGGCCGCAAGGTGGGCCTCTGGGGCTGTGACTTCTGTGCCTTCACGCATGCCAACGTGGCTAAGGTACAGGCTCACGTCCAGGAGCGCCACCTGGCGGCTCTCAGGCGCACCTGGGAGACAACGGCGACCCTGTGGCAGGGCAACGAATCTCGGGGGGACGCCCCCTGCAGTGATGGAAGTGGCAGTGCTGGTGTTGTTGACTCGTGCTCCCTAGTACCACAGCTACAAACAGCTAGCAGACGGCAGTTTCGTTTCCCACCAATGCAGCTTGCGTCCTCCGAGGACAGTGGCAGCAGTGCATCCGCCCTGGAGCCAATTGTCATCTGCAAGGTAGATGAAGAAGAAGAGGAGGAGAAAGACTGCTTGCGGCAGGCAGGGCCTTCGTTTTGAACTGACATGAAAGGGTGAACATGAACTTTCTGCTCTTCTTGAGCTGAAAGTTTCATTTGCACGGGCACAATCTCATGAGTGTGAAAGCACTGGCCTGGCAGACATCCTAATGTAAGCCTTCTGCATAACATGCACATAAGAAGATGCTGCAGTGAGATTTAATGCTTTGGGGACTTGAGATGTTATGAGTTTATCATTTAATGCAGTTGTTGTGTGTTGTTCAACTCAATTACTGTGTTCATGACTTAGTAATGTTACATCAATACTTACTTGCAGTGCATTCTTGTTGTGCACTTTTCGTAAGTGCCAAATATTTTTTGAAATGAACTTGTCAGCACATATTGCTGAATGAGCAGCATTGACCCAGGAGTTAATGTTGTTATTGGAAACTTCACTAGATGAAGGTGCCATTAAGCTCACGATGGAATGTTTTAAGAAAAGTGTAAGAAGAAGCACATATATCAAACTCGTGTACTGAATAATTTTAGCTTATAGGTTTGCTCTTTAGCATTACTGCTTATCCTTGTACGTTTAGCAGTGGTGGACTTGGCTTAGCAACTTAATTAATCTCATTCGTTCTGTGCAGTGAGAGTGTGTTTCGGCTGAACCAGTGCACTTGTTGGCATAAATCAGATCTGCAATGCCCATCGCAGCACACTTGCCTGAGCTTGTGTTGGTGCAAATGAAGCGCACACTTTTTCATCGCGTGGCACACTTCAAAGAGTTGCTGTGCTTTGTTTTGCTCGTACGGCATACAAACTTGTGAATAGTAGCTAAGTCACTGCAAAGTTCAATTGTTTGTACAGCTCCTCTGAGAGTGTGGCCAATTGTATAACGCAGACTGTTTTTTATTATGTGGTGCTGACAATCGTGTTATCTTTTGCTTCTGAACTGCGTTTGGCAGTGCTCTACTTCGGTGATGGGACAAGCAAGCAGAAAAACCTTTTGTCATGTGCGCTTGCAAGGTGAAGTAGACTGCATGGCGTTGTGGAGGCATATTGTGACCATTTTTTCTGTGGAAATGAGCAATCTTGCCTTGCGGGCAAGGCATGCAAATTCGAGTTTCTTCCAGATCTTGTCCTCCTAATGGTAACACTGGTCTTCTGTAATGTGGATGCCTCGTAGATGGGAAAGGATGTGGGCAGTATGAGCACTTGTTTTGTCTCTTCTTTTTTTATTTGTCCACATTTCATCTACACTGCAGAAAATGAACTTATCACCTACAATCTCGTCTTCATAAAGCTAGGGTATTCCACATGCACTTCCCCGGCCTTCTTAAGGTTCAAGCATCTGTTATTCTGGTCGCTGCATCTTTAGTGTTAAAATCTTGCGTGCCCTGTCCAACAAGCAGAAGATACTCCTGCTTTATATGCCTGCCGTTGTGCTGTCCTTCCTCTTCATTGTTCAGTGAGGCATTGTCAAATTTTATGCTGACATCTTGAACGAATTGGCATGTCATTCAGCAATCTGCATGTTTCTTGTCATTTTCTTTGTACAGCTTCGTCTGAGATGAGAAAATATTTTAATTCAAAAGTAGTGGTTGTAGCTGCACTCATCAGAATGTTCTTTGAATTCTTCTAAGAAAATCGAATTTACTAGTACATTGGCCTTTTGTGAAGGGCTATACATAAGAAAAGAGGCAAGGCTCATAAGATTTTACAATTTAATTGGTCTTTCTGGCCTTGTTTCCTTTGATGATGTAGCTGTAACGTTTTAGTCAAGCTCTACTTGTAGCTGTTATGCAAATTTGCTGTCTTCTGCGTAATGATTTTCAGGCTCCTGATTTTTGGGAAGCTTGAAGATCATGTTTTAATTTCTTTTCTTTGGCATGTAAGCTTCTTTGGGTTGATGAGTTGGACTTTGCTTGGCCCAGTGCTTGCAACATAATGTGCCATTGTTAAAATTGCTTTGCTAATTATGTCATAACTGGGAAAAAGAACTGTGATAGTGACATAAGCTCTGCTAGCATTTGTAGTTGAATTATTTCTTTCATACAGAAGTTCTCAGTTACGGTTACACCAAATACAGTGAATTCCAAATTAGTGCTTTTCATTTTGAGGCATAGTGGTGAAATTTTAGCACCATCAATACGGGACATTAGAAGCTGAAATGACATGCTGGGAGCATTTTCTAAATGCACCAATTATTCCAATTAAGCCGTACTTAGGAGGTGTCTGAGCGTAGCAAACCGAATTTCAGAGCTAAGTGAATGTGTTATTGAAAAGTAAGTCATATTCTCATTTTCATTTTGAGAATCTTTACAAAATAAATACGCTTCTGAGATATGATTCAGGATACACTTCTGAGGTAAGAATACTAAAATTATTTAGATGGGGGTGAAATGTGAAAACACCCGTGTGCTTAGGTTTAGGTGCACGTTAAAGAACCCCAGGTGGTCGAAATTTTCGGAGTCCTCCACTTCAGCGTGCCTCATAATCAGAAAGTGGTTTTGGCACGCAAAACCCCATAATTTAATTAATACTAAAATTATGACGAATACACGACCGTTGCTGGTGAAGTCGGTTAATGAAGTTACTAAAATGTGATCTTTGAATTGAGGATAGGGCTCGGCTGCCATGCTTGCTGTCGAAATCGGGAATTATAGGCTGCGAAGAAAATGTGCAATGAATAATAAGCCATGTGAAAACCCCTTGCACATTCGTTTTTGTTTATTCAGTTGTTAGAGCATTGATGCAAGATTCAAATTTCTTGGGAGTTTTCAGGCCCAAAGACTGTGCGTGTGTGTATGTTGTCGCAGATGTCTTAACATTGTTCTGTAAAGAACTTTGTGTACAGTTACAGGGTTTCAGAGTGCAATGCATACTTGTTTGTTGAAAATACTGAGTGCAAAGTGTTCCTGTGATGCACAATCCTTCTCTCCTTTTCTTTTTTTATTCTTATTTTCTTTTTGAAACATTCCTTCTGTGCCATGTAGTTTATATTGTTTTTCTTTGTATACACGAAGTTGCAATGCACCTGATGCTTTTTTTAGTATTATTTTTATCATCATGGTGATGACAGTATTTGTTGTGTGTGAAGATCTTTTCTCCTTTTTTGGTATACATTATTGTCATGGTCAAAGAGTTTATTCAGAGACTATTATTAATATTATAACCAAATTTATCTCTATTGTTGTATGCCAACTGCTGTTCGCCCTTACATTTTTTTTTTATGCAAAGGCATCTGTCTGTTTGAAGTTGTCAAAATGGCGAAGTGCCATTAATGTACCTTTAATGTTGATCGTTGGGTTGCACACCTTACCTGTGGTGTCTTTGTATTTGCAATACCATGGTGCGAACCTTTGTGTCATTTGCTTGCCATATATAGTCATTTGATTATGCAATCTCAAGTTTTCTTTTTCGAGTGATAACAAAACAATGTTGGCACTACCTGCTTTTAATATTGAATTGCTGAAATTGACCCAAGTAGTGTAAAAATTTCCAACCATGAGTAGCGTTTGTAGTCACTTTTAGTAACATTTATTAACGATTTCTCTTCAGTGTTGCTGCTTGAGTGAAGCTGGCATTTCTAGTTGGGCTTGACTTGATGCCAGCAGTGCACGAATTCTGATAGACACAGTGGCTACCTTATAAAAAAAAAGTAGTTGGGCATGTCGTTATGTTAAAGGTCATGGTGACAAAGATGTTTGTAATTAAGGAGCATATTAAAAGCTTGAGGAGAAAAAGCACAAGATCCTATAATGTTATCCTGCGCTATTTTTCAGCACTGTTTAATAGATATTTATTGATTTTCTATTTTCTGTGTTCAGCGCTTTTTCCTTGCACTTCTTTAAGGTAAGCATCATGTGGCATGACTCGCTACTGCTTGCGTAAAAGTTTTTAAGCACAGTTATCTACCTACTTGTGGCATTTATTAATCTTCCGTGTTCTTTGAGTGGATGCATTGCACAGAGATGCATTGCTAGCAGAAAAAGAGAAAGAAAAAAAGAAGACGGCCTAGCAATATGAGTTGCTTGAATCTAAAGTCGCGAGCCTGCGTGAGTCCAATCTTTCGTGATTCAGGGTCTCTCCAAATCGGGGAGGTGATAAGGCAGGGTACGTGGAGGGGACCTCATGGTCATGTGACGACATCTGTCGAACTCGAAGAAGTTATCAGTAAAGTTGCGAAACATACTGATGTTGAAACTGTGCTCTCCTGTATGGCTCACGTTGCTAACGCAGAACCTGTATTGTTGGAAATTGCCCCCAATTGTGAAAAGTAGATACAGCACGACGGGCTACAGCATAGAAGCAGCTATGGTGGCTATATATTGCATTGCATAACTTGTATGTCTCCTCACGAGCCACACATTGGCTCTTCTTTGACGTGAGATACACATCTGAGGGTAGTCTGTCTATCTTATCCATTCGCTTGATAATGCTGCTCTTGCACTTTGAGCCATTTGCAGACTCTTAAAATTCTCCTGCAAGGTAATGTAAGAGATCCATTAAACCCAAAAGGTCGATGTTTGTGTATGAAAAGTCAATGCTGAGCGTAGCTGTGCTCACTGGGCACTTATTACCACAGCATGCCTGTGATATCCAGACATTGAGTTTGGTATTGGCTAAATAGTCTAATTTGGCTTGAATACCTCTTGTTCTCTGTGTCTTTTTTCTTTTGCCTTAGCCTTTAGAAATACATGTTAACAAAGCTTCCTTGGTGATTAAACGCACAGAATTTCAACACTTGCTAAGCACTTTCTGCCTGAACGCCTAAGTCAGTTGCCATAATCCATGGGGCCTTATCAAGGCAATGAAGTTCACAAGTATAACTTGATAAGCAGCAGGATGAGGAAAGCATTTTGATGTCATTTATAACTTGTGCAGCTGATTTGTACTATGAAATGATATTGCTTCTATACCCAGAGAAGGCATGTCAATTCTTTTCAGCATTTCATTGGTGCATAATGTGGTCACTGAAACTCGGCTGTAGATTTGCACTCATAATCTGGAAACTTCTGTACCAAAGAGGCCAGTTGAGAAAATGCATGCCCACAGCATATTTTGGAACACTAGTACAGTGCAAGCCAGGCAAGGATGCTGAAAATAACACCAACACACAACCCCAGCTGCCGTGTTGTCCTGTCGCCACATGGGCATTTTCATTTTCACCTGCCAACACGTGTTCACATTCTCTTCTGTGTCACATTCTCTTCTGTGTCCTCGTCTTGCTTGTTCTGCGCTAGTGTTACAAGGTGACATACCTGCACAGCTGCATTGTGGCACTAATTCATAAGCACAAGCTATTAAAAGCTGAACTGAAGCTTTGAGAGTCTGATTGAAATGAGGAGAAACTATTTCACACGACAGTTTTAAGCACTGAGAGGTGGCAAAGGAGCGAAGTTCATTTTTGTCATGATCCTAAAATAAATTGAACCGGACAAGAATGTGATGGTGTTGAACAGGTGAAGCACAGGTGTGTTAGTCAGTTTGTGTTTATGTCCAATTTTAGTGCTAGTCCAAGATTTGGAGGAGACCTCCATCTAGCCAACATTCAAGATTGAGGAAGAGCCCGCCTGAGGGGATGGAGTCTAATGCTTCTTGGAAACATGTTTAACGTTAACGTAGAAACATGATCTTAAATCTAAAAAGGGCCATCTGGTTCCATTAGTGTTCCAATAATTGCAACTGCATTGTGAGAGAGTAAACTGTCATGGCAGCGGCATCCTTTGGCACTCTGTGCACTGCAAGCTTCAGGTCAAGACCCAGCTCCAGCTGTTGTTTTTGTTCCTATTTGTTGGAGATTGGGATGCAGCATACTTTTGTGTTCCTTCTCATATTGTTTGCTCTTAGGAGCAATGAGGACAATGCTAATAAAGGCTTTTCTTTCCTCCCTATCTTACTCCTTCCCACCCTACCCCCTCCCAAAAAAGTGCCCGCAGGTTTTTTGTCCATGGTATTGGCACCAGCAGCCGCAGCAGTCCCGTCAACGACAGCCATGCCAATTTTCATGCCAAGGGGCGGTGGTGCAAATCACCGGGGCCGCCAACAGCACTCGGCTGTATTATGGCCCATCATGGGCAGTGTAACGAAGAAAAAGTACACATGCAACTTATGCAGCTACTCGACCGACTACCCGACCAACATCCAACGCCACATGCTGACCCACACAGGCGAACGGCCCTTCCGCTGTGACACCTGTGGCAAGGGCTTCACCACCAAGCAGAACCTTGAGAGCCACAAGCTCCAGCACTTCAAGAATGCCTGGTGCCCAATGTAGCACATGCACTGCAGCTGTGTGTCCTTGTTACTGTGTTTTTTTTTTTTTCCTGGCATGTTCGCTATGTCGGGGCAGGTGGTTGTCCTTTTGTGACATTCAATCAATTTGCAGAAATTTTCTGCAGCAGATGCATCTATTCTTTCTTTTTTTTTTTTAACCTGCTGTTGCTCCACATCTCTTCAGCCACACTTTCCTTTGATTGCTAGTTTGACTTGGTGTGCAAAGAATGGTACCTATTTCTGTTCTTTGTGGACACAAGAGAGCCACATAAATTAAGTATGTTGATCTATAAAGAAAACACCTGTACTGGCATGCTTTTATTTACATAGCTGCTTGCTTGATGTCAGAAGATTTGGATGTGGCATAGACAAGAGGTCTTTATTTCTAATAGCTATTTGTAGCTCTTCTTTCCTGGCATTCAGTCAAGCTGTCCCCCTGGCAGTATGTTTCAAAAGTGGCAAGTTCTGAAGCCGACAACAAGCCAGCCATATTGAGATGTACGCCGAGTACAGTCATAGACATTGAGGTCAGTCGTGGACATTGAGGTCAGTCATGGACATTGAGGTCAGTCATTGACGGTGCCTTATGCTTTTTAATCCCCTGGCCCCATTATAATTGAGCTAGAGCAGATTGTCTTGAGTGGTTTTCCTCCTTTTTTGTGTGTGTGTGTTCTTCTCAAAGTTGGTAAACGAATACTCATATGCCTCGGGTGACTGGCTTAGTGCTTGTTTTTGGCCCTATGTTGGTGTTGTTCGTGTTACAGTCGGAATTGGTGAAGAAACAGCCCACACTAGAATCTGACAGGCCGCCGACCTTTATAACAAAATATTCTAATGCACTCCCAAACACAAACAACATCCTACGAAAATACCACCCAATATATCAAGTAACGAGCGTCTGAGAAAAGCGTTCCCAGACATACCTAGGGTTACCTATCGCCGAAACAGGAACTTTAAAGACATGTTAGTGCACGCAGAAGTCGGCAAACAGCATTCCCCACTAATAAAAGCATGTTGTCGTCCCAGGTGCAAAACCTGCAGGCACCTTCTAAGTAACATTAAAATTAAAAGCACCGCCAAGAGTTATACACACGAAGTCAAATCTAGCTTCACTTGTACAAGTTCGGATGTGATTTATATGCTTGAATGTTCCTTCTGTAAGAAACAATATATTGGTGAAACAGGACAATCAATGAGTGTCAGTTTAAACGGACATCACGCGGACACAGCTAAAAGGCTTCCCAAAGCCGTTGCCGAGCATTTCAATTGACCAGGTCATAACTTCCATGAACTTAAACTCTACAGCTTACAGTCAAATTTCCGTTCTGAACGAGAAAGAAAATACAGAGAATCATACCTTATCCCTAAATTCAAGACATTGCAACCAATAGGCATATATGTTACAAAGGGAGCTTTAGAATCTATTCGCTATGCTAAATTTCAAGCTACAGGCAACAAAACTTAGTTTGGTTTCTTGGTGTATCTTTTTTTTTTCTGTCCTTTCCTCTTATTTTTTTTTCTTTTCTTCCCCCCCCCTTTTTTTTTTCAGTCGGCATGTCAGACGCTGTTGACACGCCAGCAACATGCGTGCGTTGACACGTGGTTGACAGACGGGGGGTTGGCCTTGGCCTTGTGCGCAGCATTCCGTTTTTCTCAATTCGACATGCTAACACACCTTCCCTCGTTGCTGCGGCCACCCTCATTACACCCTCTCCCCTTTAGAAGAACCCCGCCTATATATACTGTGGCAAGGAAAGCATACATCGCCTTGAAGAAGACAAGTCCACTTGTCGAAACGTTGGCTCCTGCTTTCAGCTTGTTCTCGTTTTGTTCATGACCTTCTTTTAGCCACACAGCTTGACGGCTTTCTTAGCTTTCAGGGGAGTCTGCCATACGGTGCAGTTGTATTAATGCTTCATTTTCTGGCATTGTGTTTTATTTCTGGGCTCGCACTAATGTTGTATTGCCATCCACACTAGCATGCACAGTAGCGTCCATTCAACCAGTACTTGCACTATCGTATACTACAACAGGATTATGACCATTGCCTAGCATTTTTGTGTTGCTTTGGCTGCTGTGCTGTCCTGCCTCCACATGGGCAGTTTCATCATTTCTCACGTGCCAACACATTGAGGCACACTTATACAAATGTGCTGGTTTGAAGTTTAGGCATGCTCTTCCAGAGCTCTGAAACAGTTCTGGCTTTGCCCATTGTCAAATGCCCTTTTGATGGCCCTGCTGGGTGTAACTTATTTTGTTCCAAACTGGTTTTGCGTCACCACTTTTCCCAGTTGGTAGCTTGTCTGGTGTATAGGAGTATAGTGCCTAAACAGTTGTCAGCACGAGTCAGTCTCCTGCATCCCAGGTACTAATTCAGTAAACTCGAGGTCTTCGCTGCATTGACATAGCCATGACATTTTCCTGTGGCCTGCTAGTCTAGTGTAGGGGTGTTGTTAAAGTGGAGTGATTGGTTACCAAGATCGAGCACGGTTATGTTAGGTAAGATTGGAGTGATTGATTAGCTGTTCTGGTCGTTCAAGCATTGTTCCATCTTGTCAGCTTTAGATTTATAGTTCAGTTGCCATCCAATAGCTCACCATTTAGAAATTTTGTTGGCGCATTTTTTCAGCAGCTCTGATGGGATGTAGAATACTTGGAAGCTGTTGGAAGTCTGTTGACATAGCCCGAAGTCTGTTGCTGAGCAAAAAAGCTACAGTGAAAAATAACTTTATCTTGCTTCCACAATGTCGTCATGCAGTGTCATCACAAGCAGCTGGACCTGCAACAGCTATTAAATTATTTTGTGATTGCAAGAACATTCTCAGTAATACAATTATTGCTCATTTGAGATAAATAAATTTAAAATATATGTGTCTGCGATCTCAAAAAGACATTTCATCTTTGCACTGCCCATCTTAACATGACAGCTATTGCTTACTACGTCTGCTGCGTGTGGCCTCCATGATCAAAAGCGTAGTATAGATACTGCAGCTGCCACATGGTGCCGCCACGCGCCATCTTGCATTCAACCTTTAGGTAGGGCCAGCGGGCATTGCTTCGTTGCACCCCCTTGCTGTCTCTCCTGTGTAGCTTGCACTGCACTAGTGGAAACGAAACAAGAACGAAAGCTGCTGATCGGTCCGATAACTACGTTTAACTTTGCTTGTGCTTGAAGGATAAAAAAATATGTCTGTAGCAGTAGATTCGTGAGGTAACATAATTCAGTAGTGATGTAATTCTATAATTAGTTAGAAAAGGGTTTCAGGTCCCTGTTAAAGAGACAAGAAGCCGGTTTAGAGAGTGAAAACCAATGTTTCTGACACTCTAGAGATTAAAGTAAAGTTGGACAGATCATGTAATGTGTAGGTCAGAGAATCTGCGGTCAGTTACAGAGTGGCAGAATGGGTGCCAATGGAAGGAAATGGCAGTCGGGTGATTGCAGAGCGCGAGGTCATGTGCTAAGGCTGGGAGGTTTGCAGGCACAGGTTGAGATCGGCTGTCTTAAGAAAGGGAAGATCGTTGGGAAAGGCCTCCAAATTGTAATGGGCCTAAAATAGGCTGATGTTTAACGAACCCCATATGGTTAAAATTAATCAGGAGCCCTTTGCTAAAGCCTTTCTTACAAAAACCCTTTGTTGCTTTGCAACATTAAAATCCATTACCCAAGCAATCACTTGATCCCAGCACGTGTAAATTTTAATGTCACTACTGGCACCACGAAATGCAGCTCTCAAGGCTGCCCAATTCATTTTTGGTTGTAAAGTTTTCTTGCAAACTTAAATATTTTTCTGTATTTTAAAAATGAACTTAAACAATATTTCCATGGCATGAGCCATAAAGAAAGTCTGAAATGACTGCTTCTCTGACATAAAAATATTGCAAAATTTTTCATTTAAGCTTGCATTTTCCATTTTAATGGAAGGCAAATTATTGTGCCACCCATGTGGTAATAGAGCGTACTCGAGGGTAAGGCACCTGTACTTCTGTCTGCTCTGAAGTTGCCATATTGATACCCAAGGTGGATCTTTGGTATGCTAAGTTCATAAATATAACTGTTGCTTTTGTAAAGGGGCTTTATTTGTACCTCTGGCAATTGTGAGTGGTCAATCTGGCTCCAGTGCAGTCATGGCATGGGGGGAAAAATTTTTAATGGGTGCAAGTAAGAGTAAAGGTGTATTTTCACATTCCCATAACTCTTCCAGTCCTGAATTGAATATGGTTTACCTACAATGGTTCCCCACTTGATGTTGTTAGTAATTGGGCATCCTCTGCCTTCCTTGTCTTTGCCACAGATGCATAATGTACAGCTAAATATAACTATATAAAGCATTATTGTGCAGTAGCCTAATAGCTTCTGTTTCTTTGCTCTGGTTTTATGGTCGCTGGCTTCATTTTGAAGCTATACGGTAATGAAGTGGTGCATGTGGAAACTTGCATGCGGCATATTTGGCCATGTCAATGATTCACATGAAAAGAATGATACTATACAAGTCAGGCCTGCATAATAATGTTTGCTTACAGAAATGTTTAGAGTTGAAACTCGATTTAATGAAGTGATGACCACGCTTATATTACTTCGTTAAATAGGGGAGTTTGTAAAATCGAAAAAAAAATTTGTGGTCCTACGAAATCTAAAATTGTAATGTAGTAACACGCAAAAGCTACTGCGGCATTGTATTTGCCACTAATCCAGCCATCTGTCACATAAACCATGAATTAACGAAAGCAAGCACCGCTGCTCCTACTGAGGCGGTGTTGAGTCTGCCATTCCATCCATGGCCGTGGCGTGCAGCTTCGTCAAAATAAAGCTAGGGCCGTGACTAGAGTGCCCATATTTTTTTATGCGTTAGCATTAGAGTGCACAGTCGCACAAAAAACCATCTGTGTCAGAATTAAAAAGAAATCACCGCTTTTTTACTCATTTATTTCATGAAAAACTTTGTTAAATTGAGTTCGGCCAAGTTAGTTTCGTTAATTCGGGTTGATGACAACATTGAACCCTATGGGTACCTGCCAGGGAATGGAAATTTCTTGGTTAGATCGGGAACATAGTAAAATTGGGTTTCATTAGATCAAGTTTTAACTGTATTTTCTCTTGTAGTAGTTGCATTAGTAACAAGAAGCTGGACATTTGGCTTTTCGATAATGTAATGTAATAACTTGTTTATTAATAACCAGTTAGCTGGCTTCCTAAATCTGTCTTCAAAATCTCTCATTGTAGGGAGCTGGTTTGGGCATCTTGAAGTGGATGTTTCCATCTTTTGCTTTTGCATTCATTCTGGCATGTCAAGTTTCTGCTCATGGCAAGGCTGATCACTCTGCACTTACAAAGTTTCAGTCTGTTAATATAGCTTGAATTAATCGCTTTAGTTTCGGTATAATTACTAGCCACTGTGACTGCATTCCAGTGGAGCAAGATACACAAGTGCATGTGTTGAAATGCCACGTGACCTTCTGAATTATGCTGCCTTACACTGTAGCATCCTTAATTCTTCAGCTGTAGGGTTGGGGCTCGAAACACCTCCAGCTACTAGTATTGCTAGAATTCTCTTTGATCTGCACTAGCCTATGAAAACATTTATTTTGCCTTGCGCTAACCGATTCTTATTGCACACTGCGTCAGTGGCTTTCTTTCGTTTTTGACTTGGTCCTTTATATTTCGGAAATCCACTCCAGACTCTGTTCGTGCTGCAAACTACCCAGCAGTAACTTTAGAGCTTATAACTGGCTAGTCACCAGGCATTTGTGCCATGTCAAGGGAGGATTCCTCATGTTTGAGCACGAGCAAAGGCGCAAACATTTTTACTAGCTGGCCTTTCCACTTGTTCTTCCTGGTAAAAAAAAAAGACAGTGAAAAAGTCTGTCATATGTTGGTCTATTGTCAGTTACTTTGTTTTGTCTCCTTAATAGGTTTTGTGTTGTGTGTTTTTGTGTTTCACGGCATTTTCTTATTACGTGTTGTACCTTTGCATTGTGTGCTTCTTGCGATTTTTGTGCTTTTAATTTATACCTTAGACTTATACCTTGGCATGTAGTTGTCTGTTATATGTAGTCTTGGCAGTTCTGTCTTGCATTGCCATTTTTCGGAGTTGACAGGGTTTTCTAATAGAAATGGAATATGTGTTGTTGCTGTCCAAGCATTACCATACACAGGGGCTTTGAAGGGGCTCTCTTGTTGAGCTTTATTCTGAACAAGAGAAGTACTTCAAGCTAAGGGCTTACAATATAAAACTTGTCTTAGACCGTCAAGAAGAAAGACATCTTTGAGTGGTCTGAGTAAGGCAGGTAGGCTAAGACTTGTTGATACAAAGAAAGTTATGGGAGCTAGTGCTTATACTCTGCTCAAATTACGGAAGAGATAATAAGCTTCTTGACTTTTGTATGTAGCCCATTTCTAGTTGTTTTACCAGTGGGTATACCTTGGCAACAGTGGAAAAAATGATATTATATACAGGCCACTTGTCGCACTTGGGATCTATTGTCACAGCTGCGATTGTCGTAGTGTTTATGAAACTGTTATGTATTGAAATTGTGTTTTCCTTCTTTTATTTTTTATTCTGTTTGTTTATTATGGGTATGTTTTGGATAGTGTTGCCTTCTTAGTGAGCAATGAACCTACACTGAAGCTTGTTTTGGAAATTCTTTGGGATGCCTTTTATTTTTGCACATTGTTTTTTTTTCACTGTCGTGTGGCCTTGATGGAACAAAAGTTATCTTGAGCTTGAAGACTTGTTCAGCTCTACAGCTTTTCCCGCAACATGATTGCACCAATGCAGCAGCCGACACAGGGTTGTCATGGCTTTCAGATGTGTAAATTGACAGAGGGCCATGTAAGTGAGCTCATAGAAAGAAGCATTATGAAAAGAATCGTGCGGTTGTTTGGTTGACCATAAGAAAAAAAGAGGGGTTTGACAGAAGTTTATTTTGTGTTTGCCATCACACAATGCGTTTTTCACATAAATTCATGTATTGTGAGTGCTAAGTCGTGGTAGCAACCTATTCTTAGACTCCGTGAAAGCCAATCAAGCAAGAAATGTCAGCACACATGAGTTACCTTTAAACTCTTTTGAAAGGGTATGACTCTGCTTTAAATAGGCAGCCCATTTGCAATGCTGTCATGTTATCTCGCATTTTCCTCTAGCCAAAACTCATTTCATGCACAGCTTTCTCTTTGACAACATAAGGTTGCCTGAAGATGGTGCTGTTTGATTGATTGGAGTGGAAGTTAGCATCTCCTTCCCATTTCATATTTTATCAATGGCGTAAATTTCGCAAGCCATATAGCTTGCTTGCAGACTGACTTGGCACATGAAGACCTACATGCACTGCAGTTCACTATCGCTTCGTGCGCAGTGATATATCTAGTATATGCCAAGTTTACATTTTGGTCATTGGCAAAAGCTACATGACTGCGACTTTCGTGTGCACATTGTCAGAGTAGCTCGTTCCTTAGCTGTGCACAGGTAGACTTAGTTACTGGTTACCGTGGGGTTGACCATTTCCCCAGTGTTGTTAAGGTGCTCTGTGCCATTCCTTGCACGTCTGTAGGGCGTCACCGTCGGCTCTTCGCAGCTGCGCCGTGCTCAACAAAGACGGCTCCTGGCAGCAGTGGCTTTCACTGCCGCGTCTGCGGCAAGACCTTTGCCCGGAAGCACACAATGGTGAACCACTTTTGCCTGCAGAAGCAGTGAGACCACACCTCGCCCTCAGCTCGCAATACAGGCAAGGCCGCATTCGCTGGGGAGACGCCGCTGCACTAACACACTCGCAGGGGCCAAGGTGACTTGGCAGAGGGGCAGTGTGCTGACGTGCTTGTGCAGCTTCTCCCAAGGTAGCCGGAAATCTTAAAGGGCCCCTAAATATGCACTTAGTCAAGAATTTCGCTTTTGGCTATTACTGTCCGAGGTGCTGTTGAGAAATGTTTTCTCCTGTAGGGTCTGTTGGTAGAGGTTCATGACACAAGCATAAACAGGAGCGGACATGTTAGTGACATTCCTGTCTCCCTTTTTGTTGTCTGTTCCTATTTGCACTTCCATCACAAACGTCGCTCTGCCAAAAATTCTTAGAGTTTTAAGATTAGTCATGTGGGTACTTGGAAAGGCTAAATTTGCTTCTGAAATATTTGCTGTCCGCTCTTCTTGCCATCACTTTCAGTTGCTCTGGTGGACATTCAGCTTTCACGGTCCTTCAGTGGATGCTTCCTTTTTTTAATGCTACAGGCTGCACCTTTCTCTTATTTCTTATTATTTATTAGTATCATTATTTTTTCCCCTTCATATTCTGTACCATTGTCAGCCCCTGATAGGGGTTTCTTGTGACCTATGATTAGAAACCCTGGTGACACAAGTGCTGGTGTTACTAGGATCATATGTCTGAGATAATAGTTGGCACTACTAAAACGAAAGATAAGCTATTCACTTGAAATTTTATGTTGCTCCCAAATTACTAAGCTGTAATGGTTGACCTTGTGTGACCATTACAAATGACTTTACGTACTGTGCTTGTTATTTCAAAGCATCTGAAGTGGTTTAGGGGCCCTTTAAGGAAAGCAAGCTTGGCCCTGCTGGACTTACTCACATTGCTTGTTTGCCAACAACCACTAGAGCTGTCAGGGTTTTCAGAAGCTAAGGCCTCTTCTTTAGTTGTGTTGCTCGAGCCAAGAGTCCTGCATGAAGTGCTACCAGCATCCTAAGTGGTCCAACTAGACCAACAGCAAAACAGTATAGCTCGTAATAATTTATTAAAATCTAAGAATTGTCACCTTCATTAGAGTTCCTAGAAGTTATTTCAGAAAGTGTGCATCCTAACACAATGTAACCAACAGTTCTGTGGTATGCTTGACATGATAAGTTGCATAGCTGATTTTTAGGGATCAAATGTCATTCAGAGTACTGGTGGAAAGTTGAGTACTTACATACATGGCTGGATAAGGTACTTAAGAGTACATTAAACAGTAATGAAATACAATTGCATTTTATTAAAATTTCCACAGTGTAAGGGTTTGAGCCAAATTCATTCAGAGTAGAAGAAATATGTTGTCCTTTCAAGGAACCTGCACAGGTTTCCTTTCATTGCATTCTGCTATGGAAATGTGGACTGCAATTTTTATGAAAGTCCCTTCACCTTGTGAATTTCTGGAGAACTAGTTTAGTGGAAGCAAGTGTATTTTTGCTGTAGAGGCCAAAAAAAGAGTGCAGTTAAAGGGTCTGCACATTCTTGTCTCATGAGAGAGCCACCACAACCGCTTGTCCTTGCTAACGAATCCTACCGAATGTTGGAAGTGAGAATGTGAAACTTGCTCTTGGCGTAACATCTTGGTTGGTTACTCCCTTGTGATGCAGCACACTTAGTGTGCACAATATACGATATCTGTTCAATTGCTTTGTGTGCATGAAATAACTGTTTCTAACTTGTCATAGAACTTTATCTGATTGACTGCTAATGATAATAGTTGCTTCATGCTGAATATAGTAGTATATTACACAGTGTCAAAGGAGCTGAAATGCCCGAGTCTTCCACACTGATTTATACTCTCTTGAAATCTCAGCTAGAATGCAGTTTAATACACATGGCAATCTTCATTATTATTTTGCTGGCAAGATTCATATTCTTTGAAGGCATTGGCAAAAATCAGAATACATTTCCCACATAAGAAGCATAGGCAGTGCTTTCTATGAATGTTTTTGAGGGATCAACATCAATGTACAAAGAGCAAGGAGGGAGGTGCTGTTTCCAGCAGTGACAAGTTTTCTACCATCAAGCCTGCAGATTTCAATTGCTGATATTTTGGGTTATTTATGCCCACACTGACCAGTGGCGATATATTCTTGCAAATTGCATGCAAAAGAGCCAAAGTGCCGCGCATCGCTATCAAATGATAATAGTCAAATGATCCCTCAAAGGTGTTTTAAGATACCGAACAATGTGAAGTGCCTTCACCTGTAGGACTGTGCTTTTCCTCAGCACTTTTGCCTCACTGGAATTGACATTACTGACCATGACACTGGTCAATCACTATCCATGTATACATACACAAGCCATGTACTTCATGGCCAGTGTATTGTACTTAGGCATACCACATTAAAGAAGGGTGAGCAGTTGCTCTCAACTGTGGCATAAATGTCCTACATTTTTTTTTTCCCATATTTTCTTTTCAAACATGCCAGTTCCTTTCACGTAGTTAAGAGTTCAGCAAATGTTTGTCAAGTCGGACATCATAATGAAGAAATTATTGTAATCGCTGACCAAGTCAAGGTATAAAAAAGGAAAGGCATTATGGAACTCATACAGGTTCTTTGGTCACTACCTACTTTGCATGACTTTGCATAAGTCACGGTCATCTTACACCTTGACTTGGCCAGTGATTGCAACTATTTCTTAGTGCTCATTTCGTGCCTACATAATTTTGTGTCAATCTAGATGTCCTAATGCATGCTGCATCAGACGTGCCATCTCTTAGTTGTCTTGCTGCCGAGTGCGGGTGCACAGGGCACAGTCTGCAAGTTGCATGCAGAAAACAAGTTGTGAGAGGCGTACCCAACACATACAGTTATTTTAAGTTGGTATGCTGTGCAATGCTGCCGCACCTCGCCTGGCGGTGGACACAATCAAACATTAAAAGGTAAAAAGCTGGGCAGGTTGGTAACAGTTGAAACATGTTGGCACAAAAGCATGAAAGATGGAAATGGTGGGAGAATAGCTGCACAGGATGAGCCATAACTAACAATTCAAGGTTCAAAACAAAAGCTCATGGGTGATGCATGTGCACAGGGAAATAGCAAGTAATAAATGTGCGCCTAAGAATGTTCCAACCAACCAAGAAACAATTATAAAAACAGTAACATACACTTCGTGGCATCAACAGGCTTCTTTACATCATAGTCTTCAGTACTGTTCAAGTCACAGTGTTCAAAAATTATGCGGCAATATGCGTAGCGCTAAAGTAGGCGACGGCAAAGCTACCGGCACCCACTTGTAAGAGCCCATAGTATAGTAATAAAAACATCAGCAAAGTGTAGCATACCCAGATATCTTTTAATTTATCAATTATTGGTATTGCTTAAGGCGTTTAGCATTGAGTGGCTTCACTTTCAAGTGGCCATACACCTAGCATAAATCCACAGGCTCTGAGTCACATATATGCAAATCTGGTGGCAGGTCTGGTAAAGAATGTGCAACTTATAAGGGTGGAGAC